>NW_027397119.1:2838622-2952163 GCF_003265705.2 Callorhinus ursinus
AGAATGAAGGGGGGAAATCAGAGGGGGAGATGAACCATGAGAGATGATGGACTCTGAAAAACAAACTGAGGGTTCTAGAGGGGAGGGGGTGGAGGGATGGGTTAGCCTGGTGACGGGTATTAAGGAGGGCACGTACTGTGTGGAGCACTGGGTGTTATGCACAAACAATGAATCATGGAACACTACATCAAAAACTAATGATGTAATGTATGGTGATTAACATAACATAATAAAAAAATAAAGAAATAAAGGAGTAAAACCCAAGACAAAAAAAAAAAAGAAAATGTAGGAGAAAAAAAACGTAGGAGAGACAAATCTTATATACAGCAAAGACGGCAAAAAAACTCACTACAAATGAGCAGTAAAAAGAAGATGGGTCTCAGCCTAGAGCTCTAAGGAAAAGATGACTCCTCTTCTTAATGACACGGAAAAAAAAAACCCTCAAAATTAAAAAAAATAAAATTTCATGCCATCCTAGGTTTTGATAGATTTAAGAAAATAAAGGAAGGTGTATTTTTTTTCCTCCCTTTAATATTGTGCTATTTAGACTGCTCCTGGATATGGACAGAAGGTTCTGAACACCACAGTTGAAGAGCTGAATACTCACATCAACAAAACGCACTGTGTACGAGATTACCCCAAAAGGTGAGGAAATGTGATGCCATGTCACACGAGGAACGGATAAAGACAAAGGGTATGTTTAACCTGAGAAAGAGATGCTAGTAGATATATGATAGCTACCTTTTTAAATTTAAAAATCTACCCCATATAAAAGGGATAGATCTATTCTATGGGGCTATAGAGTCTTAATTACGAACAAGGAGTAGAAGCATTAAAGATGTCAGGTCAACATAAAGAAGGAATTTTTTTAACAATTAGAAGGATTCGTAAAAACAGGAACTAGTCATCTCAATACATATGTACTTGTTCAGGGTACTATAGAGAGAGTCAAGCACTGTATCTGATCACTTTTGCTCCATTATGGCCCAAATCTTGCCTGTCTTGATTGTCATTTTATCCCAGTACTTGCCATGAAGTCATCTCTTAATAAATATTTTCAATGAATCAATGCACAAGATTCTATGCCTCTGAATTGTCAAATGTCTGTTCCACATCAACTCATGTTAATAAGAGAAAAATTAAGTTCATTTTTCTGCCAATTCCATCCCATATCCCAGGCTCAACTTCCATCCTCTTCTAGCCAAACTAGAGAAAACCTGCCTCAGTCTGATTAACTGTGATAGTTGAAAATCTGTTTTTACCAATAAAACTATGCTACCTAGAAATCTTGCGTTTTTGTGGTTTTTAGCAAACAAATCACTTGAATGGTTTGAATGGGCTCGTCACTTGACTAAACTTGGAAAGGCTACTGGTAAGAACATGTGCCAGAAAAAGGCAGATTTCAAAAAGGGGAAAAAAATGATATGCTTATAAATAAGTCTTTCCTGATTGTGATAAGAAGGTTGAAATATATGACTTGCAAAGGTGTATGTGAATATCTTTAAAATGGATATTCAAGGGGTGCCCGGGGGGGCTCAGTGTTTTGAGCATTGGATCTTGGTTTTACCTCAGGTCATCAACTCAGGGTCATGAGATTGAGTCCCATGTGGGCTCAATGCTCAGCGGGGAGTCTGCTTGAAATTCTTCCCCTCTCCCTCCCCTTCGGCTCCTACCCCCTGCCCCCTGCTCTTTCTCCCGCTCAAATAAATATTTTAAAAAATGTATATTCAAGGCCACTGAAAAACTATGCATAAGAATAAAAAACAACAAAACCTCCCCAGCCAAATGCTAGGTAAAGCTGCACCATTAGAGTTTAATATTTTTTATTATATTTTTTTAATCTATGTTAATATTGTGTGCAGGAGGAAAGGTTTGTGTTACAGCCTATATAAAATATTTACCTTTTTATATAAAATACACCACTGCCTCAGTGAATGCAGATCAACAGGTTGTTTCATAACAGGTTGTTACATATTACTTTAGATTTGTTTCTTTTGTTTCTTTTCAGTAGATGCTTTATTTTTATTCAATTCTCTACAACATTGGTATGTAAGGTTTTAGGATTTAGATTCAAGTTACAGTACTTATTAAGTACTCATTGGAGGTGGCATTTCTCTTCTGCTCCTCCCTTAGCTTGGAAGGAATTGCTCTGATTGGTATTCTTCTTAAATTAAATCCTTTTTACTCTTATGTATCACAAGTTTCTCAGTTTCTGCTATTTATATGCTCTGTTTAACTTTCCTTAGGCATACGGTAATATAAATATACACAAGATCCTTGGGAAGGCTGTATTCCAGTGATTTATCTTCTGTAATATGCTTGTGGTTGGAAAGTAATAATGGTAACTGCAGAGCAAATTATCAATCTTCTGTAAACATCAATACATCTTAAATCATGAGACATTCCTGAATGCAATACATACTGAAAACAGGTAAATTATCCAGTAATAATTTGATATTCGCTGGGAAAAAAAAGCTTTTTCAAATTATTTTATCACATAGAGTTTGTCACACTCATTAGAACAGTCTGGGGAAATAGGAGTAAAGGCATTTTCCCTTCTATTCAAAAATTAGAAAAATTAAGGAAATGAATACTTCATCTTTAAACATGCTTCATGTTTAACATTAACAACATATTTTTACTATACGTAGAAAAATAATAGGTAGCATATAATTCAGTATTTCTGTCAACAAGCTTTATATCATTGAATATTTATTTTATTAGCTTGTGAACCAAGAATGTATATTAGTTGGTTCACACAATTTTAAATACTTTTGTTGCCTGACTATATGGGCTTGCCACTGGGACTCTACTTTTTGTGCTGGATATCATGTATGATAGGAACTCAGACCGGTGATGTGAAATCTCCAGGCTTCAAGACCTCCACGGGTTTCTGTTTTCTCATTCACAACAATTTTATAGTTGGCTTTGTATTGTGCTTTTTTAAGAAGACCTCACCGTTGCACACACATGCACAGATATACATGCACACTCACCGGAACACACCCCAGCTGCCCAGATAAGTGACTGGGGTACCAGATTCAGAACTCTGTCTTCTGCATTCACAGCACCATGTGGGAGAGGTATGTGGGAGAACACAGCAGTGGCAGAGAGACACAAAAGGGAAAGGAGAATTTCTCCAAAGCAGGAAGGATTTACCTTGTGGGGCTAAAAAATAATGATATGAAGGTGAGTTGGGGGTTGTCATAATGGCTTAAGCAAATACTGTGGAAGGGAGGGGAAACTGAAAGGGAAGAAATCAGAGACAGAGACAAACCATGAGAGACTAGGGACCCCAGGAAAAGAACTAAGGGATTCACAGGGGAGGGGGGCGGAGGTATGGGGTAGATGGGTGATGGGTATTAAGGAGGGCACGTGTTGTGATGAGCACTGGGTGTTATATGCAACTAATGAATCATTGAACACTATATCAAAAACTACGGTGGCTAACTGAACATGATTTAAAAAAAAAAGAGGAAAAAAAAAGAAATTGTCCCAAGACAGTAGCAATGAGTAGGAGAAAGTTAACTTAAAAATTACATAGGTGGTATATTGACCTACTCTCTTCTCCCTCCTTCTCAAATTTCTTTTGCCTAATTGTTCTCTCCTAGATTCTCCAATATTTTGAACTATTCCACACACATTTCTTTCAATTAATTACAGTACTATGTTTATCCTTTAAGTACTGATATTTTCCATGGATTATTCCTCAGTCTAAATTATTCAGTTATGTATTCATTCATTCATTCATTCATTCACTCATCCCCAGTTAGAGAGTACACATAATCTATCATCTAAGACACTTGAACTGTAGAGGGTTATAATATTCACTCTCCACCCTGAAAACACAGGTTAATAAAATCAAGCAAAAAAAAAGGTATTTGGTAAACATGAACTTGTTCTCTAAACACATCTCTGCTCCTGCTTCTCCATGTACTCCCTGACACCAAGGTTTACATATTATTTTTCTTTCTTAAGCCTAAATGTTAATATCATGCCTGACTTATGTGAGAAGCTAAATTGTTGCTGAATTCTTCACAATTTAATACTTTATTCTAACTCAATTAATTTTAACTCCTCATGGCAAATAATCTGTGAGTTGCTGAAGGACTAGTAAAGATAAATGTCATCTGTCTTTATTAACTGTTTGTGTTTACTGGGCCACTTTAATCCATATAATCATGACAGAAAAACAAGATGTCTATTGGATGTTTTTCTATGAAAATCTCTGATGCTAGTATTTTGTATTTTCCAAATAAAGTCATGATTATTATAATTACTTATGAAGCTATTTACATTTTTCATCACTACATCATCTTAGGGTTAGGTGTTTTCTTAAATATTGAATTGATTCTCAGAAGCCAGTGCTAGAGCCTATTACGTGGACATTTGGCTACTTGCCCAGTGGCTTCATATAAGTGTGTACTTGATGAGTGAAAATGAAAGCAGGAGCATGGTTTACTGATGGTTGGCTGATTTATTTTTTATTCCTGTCCCTTCTCCTTAGTAGTTTAAATGTGGATCCTAATGATCAACATGCTTTGACAAACGGTACCCTGAATAATGCAGTTTGAAAAGGAACAACATTTCTCTTAGCACCTATCACGTCAGAGACACTGTATTGGGCACTGCAGAGATTTTTTTTTTTTTGAAAAGATATATATTGCATATGTCTTGCATGTTAATATTACACAGAGATACAACCTTAAATATTTCTGAGGTCTTAGCAAAAGATCTTATTGCCCCACCATGGATTTCATTTTTGCTCTGAAGCCTTTTAATTTGAAAATCTCTGAGAGACTAATAATGAGACTGTTTTGTTTAAAACCCAGCAAGCCCTGGATTTTTTATATTTAAATTTCTTCCTTTAGCTTACCTTTATTCTCCCATATTTTATTATAAGCAGCAAGAACCAGCTAGTGGCAACTTCAGTATTCTGCCTGAAAACCTCAACTGGGTCATCCCATCCCATCCTAATAATTAGGATTATTTTTACATTCCTATAGCCACAGGGCATATTGGGAAACTTACTAATACTGTATAACAAAGATTCTCTTTCCTTCAGCCACCCGTAGTATTTTCCTCCCCCCCCCCCTTGTTTTTTCTAGTCCTTACTGGCAGCTTCCTGGAGGGCCAAACTTTTACTAACAGTCTCTTCATGACCCTTTAAAAATTTTCTCACACTTTCTTCAAGGTCCTTCCAGCTTTTTTCCACCTGCATCCTGATCATGACGCCACATGTTTTAGGCTGTGTTATCTCAGTGCCCTACTCCTAATACAAAAATCTAGTTACTGTGACTGCATAACAAGTTGCCACAAAGCTTAGTGGTATAAAGCAACCCTATATTATGGTCCAGGATTCTCTGGGTCAGGGTTTCAGACAGGACACATAGGAAAAGGCTCATCTCTGCTCCACTCCACTTCAGCTGGGGCTGCTTAAAGACTAGACCTGAAATCATATGAGGACCCACATGGCTGTCAGGTGATGTTGGGAAGACTCAAATAGCAGAAGGCTAGAAAAGCTGGGTTGCTCAGGCACTTCTTGCTCATTGTGAGCACTCCAGCATGGTGCCTTTGGGGAAGCCACACTGCTTACATGTTGGCTCGGGACTCACATGGCACATTTTGAAAGAGAGGTAGGCAAAAACTGTGTCACCTTTCCAACCGTGACTAAGAAGTCACAGAGCATGACTTCTGCCATGTTCTATTTATTAGAAGTAAGTCACTGACTTGGGACCATATTTACAGAAAACAGAATTAGAATCCACATCTTGTGGCAGAAATGTCAAAGAATTTGGAAACATGCATAAAACCAAACATGCATAAAACTATAAAAGACATATGGGTATAATATAGAAAAAAATTAAGAACATTTTAAGAGAGAGAATGCAGAATTACAGGACACAGCATGGAAAATCATGGCCCACAATGTGGATCAGTGACATCACAATTTGGCTGCACATTGTATGCCCTTTTGAGAAGTCTTAAGAGAGACGATCAGAAATTCTGGTGGTATTGTGCAATGTCTCTCTTACCAATCTTACTATTTCTCATTCCCTAGAGCTTAACCTATTTTCCCCTTCACTTATGGGTCACTCCTATGCATGTTCACAAATTAAGCCTGCCTTAGGACAGGAGTTACTTAGATCCTGATGTGTGGGCATCTATTTCTCCTGTTTCCCTCCTGTGTTATGAGTTGTTCAGACTGATTCCTGACCCTTGAGTCTCAGTTCTTGTACAGGGACTCCCGCTTTTATTTCTATTGCATCATTTTCTGGAAATTTTTTATTCTGAATTATATTACCTATAGGCATGCTAGACCCTCAAATCAGACTTCTAAGGAGGGAAAGTAGTTTCAGTGAAAAGCATAGGAGGAAAGGCAGTTAATGCCTATTAAGTTCATTCTCTAAAGTAGACACTGGTAGACACTAGAGTGTCATGGGTTAGGTCCCTTTATCTAGGCTGAGAAACAGGGAAGTGAGTCCATCTCCTTGTGTATGGCTGGGTAATATTGGGATACCAAAGAGGCAGGCTGGATTAATAGAAAAGGCTGCAGTCCCTGCAAGGATCATGTCAAAATGAGAGCTGGGAGAGACTCTTGCTCACAAAGAATGGATAAAATGGGGAGATGTTTGGACTAGGGGTGTGTGTGTGTGTGTGTGTGTGTGTGTGTGTGTGTGTGTGTGCAGCTTACTAAACTTTGAATTCCACAAACATTGCTGGTCTCATATTCATATCCCCAGTGCCCAGTTCTAGGTTTCAAAAAGTTTTGTGGAACTGGAAAAGAGTTATTGGGCACATGGGTGCAGGTTTAGAGAAAAATAAGGGGGAAATGATATATGTAAGAAAGCCAGACACAAGACAATGCTAAAGTCTAAATCTTAACTGCTGTGAGAATTGGGCCCCTATTTTTAGGATTGCTTCAAAAAGTCAGGAGAACCATGGCTGTAGTTTTCAGGATTGTAGTTCCTATAAGCAAGCAGGGAGAGGACTTCATGAAAGATCAGAGTCCTTGCCCTTTTCTTGTCATTCCCTTAAAAACTAACTTCTCTTAGAAAACTGGGATCCTGCTTCTTATGGATGGAACCAAACACAAATAGAGCAGGACATTACTCTTCCCAACTTCTTGCTGTAATTATGTGCTTAGAACTTGAGATCCCTTTACCTATCCGTTGCATTCCTCTATTCCACTGTTGATCTAGACTGAATTCAGAGATTACAATAATTCTTAGGCACACAGAGAGGTCTGGGCCCTTTCCTCAGCTTCAAAAATTGAATCATCAAGGTGAGTTATAGAAAGATGTGAGACTTCTATGTGCTATGGTGAGCGCTGTGAATTGTGTAAGACTGTTGAATCACAGATCTGTACTTCTGAAACAAATAACACAACATATTTTAAGAAAAAAGAAAAAGAAGAAGATAGCAGGAGAGGAAGAATGAAGGGGAGTAAGTCAGAGGGGGAGACGAACCAGGAGAGATGATGGACTCTGAAAAACAAACTGAGGTTTCTGGAGGGGAGGAGGGAGGGGGGATGGGTTAGCCTGGTGATGGGTATTGAGGAGGGCACATTCTGCATGGAGCACTGGGTGTTATGAACAAACAATGAATCATGGAACACTACACCAAAACAAATTATGTAATGTATGGCGATTAACATAACAATAAAAAAATAAAAAAAAAAGAAAGATGTGAGACTTAAGACAAAGGGGCAATCATATCATGGCAGATATGACAGAAATGGCAAGCTGTTATGATCTCCCTTCTACAGGACACGCAGCTAGATTCCATTTCTCAGCCTCCCTTGTTGTAAGGTGTGCCCATGCGACCAGGTCTCGTCAATAGAATGTGAGCCATGATTTGTAACAAAACCCCTCCCAGTTTGATTTTGTCTGACACATTGATCTAAGGAGGGTATTGAAGATGGCAGAGTCACAAATGGAGGGTGAATGGGATGCGGGATGGTCACCAGGAGGAGAGCTGTAATCCCTTTTTGAGAGAGTTGTAAGTGAAAAATAAGCTATATAAGCTTATGTGAAGTTTCTGAAATTTGGGGGTATGTCTTTTACATCAGCTCCCATACCCTTAAGTAATAAAGTAGGTGTTCTTGGGTTAGGAAAGCTAAATAGACAACTTACAACCTCATTGAGCTTTTACTATATTCTGAAAAGATAAGCATGACTATCTGTCAAGTTAACTAATAACTAAGGGGTATTAATATATAAAAATAAGCTCAATACAAGTTGTGTGGGTAAATATCACTGTATGTTTAATTTCTTGGGGAGATAAAATATTAACTGCATTTTGAAAAATTGGTAGTACTTTTATAATAAGAAAGAAGGAAAGGAAGAGTATTTGAGGATGTGGTACTGAGGAAAGCAACTAACAAGAAGGGATGTGTGGTTCAGAAGACTGTAAACAGACAAGGCTGGCCAAACCTTATAGTGTGTGCAAGATACTAAAGATGAGTATGGATATAAAGGTATAATAAGAACAGATTTCAGAGATGCTTTAATACAAAATAGGGGATTTGTAATTTATATGCAATAAAAACACATTTTTGGATAGGATTGAAATACTGAAGGCAACATTTTAGAAAAGGTAAGGCATGGGATAACTCGTATCTAGAATACCAGTGAGAAAAATATTGAAATACTTGTAATATTGGCAAGAAGTGCCTAAACTAAGATGGTGAAAAATGAGAATAAAAATGCAGGACACTGGGGCACCTGGGTGACTCAGTCGGTTGAGCGTCTGATTCTTGATTTAGGCTCAGGTCATGATCTCAGGGTAATGAGACTGAACCCTGCATTGGGCTCCACACTCAGTGGGGAGTCTGCTTGAAATTCCCTCTCTCTCCCTCTCCCTCTGCTTCTCCTTCCCACTCTCTCTCTTTCTCTCAAATAAATAAATGAAATCTTTTTTTAAAAGATTCCTCTTTTAGCTTAGGGAGTAATTTGTATGAGGCTAAGCCTCCCACCATCAGTAACTACAAAACTTGAGAAAAAAAAAAAAAACGTGGGAAGTAACTGATTCAGGCATCAGACAAGGGACGGAACAAGGCAGTGGTTCCTCTAAGAAGGGAAGCTTGTACTCCAGGAGTGCCATGGCTCTCTGTCTAAAGATACTCCATCAACTATGGCATAGCAAGCTGGAATCCAAGAAGAATAAAGTAGTGTGGCTAAAAAAGCAGAGGCAGAAATCAGAGAATGGAGCTGCTGATGTGGATAGAATTTGTGGAAGAAAGCATAGGAGATGAGGTAGCTATCCAGAGGAAGGACCTAATGAGTCTGTATGGAAGTTCCTTGAAAAACATGACTTGCCAACATTAATTTAAGAAGAAAGACAAAAATCTGAATAGCTGTCTATAGAAAAATAAAACTCATCATCAGCCTTCCCACAAAAATAATTCCAGCCCCAGGTGATTTAATTGGTGAATTTTATCAACATTAGAAAGGAAATAATACCAGACATAAAAATTCTTTTAGAAGCTAGAGAAGGAGGAAACTAATTTAGAAAAGAGCATAAACCTTATGATAAAACATGAGAAAGATATTACAAGAAAAGAAAATTACAAACTAATATCCATCAAGAACATAGATTTTGCCAAGATCTCCAGCCAGATATTAGCAAAAATGAGTATGGCAACATAAAAAAAAGGATAATACATAATAACCAAGTAGAATTTATCCAGGAATACTAGATTGTTTCAATATTTGAAAGTCAATAAAATTCACCAAAGTAACAGAACAAAGGGGGAAAAATCATATAAATCAATGAAAGAAGTAATGTTGATCAGTAGAGTCCATAAATGGACCTTCATATAGAAGGTCAGTTGATTTTTGATGGAAGTGCTAACATTTTCAATGCTAAACATCATCTCTTTTTGGGAAAACTGTTACTCATCTGGAAAAATATAAATTTTGACTACAACCTTACAACATATGAAAAATTAATTTGAAATGGATCATAGACCTAACTCTAAAAGCAAAAGCTATAAGGCTTGTGAAAAAAGCAGAAGGAAATCTTTGATTTGGTGGTAGACAAAGATTTCTTGGATTAAAAAAAAAAGCAGCACTAACCTTCAGTGGTGTATCAAATTTAGTCTGCTTTTTATTATCACCATATGTTCACAATTCTAATAAATATCTGTGATAAAATATTCTTCCTGGGGTGGGAGGGGAATTCCTTTTTATGGTTTAAGTTCTAAACAATCACTATGATTACTTTGAGTTTTAATAATACATATATAAGCTTCATATTGGCTACTAATTATGTATCTTTTAGCAACCATTATATACTACATGGAAGTTAACTCATGGAACTCCCAGTTATCCAGTGTGATCTCAACATGCCCAGAATTAGCTGTACTGTTCATATCAGGAGTAAGTTTGTTTTGTTTTAGAATTGTTCAAACTTGCATTGGGCTCAGATCATGCCTCTATCCCCTTTGATACTACATATTCCTGTATCTAAACAATAGCTTTGAAATAAAAAATGATAGCAAAGTGATTGTAAGACCAAGAAATAACCTCAATTCTGTCTTTTCAAGTGAAATTTCGGAATTTTATTTGTGATAAAAATTTAAAACAGTGAAGATTTCGAATTGTGTGTTGTAATATTTTTGCTTTTAAGTGAATATTTTAGTTCATAAATGAGATACTTTTGAATTTGAATAACATTTTTAAAACAAAACATTTCTTCTTTTTGTTGATAATTATTTGCATTAAAACTAAACAATGAATTAAGAAAACAGAGATTGTAATACTATTATTAATTTCTGTGAGAGACCAATAGGTTGGTGTAAGGTCTTTTCCTTTTGTAGAAAACCTACATTTATATAGGTAAAAAGCAGTGAAGCATTACTCTTCCCTTATTTATCATTTATTATTTATTTTGTACTTTATTTCCAGTTAATTATTTATTGACATATATTGATATATATCAATATATTTCAGTAAATATATAGTATTTACACATATATATACATATACAAACTATTTGTGATACTATACTAATAGAAGAGTAGTCTTGAATAAAGAAAATGGTCTTTGCTCATAAGAGAAGACGATATCTACACTCAAGGAAAAAAAAATAGCTGTTCTTTTTACCTTCCCCAAGCAGGTAAGTTATAACTTGTTTAAATGCAACTTCTCTTATGGCTTACATATGAATTTATCATCTTACACTTAACCTCTCCCTTTATCTTAATGGAGTTTATGTTCAGAAATTAGTTACTATGCAAATAAAAAAGGTTTGGCAAAGAACATAAAAACCTAGTTTCTACAAGTACAAAACAATCACGTTCAATAGAAAACGCTTTCTTGGGGCGCCTGGGTGGCTCAGTCAGTTAAGCGCCTGCCTTTGGCTCAGGTCATGGTCCTGGAGTCCTGGCATCGATTCCGGTGGCTTCCCCCTCTCCCTCTGCCGCTCCCCCGCTTGTGCTCTCTCTCTCTCTCAAATAAATCAATAAAATCTTTAAAAATAAATAAATAAAATACAATATTTGTTCTTAATTCAGCCTATTGGTAAACTTAGTATATCAGACATTGGCCATATTCACTCTCTTGACACAGTTTTTTACCCCAACAGATGCTTAGCTGTGGGAATCCTGACAACACCTCAGCCGTCTGCCCATTGAGTACACCTGGTAATGAGAGAGAGCAAATATCCCAAGGTCAGCAATTTACCGACACAGGACCTAGTAACACTTACGTCCTTTTGGATTGGCAATTAGTGGGCATCTTCTATGTGGCTCCTCAGAAGGTCTCCAGTGGGGACTGGACTCCTGTTGTCCATGGTAGTGAACAACTCAGACAACAACTTTGAATGACATACCCTTATACTGATTCTTACCCTTCCCCTGTTCCTAGCACTTCAGTCTTGTTCCTCTTATAACTTTCCAAAATAAATTACTGGCATGCAAGCTTTTTGCTCAGTCTCTACTTGTTTGGTAGATGCAGGCTGAGTCATTTAGTAAAATAATTTTTTATATTTTTTCCTATTTTAAAGACTCTGAACCAAGCTGTCTTCTATACTTATATTTTTGTCTTATTTCACAGAGACCATTTCTTTTATGTCACCTGCCAGCAAAACAATAGCAGTACAAATATATGTTTGTCTGTGTTTATGTGTGTCTACACACATGTCATGAAAAAAAATTACTTTTGTTATCCTGGCACTGAAGACTCTCTATATTCAGGTCCCATTTACCTATCCAACTCCACTGACCATTTTACCCTAATACAAAGAGTTAATGAAATTCAAACCTTTTTCCATACTTTCTTCCCCCAAATCTAAAACTTTTTACGCTTCTAAATATTTCTATTTCCATGTCTTCATTTCGTCCAATCCTACCCATTTCTCACCACTTAACTGTATACAAAGGTTTAACATTTATTAGATATTGCATTGTATTATTTCCAGAATAAGCAAAAGTCTTCAAAAATAAGTACAAATTTTCCTGAGAGGCAGAAATGAGGAGAGAAGGCAAAGCCATTCCAGGCAGAAGAATCTGCTTACACACACACACACACGAAAGAAAGAAATGTTTAAGAATGTATTCTTGTGGAAGAATCTGCTTATACAAGAAAAGAAAGAAAAAAGTTGTGTTCAGTGAATTTTAATTTTAATAAAATTAAGGAATAAAGGTCCTTAAGGAATAAAGGTCCAAGAGAGACTTGGAGTAATCAATTTTAAAAACCTTTACCATGACCCACACTAAAGAATACAATTTATTTTGCCATCCATTATTAGGGTCAACACATAATTTCTCATCTAACCTGGGAGAATGTGACCAGGACCACTAGAGGTAATGAGGCTGGGAGCACAGACATAAATGAGGCTTGTCCTAAGCAAATCAGAATGCATATTTACTCTAACCACCAGTACCTGCTCAAGTGTCTTCAGCTTTACAGCGAGTGATGCACACTGCTATTTCTCTTCTCTTCTAATCCACATTTTTTAAAGTGCTGCTGTGACCCATTTTATTGATGTCATGCTCACTAAGGGTTAAAAAGCGCTGGCTTAGAGGGAAACAGATGTACTTGAAAGCCCCTACATTTATTCCCCACCAAGAACTATACATATAGGTGAAAGAAAGAATGTGAGCACTGGAGTGACCTGGCTCTATTTATATGTTACAAAGGCTGTTCTTAGAGGAGGTGGGCTTTGAAGTCGACAAAACCAGGGGTTAAGTTGGAGCAGTCTTTTCCCTTAATTCCCACTCTAGGTTATTAAGCAGATCATTTAAGGAAGATTATTTATTTTGCTCAGTCTGGACAAATTGGAATTTTCTATAAATAAAAATACAAATTTATACACAACACACACACCCAAAAATATATTAAATTCATTGGAGTTTAAATGGATAAAAATTTCTCCACAGTAGTCTATTTTCTTCACTCAGTGTTAACTGAAACTGCATATTTCTCGATCTCTTCAGATCGTTTCAAGGCATAACACTTCTGAGCTTTCTTATATATTCTACTTTCTTCGGCTTCCAAATTCAGGTAAGGTTTTGGCATATAAAGTTTCCATTTTATCCCCTGTAAACTAGAATTTGAGAATAAGCAACAAGAAAATTAATTTTTTTGAAATTGTGCTCCATTTGTTTCCAAGGAAAATGATAAAGCCTGATTTAAAGACTTTAAACTTTATGTGGACAATGAAGACAATTACAGCTAAAGTGCAAACAGTGCATAATAATGTTCCCAATTATGTGATTTACTTCATGATTTCTATAAAGGAATCAGAGAAAGAGACAAGTATGAGCTAGGATACATTCTAGGAAATCTCTGTGATTGTGACATTACTTGAACCTACACCTTACAGAGGAAGATGTGAAAGTAATCATTCCTGGGAAATAATTCAAGAACATGCTTGATCAAAGATGATTCAATAGTATCATCCATGTCTTAATTCATTACAGAAACTCTAGAAACTCTAAAAAGCAAAAGATCTTATCAATTTTTCACACAGTTTTGTTCCCTATAGTATTTCTTTGACTCATGATATAGTGACACTGTGTAGCTGTATTTGGGCTAGCAATTATAACCAATAATTTTATAAAACACAATTCATGAACTATAAAAAGTAAACACTCAAATTCAGAGCCTAATAGCAATCAATAACTGGCTGAAAAAGTAAATGCTAAATTTTGATCGTGTGGAGAAAAATTTGCTGCAATTTTTTTAAGCTGGACTATGGGGACAGTGTTCATTAGAATCCATTACATCATTAATACTTATTTTAATGGGTTTGAATATCATTTTAAATAGTAGCTAACCTATTTATCTGCATGTTTTCAAAAGACTGGAAAGCCTAGAAGAGCAACCTAGTTATAAGAGCAACCAATATATCATAATTCAGTATTAAAGTGAAATGTTATATATTACAGTGGGTTTAGCCCCAAATAGCTAGAATGGGAGGGGGGGAAATGGTATCTTTAAATTGAGAAACATTACTAATCTTAAAGCTATGATCTAGGAAGATATGAAATGGACAGAATGGGATCCCTTTAAAAATTGCAGAGGAAAACAACAGGAGCATTTATAGGCATATAAAATTTAATGTTACTATTATAGGAACTCAATATATAATACCAAAAATTAACATATCAAAAAGTAACAGAAATGTTTCTCGTTGCACATGTTAGAAGTTTGGAAGAGGCCACTCTGTCCTAACAAGCAAAAAGCTGACCAGACTGAAATATCAGCAACTCTCCCTGGATTTTTAAGACAGAGGAGGGCAAAAGGGAAAACACCACCCCCAAGATGGGGGAGACATGACAAGCAAATATATTTAACCTAATATTCACAAGATCTATATGAAGAAAACTGGAAAACTGTGATGAAAAAAATAAAAAAGAGATAAATAAGTGGAGAAATAGTCCATGTTCATGTATAGAAAAACTCAATATTATCAAGACGTCAATTCTTTCCAAATTCATCTCTAGATTCAACGCAATTCAAATCAAAATCCCAGGAAGTAATTTTGTGGATATTGGGGCAAACATGAGTATATGAAGAACTGTACGCATCATATGTCATTTAAAAATTGCAAGTTAAAACAACAATGAGATACTACTCTACACCTATTAGAATGGCCAAATTCTGAAACACTGACAACACCAAATGCCGGTGAGGAGGTGGACCAACTGGAACTCTCATTCAACGCTGGTGGGAATTCAAAATGCTATAGCTACTTTGGAATACAGCTGGCCATTTCTTACAAAATTAAACATACTTTTACCATATGATCCAGCCGTTGGACTCCTTGGCATTTTACTCAAAGGAGCTAAAAACTTATAGTCACACAAAAACCTGCACAGAGATGTTGATAGCAGCTTTATTCAGAATTGACAACACGTGGAAGAAACCAAGATGATCTTCAGTAGGTGAATGGAAAATAAGTTGTAGTACATCCAGGCAATGGAATATTATTCAGCACTGAAGAAAAATGAGCTATCAAGCCATACAAACGATGAGAAACCTAAAAATGCATATTACCAGGTGAAAGAAGACAATGAGAAAGGGCTACTTGTTGTACAATTCCAACTATATAAAATTCTGAAAAAGGCAAAAATATGGGGACAGTAAAAAGATCAATGATTGCCAGGGGTTGGCAGCAGGGGGAGGGTCGGATGAACAGGTGAAATACAAAGAATTTTAGGGCAGTGAAAATACTCTCTGTGACACTCTAATGATGCGTACATATCATTGTGTATTTTTCCAAATCCATAGAATGTACAACATTAAGCGTGAAACCCTAATGTAAACTATGGACTTCCGATGATTATGATGTGTCAATGTAGGTTCACCAACTGTAACAAATGTGCAGCAAATGTAGCAGAGGCTACATGGGAAATCTCTGTACCTTTTGGTCCATGTTGCTAAAAATGTCTTAAGAAATGTATTTTTTTTAAGAGAGAAAAAGAGAGAGCATGAGTGGTGGGGAAGGGGCAGAGGGAGAGGGAGAGAGAGGATCTTAAGCAGGCTCCATACGAAGTGTGGAGCTTGATGCTGGGTCTAATCCCAGGACCCTGAGATCATGACCTGAGCTGAAATCAAGAGTTGGACTCAACTGACTGAGCCACCCAGGTGCCCCCAAAAATAAAGTTTTAAAAGAAAGTAGCAGAAATCATTTTTTTTTTGGTAAATATGGAGATGATAATAGAATAAAGATCCTAAAGGAAATAATCATGTCTGGGGATTGAAATGATTGGGATTCAGAAGAATAGGGGCAGCTATTTTCATTATAAGCCTTTCAGCATGATTTGACTCTTTTAAATTAAATGCATGTATTACTTTGATTAAGCCAAAAAGTTTTGGAAGATTATGTGAATGTAACTAGAATACAGTGATAGTGATTACATTTAAAACACTTCTTGTAACTCTATAGGCTGTCATACGAAGAAGAAGTTAAAAAAAATCAGATCTGACACATTTATTTCATTCATCACACTATTATGCAATCTTTTTTTCAATCTTCCGTAATTTGGAGACAATATTTGTAATCACAATGAAAGATAGCATAGCTGGTCTTAAATGTAGAATTCTTTCACAAGTTAGCACAAGGCAATCTTTAACAAATTTAAGAATTAATGTTTAATTTAAACAGTATTTTATATATTTCATTTTGGGGGTAATAAATTATTTTGAGATAGACTTTGTTAACTTTGAAAAATAAATGTGCATTTTTACAAATCAAATACTTAACCAGGGTTTCATTACAGAGATGAGGTAATCTTTCAGGGTAGATACCCTCTGGATTTGGTCAGGTTAAAATTAATACTTACAAAACACAATCATCTAGAGAATGTTCTGCTTTACTAGATTTTTTAAAAATTAATACCCATAAATGATTAGTCAACAAAAATTCTGTTAGATATAACAAAAAATTTTGTTAGATAAAAAGGGAATTTTTTTGTCCTAAGAGTCTAGAGAATAAAGAAGACAAAATTGTACATCCTAGCTTAAGGTGAGTGTGCACATCTTATCTGGCAGACTTGAGCTGACAAAAACTCCTAATTCTATTAAAATCATATTGTTCATGGCCATACAAGGAAACATTTATGGGAAATAAGAAAAATAATAGAGAAAACTATTGAAATTTTCTGATAGCATGTAACACCGCTACAGGGTAAAGGATAAAGCCTAGATTCTTTTCCTTTACTGGCAAAAAGGCTGGGCCTCAGAATATTCATCAGCAGTATGAACAAAGCTTACTTTGTGAAACAAGTAAATCCAGTCTATTTTTGTTTGTTTGCTTTACTTTGGTGGATTCCTCACTGATGAAGAGTCCTTCCTACTGGTTCAACGTAACAAATTTCTATGATTATTAAGGGTAAGATGTACTAGCCTTTTAGGCCCCTAAATTGAGGACCATTATTATTCTGGTTAGTTTTAATGTTGGCTTATTGAATTTTATTTTTACCTATGCAAATTAAATTGCAAAACTTTCTTTAAGTCCAAATCAGATGAACTGAGTCTTATTGCAGCTAATTCATCTAAATCTAATTAAATATTACCTAACGACCTACCGTATAATGGCCAATCAGTTTTGTAATATCTAGCAATTGTTCTTTTATTATTTTTTCACTAAAAAATTAGTATAGAAACATTTTTCTATTGCTGGATATATTGTCTATTTACAGAAGACTTTCAGTGGGGATTTTATAAATGGGGGGAACCAAAAAAGCGTAAATTAGGAGTTAATTCCTGTATTTTTCTGTGGAGCCTAGAGTTAATTTCTCTGTCAAAAACACCACACTAGTTTTGAGGTTGTAAGTAATTTTGTGATCATCCCTCACATCTTTTCCTCTCAGATGTATATATTTTTTACTTCATATCCATTGCTCAGATTAGCTCTTTGTTTTGATTTTTATTATAATAGACACATTGGGGTTGGCTAGTCCTTGTTCTATCCTTTCCTGTTAAGAACCCTGTCATCCTGGTCCAACGGCTTTGTATAGGATACAAATGTTTCCTTTCACAGAAGCAACTTTTCACCTGCAATGCAAAACATCCTCATTACGGGAGGCGTGAGAACAAACGACAGCATGATACCGCTGTCTTCTGAGCTGTGCTCTTATTGACCTATTTGCCAATTATAGCTATCTCATTTTAACATTGTACATTGTGGGCATGCATAAAGGACAGTAGATAACTCTGATGAAAGTGGAATCCATACTAGTATGAGGGGGAGGTTACTCTATTTCTTATAAAATTTACCAAAAGGCAAGCACTAAGAAGACAAATATAAGATTGAAGGTCTGAATTAATCCATAATCATTTCAGTGGTGTTATGGTAGATTTGATGGACTAGGTAGCATTTCAGCATGTATTAATAAAACCATTAATATTATAAGTATGCTATGTTGCTACTATAAAGTGAAGGATGCTTTTATTTTTTTTCTCAGTGGTTAATTGAATAGGATTCCAAAAATATCAGAAACATTTCAGAGCAATGTTACAGGAGTCATTTGCCACTGGCAGGTTCCATTTTAGCAAGGAAGGTTTAGTAAGGAAACTATGTCAATCCACAGTGTCACATCTTTGCCATTTCAAATAAGGCAAGTGCAAAAATGGTTGTGTGTGTGTGTGTGTGTGTGTGTGTGTGTGTCCAAATGGATTAAATGCACTTTGTACAATTAAGCTCAGTGAAGTCATTAGATGATATGAAAAGGATTAGAAACCAAACCCCATAATTCTCCAAATTTAAAGTTACATTCATGGGAACCATTTTTAATTATCTTTCCTTAGAAAATGCCAATAATACCTTAAATTAACTCAGAACTTTTTACACTGTAAAGATATTTTGACGTATATACAATCACTTTTTATTCTTTTCAGAGGCATGGAATGGATGGAAATAACTTGTGAAATAGATGTGAACAATGTGTGTCAATAAGAGAAATACAGACAATTCATTATTTTATTATGAAGATATAAAAATATTCCAGAAGTAAAAGTTAACTTTATAAATCTATTAGCTAAATTATTAATAATCCCAGGTAAGAAAAACATCCACCATCAAGAAAAAATATACCTTTGATTTTGCCTAGAAAGGTTAGTAGTCATTGAAAAAGTAGGTCAGCGAAATAACTGGATTACTGAAAATAATCAGAACTGACAGGTGGACTACAGAAGTCTATAGGCTATAGATTTTTGGTTTGAATGTTCTTGTAAAGATGGCATTTCTTGGGAGATAGATGAAAATTAATAAGATTATGCTAATTTACAGCATAAATTAAAATGTTTTATAAGACTAATGCCATTGAAGACTTTTACTGGGCACTGTTAAAAAGTTAAGTAAAATTTAATCATTCTAATTGTGTATTCATTTTATACTTTTCAAAATCAGTAACTTTCCAAGTCAGTTACCTTAATGCAAGTATACTTTGGATGAGATATTTGATAACACATAACTTCAAAATGATGGTAGAATTTCAAATACTGCAGTAGATTCTGAAGTTCATGTGAGAAGAATAATCTAAACGGTATTTTTGAAAATAGGTCTAAGCAAGTGTAAGCACAATGTTTTATTTTTTTAAAAAATAGTTCTATGTAGTTTTAATGCTTCTGTGTTATTATGCTTTACAAATTTAACATATTTAAAAATGTATTAGAAGGCTAGAATTTTAGAGAAGAGTGATAATGGATTTAATTATGCAGGTCAAGTTTTAAATTTTGTATTATTCTGAAATGGCTTCTTCTGTTACTTGATGTGTCACTACATTCTCTGGATTTCAAATTGATGGTAAATGTCTTTGCCCCCAGTTGAAGATCCCATGTCAAATATGCTATCTGCAAGAAAATGCATCACTCTAAAGTGTATTTTAAATCTATTAATAAAGGCACTTTCCACCCTGCTAATTTGCATAGAACACAGTGAAGCAAAGAAGCATGCAATGCCTTCTAGCTAGATGCTAATAAGGCCACAGGGAGAAAAAAAAGTTATTTCAAATACATTCTGCATAATACCCCATGTCTTTCTCTAAAATAGGCTGAAGATTCCTCTATTGCTTATACTGCAAAAATTTAGAACACTTTCAAATAAAATAATCTTTACCACTTTTCTGAAAGAAATTATTACATGGTGCTCTTAACTGATCTATTTTTAGAAGCCAAAAGCAGCAGGGTATGTCAGAAAGGGCTGCTTCATGAATTATGTATTTGTCCTTTTTCCACTTGGCTACATTCCCTTTATTTTATGAATCCTTGAAATCCTGAGAATGTAAGTTTTAGGTTGAAATTTTCAAAATTTCCTAGCCACGTGTTTAGTTGTCTAGCCACATCTTTCTACTGGTCATTTGCTCCTAAGAGAGATATTCCAGGCCTTTTCTTCATGAAGTATACTAAATAGAATCATTTTCTTAAGTGAAGGCTATAGATCAATTAAATTGCTTTTGTTGGTATCATAAAGTTATTAATTACCACTGTTACCATTTTCACTTTCCTAAAGTTGTACTTATGGGTTCATTCAAATTGTATGAGATTCTCAAGCCTTGTATTGTTATATAATTGATATTTTATTATCGGCTTACTGCTTTGCCAGAAAATGACTACAAATTGTTGAAATTAAGTAAAAATCGAAAGTAAACTGGTTGTACAAATCCTATAGCTGCCATTAGTAAAATATTGTAGCTACAAAATTATACCCCTCTATGCACAAAATTCCTCCATAAAACTTTAAGTAACAAAAATAATTCTGCTAACATCTGTGACTAATACTCCAGAAATGAGAGGGCCTTTTTTTTCTGACCCTGAGATGAATACTGAACATGAAAATATTGATTTGCTCCTCATTCTCACAAGAACATCTACTCCGATGTGAACAGGAGGAACTGTTTTACTGAAAGAAACTCTCCCTCTGCCCCCTGCATCCTTTTGTCTTTATCTAATTCCATCATCTCAAATACCAAAGACTCCCTTTCACAGTGGTTTGCAGTTGCTTGTCATGCATGACCTTCTGTATTTTACCTTCTCCTTTCTTTGCCCCTGGAAAAGCTGAAAAGAAAAAGTTTTCCTTCCTTTCCCAAAGCCTGTTCATGCTCAGTGCTCTCACTGGAACAGGTCAAAGAAGGTGAAACTCCTTTTCGATAGACTGTTTTCTTAACCTTAGAAGTCCGCATTGTACTTATATAATATACCAAATGTAATTTTAGCTTTTGAACCATGATTTCAGCCAGCAACCCCCCAAAAATTTGAAGGAGCGAGTTCAGATTTATTATGAACTATTTTTAATGATACTGTTATAAAGTTAATGTAGTGGTAAGACTTTTTGCAGTCACCTTTTTAAAGACTGAGGATTATTTTCATTGATAATTTATTAGAAATATAATATGAACTAAAATAAAATGAGCTGTTTAAAATAAACAATTTGTTCTTGCAGAATGACTTTTCTCTTGTCAAAAGCCATTTAATTTGCAACAAATAATTATTAAGTTTTCAATAAAATAATTTTCTGAAGGTGTTTTCCAAGAAAAATAAAATTGGTACTTATTCTTTTCTATTCAAAATGTTAAAACTAGTGATTTCTGGTGATGTTAAAATATAGTGATAATTCATCAAAATGAGTATTAGGTATGAGCAAAAGTCAATGATGTGAAAGGATAAACCAGAGTGTGTAAAGAGGAAATTTACAAATTATGCACTTCTATAATTTCAAAATTATTGTTGAAGAAAAGGAAGTTACCATTTGTTCACATTTATTTTATCTGTTAACTAATCTTTATTGCTTTTAAAATTTCTTCAGTATTTCTCTTTTCTAAATCCACATATAGTTCCTTGGGTATTTATCATACACTTCTTATCTTTAAAGTTAAAATTTCAAACTAGGATGAGCCATTTCTCAGATATTATAAGTAAATGATTTATAATGATCACTTAACTGACAGTTTTAGAAACTTCTCATCTTCTTTTATTTCTCAGGAAAAAAAAAGTTTGTAACCCATACCAGACAATAGTATCCCCTTTGGTCCCAGTCTCTCTCTTAACCTTAGGGTGGTTACATTTAATGCATATAGTAATGTATTGTATATGTTACGAGATATTTACATATTATTTATAGGTCCAAAGCCAGTTATTAACCTGATGTCCAATGATTCATAGCACACAATGTGCATTCCAACATTCTTTTCTAGAAGAACACTGAAGTTTTCCAAATCAACCTAAATTTCAACAAAAGTATCATATCTATTGATAAATACACTCTTCAAGTTATTGAGATTATTTTCAAACTGATTTGTAAATTACACCTTAAGGAACTCCTATTTTTAACACAAAAAAGCACCTGTGGTTCACTAAATTACAAGAATTCATTATATACCAGTGGTATATATCTCCTTCTCCACCCTACTTTTTACTAAATTAAAATGAATCAGAAAAACAAAGCAGATGGATTTGTAAAAATGTTTCATAAAGAAAAAAAAAAGCCACACTACAGCACATTAAAAGGATTAGTCACCATGATCAAGTGGGATTTATCCCTGGGATACAAGGATGGTTCAACATATACAAATTAATCAATGTGATATATCATATTATTGGAAAGAAAAAAAAAGTCATATGATTATTTCAACATATGCAAAAGAAGGCATTGACAAAACAGCATCCACTCATGATAAAAAAATTAACAAATTAGATATAAAGAAATGAACCTCAGCATAATAAAGGCCACATATGACAAGCTC
This sequence comes from Callorhinus ursinus, assembly GCF_003265705.2. NCBI lineage: Eukaryota > Metazoa > Chordata > Mammalia > Carnivora > Otariidae > Callorhinus > Callorhinus ursinus. The sequence goes on from NW_027397119.1 coordinate 2,861,316, forward strand.
ACACCTAACATCATACTCAATGATGAAAGGTTGAAAGCTTTTCCTCTAAGATCAGGCAAAACACAAGGTACCCACTGTCACCATTCCTATATAACATAGTACTGGACGTCTTAGCCAGAGCAATCAAGCAGGAAAAAGAAAGAGAAGGTATCAGAATTGGAAAGGAAGAAGTAAAATGGTCTCTATTTGCAGATGACATATTACATATAGTAAATCCTAATAACTCCACTAAAAAATTGTTAGATCTAATGAATGAATTCAGTAAAGTTGCAGGATACAAAATTAACGTACAAAAATCACTTTTCCAAGTTGTAGTTTCTCTCCATTTGTTTATACAATCCATTTTTATATACTAGATATTGCACTATGTTCCCTATTACAGACATATAATGACAAAGCTGTTTATTATGCCCAAAGGATCTATGTTTCAAAGATTACATTGATTGTTATTTAAAGCCATTCAACAAGTTTATAAGGAAAAAGAAACATTGTCCCTAGAGTAAAAGCTATCTGCTTTGTATTTCTTACTGTTATTTTTAATAAGAGTCCATTATGTATATAATTCAAAATCTATAAACAAAAAAAGCCAAAACCAAGTAAGAAGGAGAAGTTTAAATATTGAATCCAATTCCCATTAAATTTTTTGTGAAACAGCACAAAACAGTTAGAGAGAAATAATGAAGACAGGAATTAGGGAATCAAGTTCTATTTTTTTAATTAGCCATATGTATAAATGGGCACTCAACTTCTTCCTAGGTCACCTTCTCTTTCCATGAATGGTAACTGTCCAATCATAAGAAAATAATGAAGGAATTATTCATACAAATCGACCAAAATCCTGATGTGGAAGGTATTCTTCAGTGTAACACTACATACCCTTCATGGAGTGATCTCGACCTGTCTTTTCAGTATGAGGCACCAGCCATGTTCTTTGCACGCCAGATCCGTAGGCATTTCAGAGAGTTTTGTTCCTATAGGCCTTTGGCTCATGCTGTTTCCTCATCCTCCCATTGGTCACAAGTCCCCTCTAACTTCCAGTCACAAAGAAGGGCCAATTCAAATGGTATCTTCTGTGTGATCTTTTTCCAGTCTCTACATTCCAAACGAATCACTCACCTGATCATAATTAGCTCTTTATGCTAATACTGTGCTAAGTGTGCATGTCTCCTTCATTAATTTGTTAGCTTCTCAAAGGACTATGTATTAGTCTTCTCTGTCCCTTTTAGCCCCTAGCACAGTGTATTACAGTGCTCATAAATGTATAACAGTAGATTTGAATTAAAAAGGCATTATCAACCATTCATGTGGGCATGGGAAAATTTACCACTCTTGAATCTTGTCCAAAGATCCATTTTAAAATTAATGCTTTCCCTTCATTCTATCAGAAATAGTAATTTAATTATTGCAAACTTCTTTGGTCATGAAACAACTTCTTTGCAAACTGGATTTACAGACTATAAGGAAATTTGGTCTATTTAATGATACCATTTTAGGTAAGGACAACTTACTTAATGGCGACAGTGAAAGAAAAATTCCACATAAAAGTCATGAAATCAGCCCCTTCCACCCCTGTGCCAGTGCCTCATGGTTTTTCTAAAACGAGAGGAAGGAAATAGTTATCTCTAATTATGTCTTGTTCAATTGTGTCATTTAAAGCATTAACCTGTTTTTAGCAAGGCTGTTTTTAGATATTCTATCTTTACTAACAAATGCTACTCTTTTTGCAGTCCTTTCCCTGTGGAAACTAGTTTGGGTTATTTGCAAATCATTAACATTAGGGAAAATTAAAATATATACTAGCCTCAATTTCCAAAGATTAGAAAGTGTTTGACATGATAACTTACGGATAAAGTTAGCAAATTTGGTTCTTCTAGAAGAGTGTATATAGAATGTGCATCTTGGAACTCCAGTGTTGTCAAACATGTATATTTGGAAAATATTGCTCACTCTAGCCTGCTTTCGATCTTTCACTAAGTCAACAGTATATTAATGCCTGAGTGGAGAACAGTAATAAAAGACATTTTATATTATTTTATTCTGGATTTCTCAACCTTGGCACTATTGGCATTTAGGGCTTGATTATTCTCTGCTGGCAGATGGTAGGGGGTGGCTAGTGGTGCACTACATGTTTAAAGCTCACCTGATTTCTACCCACAAATGCCACCAGCACCGTCCCCTCTCCCCCAGTGTTAATGTCTCTGGAGACTGGCAAATGTTGCCTGGTGGACAAAATCACTCCTGGTGGAGAACCACTAATTTAATCCAAGCCTCTTCCAAAGGCTTTAATTCAAGGATTTCCATAAAATTTGTATTACCACCAAAATAAGGCCATTGGAGAAATGTTACTGGAAAGTATCCTCTTTTTGCATTAATAATAATCACCAGCTCTCATGTATATGATTAATTATGAGTAATGCACTCTTCTAAGCACTTTTCACTGAAATTAAAATTAACACAATGACTCAAATATTTTAGTACCCAATGCTTTTGGATAGTTCTCTCACACAAGAAGGTGGACACCGAAATGCCTACCCTTTTTTTTTTTCTGTTTGCCTTAAACAGAAGAAGTAGGGGAATTAAGAGAATAAGACAAGCCACAGGCTGAGAAAAAATATTTGCAGAAGACATATCTGATAAAGAACTCTTATACAAAATATATAAAGAACTCTTAAAATTCAACATTAAAAAAACCAACAATCTGTTTGAAAATGAGCAAAATGAGATGTGAACAGATACCTCACCAAAAAAAAACAAAAAACAAAAAACAAATGCAGATGGCAGAAAAGTATATTAAAAGACACTATATGTCTACATTATATATAGGAATTTGCAAATTAAACGATGAGATACCACTTCACACCTACTAAAATAAGCCAAATCTGCACAGACAACACCAAATACTAGTGAATAGGTAGAAATGAAGTCTCCTTCACTGCTGGTAGAAATGCAAAATGGTACAGCCACTTTGGAAAACAGTTTGGCAGTTTCTTACAAAATTAAACATACTCTTATCATACAATCCAGAATTTGGGTTCCTTAGTACTTTCACAAAGGAGTTGAAAACTTATGTACACAAACACACAGATATTTGTGTCAGCTTTATTTATAATTATACAAACTTGGAAGCAACCAAGATGTCCTCTAGTAGCTGAATAAACAAACTGTGATGCGCCCATACAATAGAATATTACTCAGGGCTGAAGAGAAATGAGCTATTAACCCATGAAAAGACAGGGAGGAGCCTAAAATGCTTATTACTAAGTGAAGGAAGCCAACTCAAAAAGCCTACATACTATATTATTCCAACTCTATGATATTCTGTGAAAGGCAAAACAATGGAGATGGTAAAATGATCAGTGGTTCCTTGGGGCTGAGGAGAGGAAGAGCCGAGCAGGTGGAGCGCAGAGGATTTTTGAGACAGGACTATTCTGCACAATACAATAATGGTAGATACATACCATTATACACTTGTTCAGTCCCCAGGATGTGCAATACCCAGAGTGAAACCTAACCCAGAGTAAACTGTGGACTTCGCGTGATTATGTGTCCGTGCAGGTTCATTGGTTCTAATAAATGTATCACTCTGGTGTGGGCTGTTGATAATGGGGAAAGCTGTATATGTGAGGTCAGGGAACATAGGGGAACTCTGTACTTTCTGCTCAATATTGCTGTGAACCTACAACTTCTCTACAAAATAAAGTTGATCTGAAAAAAAAAGAAAAATGTAGCCGGGTGATAATTTAAGCATGAAATCTTCAGGGATAATTATTGTGCATCACTGTAAGCTAGCCTGACTGCATAGAAGTTGTACCAAGTCTGCTTCCCATTTACAGGGCTCACAAGGGGCAGGTGGCAACTCTCGGTGCACACACAGAGGACCATGCCCATTAGGGCCAGATAACTTCATACTCTTCAGTCAGGGAGGTCAAGAATAAATCATAGTGAAAAGAAAGCAGAGCTAGAACTAACCCTATCTCCCAGGAACTCTCTGGCTCCTCCCAAATATCTCTTCAAAACATCACCTTTCTTTCCTTCATTATTTTTTTTTCACATATTTCTTGCAAATACAGAAAGTGCAATGAGGAAGAAGAACTTTATCGCTGGGAAAATGATAGGTGTAGTTGAAATCTGGAGTGCTGTTAAATTTTTAACTCAATCTCCTAATTATAGCCCTCCTGACACTTTCTGTTTCTGAGCTCCATCAATGTATGGTGGAAATGACCTCAATACATTTAGTTAACTAGATCTCAGGGTTTTTTTTCTTCCTCCTTTAGCCACTTAAGTAAAGCATTTCTCAACCCTGTCTTTCCTGTAAAAGGTGAGATCTCCTTCTTGAATCTGAATGACTCCCTTGGGGTTTGAGGGTCATTTACCTTTGGTTAGTACAGCAGATGAAATGTTGCATGCTTGGCTCAGGGCTCCTGGCTCAGTGCCCTGGGCTGTGAGGACAGTTGCTAAACTTGGAGGGTGGCTTCAGAATCAAGCCTACACCATCTTTCCAAGGCTTGAGGCTACTTGAGAAAGTTATGAGTTACTGTTATTAAAATGCAGCTAGAATCTTAGACCTGGTATGAACTCTAGCAAGATGTAAGGCACCTGAGGGTCTGAGGGCCTGTGGGCTTGCAAGCAAGCTCTAACTGGTCATAGATAAAATAAAGATATTACATTTTCTCAGTACAATCTGGTTAAGTATGAGTAAATTTGCAAATCTCTAAGACAATCTCCTTTCCCACCCTCCCCAATTCCATCTTCGCCCCCATTCCATCGTTTATATGTCTTTTAAACCAACTGTATATTTTAATAGAAATATTTTATTTAGGTAGCTAAGGAGTAGTATATTGACTGTATTGGATGACAATTTGAAATAACTAGCATGGCTGGATTATTTAATATTTTAATTATTTTTTTTTCCACTCACTTTTTTCTTGCCTTTCTCTAATTCCCCTTCAGCATGTAGTCAGCTCTGTGCTCAATGAGTCAGGAGAGGGATACGGTAGAAAACAGAAAACAAAAATAGGCAGCCAACGCTTCATTCTTTTTTTATTTAATTAATTCACTCATTTATTTAATTAATTCACTTTTTTTATTTAATTAATTCACTCTTTCAATATATGGAACTCCTGAGAGAACTCAAAGATGGCAGCAAATTCTCTCTCTAAAATATGTTAGAAGAGTCATGTCAACTCATAACATACCCTCATATTTATTTATTCAAAATCAACAAATTTTTGTGTGGGTATGTTCCTATTATGTGCCAGAGCATTCTGGATGCTGGATGCCAAAGATAAAACAGCAAGGAGAAAAAAATCGAGGGAGAGATCAGACAGTAAAAATAAAAGCAAATAGATATATGATAAAATATGAATACTGAATAAGATTGATAATTTTCTTGATAAATTTTCTTTTTTCTTTGAAAAATTTTCTTTACCAAAACTAAACCCCAGGGAGGAGGAGAAAAGTTGAGACATAAATATATGAAGACAGAAACCTGAAAAGAAAAAGCTTTTCCTCCAAGAATGATCTCTCCTCAGATTAAGATAAAAAGGCAACTGATTTTAAATTTAAAAAAATTTTTAAAAAGGCAATTGATGAAAGAGCTGTTTTTTTTATTGTACCACAGTTTATTTTTAAATTAACTTTAATTTGTTTAAAAAGCTTTTTTAATTTGAGTATACTTAACATACAATGTTACATAAATTTCAAGTGTGTAACATAGTGATTTGACAACTCCATACATTATGCTATGCTCACCACAAATGTAGCCACCATCTGTCACCATACAATGCTATTACAATATCATTTACTACATTCCTCATGCTGTGCCTTGTATTCCCATGACTTACTCATTCTGCAACTGGAAGCCTGTATCTCCCACTCCCCTTCACCCATTTTTCCCATCCTCCCACCATCAAGAGAGCTGGTCTTGATGGCAGAAGGCATCTCATTTCCTATTTCCTAAAAAGAGTACATCAACAAGAGAAAATGGCTTCATGTTGCTTCTAGGCAGAGAACAAACCCTCTCTCCAAAATCCTGCTGATGAACCATGCATGTAAGACAAACTGATGTGAGTTGCAGCAGTTCCCTGTTTGGCCTGATGACCAATAATCAATTGGGCCAACCCCAACTCCTTGATATTAAGTAAGACCTCAAAACTATAGTATAATCCTAAGTAGAGGGACCTCAATAAGGATTGGGATTTTGAAACTGAGGCATTGTGTTCCCCCAACAATCTAATGGAATTTGGGACTGAAGTCAGAAATTAGTTTATAAAAATAAAGTTATATATCAGTGCTCCTGATTTCACAGATTGAGATTCATAACGTTGTACCAATACTGTGTCTGGGTAATGTCTTGACATCTTTCTATCTCTTAATGCCACATTAAAGCAGCTGTCGACTTCTGTGTATTTATCTAAGTATTTCTCACAGCTATTGCTGCCTATCTTAATTACTATTTCCTTGGTTCATCTCTGTGAATTGCTACACTAACTCCTTGGCCAATGTTCCTATATCCAGTCTTAATGTCCTTCAATCAATATAATACCCAGAACATTTTATTTAATATCTGTATCTCACAATGTTACTCCCCTGTTTCATACCCTCTGTGATTTCCATTTGCCACAGAATCAAGAACATGACCCAAGAGCCCTCCATGGACTCTATTCTCCAGTCTTCTCTAGCCTTACCTCCCTCTCCATCTTTCAATGTGATTTCTCTTTCAGCAACATTGAATGAATGAGTATTTCTCCGAACTTCAGTTCCTTGTTCATGCAGTTCTCTCTGCTCAGAATTATCCCCCTCCCCAACTCATGCACCCATTTTGCCTGTTTAACTCCTACTTATTTTTTAACATTCAATTCAGGCATTCCATCAGGAAAGTCTCTGATCTCACTTTAGCCCACCTCCTGGAGTACCACTATAACATATGGAATAATTACACATAACTCCATTTTATGTTCTATGAACATCTAATTGTACATATATATGTCTCTGCCCATAAACTGTGAGCTCTCTGAAGACAGGAATGATGCTCACTTATCCGAGTTTCTATTGCATGGAAAAATGCCTGGCCTATTATAGGCATTCAATTCACGTTTGTCAAACCCAATAAAATGATCCACACAGAAATCTGGCAACGCTTCAGAAATCTTTCATCAGGAATCTAATTTTAGAGAATCCAGATGTTTCCAGACAAGCAAATTAATGTGCCAGTAAATCTTCAGGGACCATCGGTGTTATACTTTGATGAGTTTAAGGACTTATCAGATGCTGCCTTACAGATGGGAACATCTAGAGCTGTTCCTGAGGCAAGACACTTTAATCATGTGTATGTGCCCTTCAGATCCATGTTCAGTTGTGCTATCATGATTACTCATGATTACTCTACTAATCATGATCATAATAATAGCAAGAGTCCTCTGCTAGCATCTCATGGCATGCAAAGAATTTCCTTACAAATTGTAGCCCCAAGAGATAAACAGGGTAGGCATTATTACTACCACTTTATAGATGAGTAACTAAGGTTCAAAGAAATTAAGTGTGTAGCCTAAGACCTCACACCTACTAAATTGCAGAGCCAGGGTTGAACTGGCTTGTTAATCTTTCACTTATGCTAACTTCTGAAATTCAAGTCAACAATCATGTCTTTCAGAGAGACTAGGAATTCCCGGAACTGACTTTTTCTAATTTCAAAACTAGACATAGAATAAGCCTACAGAAAAATAGATAAATAGGTGAAGATTTCTGTTACATACTGCTGTCTTGAAGTTCTCCAAATAAGTCAGCTAAACTCAAATCCACTTCTAGTAAATAACTGAGTAATACATGATAATGGCTACTGGACATGTGATGGCAATGTAATGGATAGCTAGCTGCTTTCAAACACGGACAGAGGATTTGCACAGCTAAATTAGGATGGAAAAATCAAAGTCTTTAGGGGGCTTCTCAATCTCATTTTTTGTATCTTCTCTCTGACTCATCACTCCACACAATAAACTTAAAGCAACTAATCTCCTGGTAAATCTGTTCTGTGTTCATGTCTTATTTTTTTGTCTTAGCTGTCAAATATCATAAAGGTAGCATTAATATCTTATTCAGTCTCATTAATTTATTCAATAAACATAAATTAAATGCCAATTATGTGCCAAGATTCTGAGATACTCTGGCATTACCAATACAGGTAAGACCTAACTAGCCTCAGCTCTTGTGTAGAACATATAATCCATTGGGGGGGGGGAAAGGAAATAATAAAATCAGTGTTCTTGCATGTTACAGAGGTGTGTGATATCATAGCTATTGCCCAACGAAGGAAATAATCAATTCAATTTGGAGAATTCCAGAAACACAGCAGGAGGATCCATGTCACTCTTGAGCCTCAATTTCACATGTCACCAAGTACATGGCATGAAGTAGGTGGTCAATAAATATCTGCTAGTGGATTAATGGTATAACCTGGTTCAAGTTATTTATCAAATCTTTATATTCCCTCTCCTAGAGGCATTAACCTTATAGCTTCATTTGAGTTTGTAAAATTAAGTTTATCTATTATAGAAACTTCAAGTATTTCAAAAGGGTGGGTATGATGCTCTAGGCAAGACATCCCTCCATCCAAATCCCAGATCTGGGAATCACCTCCATGCCTGTGAGAACAACAGTAAACCTTGTCTCACAAGTTCTTCAGGGTGAATGAATGTTTCGTCTCTTTTCAGGGGACTGAGTGCCTCCTACACAGAGAGGTTTGTTTCTTGCCTGATTTAGGTCTTTTCTCTACTCTGTGTTCTAAGATTAAAAGTGTAGTGAATAGAGCTTCTTCCCACTTATCCATTTCTAAGTCAGATGAGTCAATGTGAAACAACAGAAGATTGATGATTACCTAAAATATTCTGTGATCTCTTAGAGCTGACCACAAAATTAAATTCTCAAGGCCTCCTTAATTGGCTTCTTTAGGTCAAGTCCAATAAATCAAATTAACTATCTTATTACATTTTCCCCCTTTATTGACAATCCCTGAACATCTACTTTTAAGCAAATCTTTTTGGAAATACTTTTAAAAAGATGTTAGGAGAAAGAAAACAATTCTAATTTTTAAAGCTTCATGTTTCAGAAAATGGAGTCAAAAATTTTTGACAACATATATTTCTGGTTCCAGGAAATTCAAATAAGAATATTTGTGTTTAAAGTCTTTAATAAATCCCTAATGGAGCTACAGTCCTCTGGAACAAATGTGAAATACTTTCTGCCCTTTGGGTATATTTCTTTTGCACAATCCCTATTTTAAAGAGAATTTCTTAGTGACCCTGACTCTAGTACTATACACTAGCTGCCTAGAATAAATAAGTCTGCAAACCCAGCTCACATGTAAACACTGCGCTGGATGCCTAAAGGTTAAAATAAAATAAACCCTTTATACACCATTTTCCTTTATCCTCCCTATCACGTCTATTTTTTTTAAGATTTTATTTATTTATTTGGGACAGAGAGAGAGAGGGAGAGTACACAAGCAGGGTGAAGGGCAGAGGGAGAAGCTGACTTCCCGCTGAGTGGGAAGCCCAATGTGGGGCTCGATCCTGGGACTCCAGGATCATGACCCGAGCTGAAGGCAGCCGCTTAACTGACTGAGCCACCCAGGCGTCCCCTCCTATCACTTCTTATCCCACCTCTCAACCCAAGTTTCACAACCTGAAAAGCAGAGCTCAGAAGACTGAAGTATTAATGATATTTTCAAAGGAAGAAGAGATAGAATCCAAAAGGATGAAAACTTTTATCTGATTCTGGCAAACATAGTCACTTTTAACTTTTAGTTTGATGATTCCTGCAGAAATATTTTTCCTAAAATGGGGGGAAATTATTGTAAAATAATTAGTATAGTACTTATATAGAAAAAGCTTCAGGGGTACCTGGGTGGCTAAGTCGGTTAAGTGTCCAACTCGGTTTTCAGCTCAGGTCTTGATCTCAGGGTCATGAGATTGAGGCCCCCATCTGGCTCCATGTGTGGATCCCGCTCAGGATTCTCTCTCTCCCTCTCCCTCTGTCCTCCCATCCTCCCATTAGCTCACACTCAATCTCTCTCTCTCTAAAAAAAAAAAAAAAAGCTTCATAAGCTTCAAAAACACTCTCTTCACCCAAAAGTCTATGTGGAAATCTAAAATACAAACTTGTTGACTATTACTCTAAGCTAGTGAGGTAAAGAGTAGATAAAGTAACACTCTTTTCAATTTTTATCTAGGTCAGGTGAAAGCTGAAATGATTTGCTTCAAAGCAAAATGCAAGGCAGTAACCTGACAGCTAGGGTGTTCTTTACTTTCTTCTTTTTTATGTGAATAAGAATTCACTTGGTATTATTATTCTGATGAGTAAATTCAGAAACAATTTAACAGTGCTTTCACCAATTTAAATAACAATGCTTAGTTATCACATATTAATTTAAAATAAATTTTCCAGAATAAATATGAGTCTAACCTTAATGATTTAGAATATCAGTTATCAAAAGTAATACATAACATATAACATAGTGGAAATAATAATGATTGACAAATCAGAAAGATCAAGATTTTAGTCATATGCTTGCCACTTTATTTAGCTGCATGACCTAAGAAAATAAGTAAATATCCATTTAAATACAAAACAAAACAAGCGTATAAGTTATAACTTCCTTGAAAATCTCATTGGTTTTTCATAGGATGCCAGTATGATAATGTATGAAAAAGAGCTGTTGTATACACTTTACAGATAATAGAAAGCAAATCTAAATTAATTTATAACACTTAAGACTGAGAGAATCAAAACAGGACATAGAAATGGGACACAGAAAGAATGGTTAAAACTTACTGAACTCTTGCTATATGCCAAATCTAAGCACTTCACATCTACTAAACTATCATTTCTCAGGACAACCTTGATTGTCATTAACAGACGAAGAAACTGATGTGAACAGTTCTTTTGTTCTTCCTACTCTTTCTTCTGCTTCTACACTTCAGTACAGGTAACAGATCTTCAGTCACTCACATGTTAACACCAAGATCTTCCTACAAAATAATTTCTAGCTGAATGAGGCTAAATTTCAGGTAAGAAAATGTTAAATTTTATTTGTGAATTTTATCCCATACTACTACATATCTATTTCTCCCTCTACATCACCATCCCTATATACGTGTGTATTAGTTAAGTGACTTTTCAATTTCTTGCAAGCTAAAAGTTAACTCATATACATAGTAGACTATTGTGACACCTAGAAATTTTTTTTTCTAGAATTTTTTCCTAAATTATTGTTTCTATAATTTAGGAAACAAGAAAAATAAGAAGTATAATATCTTTCCATCAAGACAATAATGTGATTAGATAACTTACATCATCAGATATATTACCTTGTTGAAAAATGTACAAATTGTAGTAAAAACAAAAGATTCCATTGGCTTTAGTTAATACATTATTATACTTGACATTAAAATTCTGAATATAAAAATGCTTCTCTGTACTGATTTTAAAGTATCTAATTGTGTGCTATTTAAATAAAAGCCAGCTATTCAAAAATTTTGAAATGACTAAGTCATGCTCTTTAATATCTATGCTTTGAGTAGTGAAAGGACAATTGAAGTAACAACTTAATATGTTTTAAATACTATCTTAGTTTGAATAAGTAGAGCCTTCAATTTTTACTCAGATGTCTCAGTTACAAGGAGTTCAACCTTAAAGTGAACATGTAGGTTTGAATAAACTTTACCATATTATCTACAGAGTGTTACATTTCTACATAGTCTAATTTAAAAATATGTTCAATATTTTTATGAACTTAAAAATATATTCAATATTTATAGTATATATTATAATATCATATCGTATCATATCAATATTATAATAGTATAGATTATAATATAATATATATTATAATATCAATATTATAACAACATCAACTTGCTGAGAATCTTACACAAAATGTTCAATTAACCTATGTGAATTCAATAGCAACTGGAATGAGCCCAATATTGTGTGAAGTGCCATAAGGAATATGCAAAAAAATTAAAAGGCCCCTGCCCTTCTGAGCTTATAATGAAAGGAGAAAACATTAAGAACATGAAAGACTTCAGAGCTGTACTAAAATGTATACAATTAAGTATAAGCCCTAAAGGATGTCCATAAACAGAATATAAAGACAAGAATCTGGGATGGGGTAACTTTTCAGATACATGTAAAATTTATGTCATCTAATTCTACAGAGTCTCCAGCAGAAATAAATTATAAATTCTAATATTTTCCATCGGAATTCATGCATTCATAAACATTTTTAAAAAATATATTAAATGCTAAGCTTTTTTAATGCACTATGGGGGATACAAAGATAATTAAGCTAACCAGGTATTTGAGAAGAAAAAAAATGTACAGCAGCAAATATCACACAAGTCAGAATGTGTCAATTGGAATTCAGGGAAGGGAGAAATCCACTTTTAATTGAAGTAAAAGAATTTCCAAGGGCATTTGGCTGAAAACTAGCTGTGATGGAAAAGACGTTTTTGAGAGCAAGCGGGCAAGGATACACCAGGAAGGAATCATAAGAGCAAAGATATAAAAGAAGAAAACATAAACTTATTTAGGGGGTGTAAAAAAGAGGTGAGATTAGGATGGCTTTAAATCAAGCAACTAAGGAGAACAGAATTTTGTCCTTCGTTAACCAACTCCTGATTCTCACCAGGAACAGAAGACATGTATGCAAGGAGAAAAGGACCAACCAGAGAATAACCTATGAAGCTGCGACTGCAAACACTAACGCAATGCCTTAGTGAACTAACTTGATCTAGGTAGAGAAACCCTTCCCCTCGGCCAAAGGCAGCCTGGAACATAAGGGCCCAAGTATGCAAAATGGTGGATTCTTACCCTTTCCTCAGTAAGATCATGCTCAGGACATGGGTCCTTCAATGACAGACAGAAAAAGAATATACAGAACACAACTGTGGAGTAAAGACTTATGAGAGTTTAACCATCAGAGGGGAAGTGTAACCCAGTGCTTGTATCAGTCTATCTCAGGCCTTCTCAGACCAGCGAGGTTCTAAAAAAGAAGCACAAAACCTGGCCTTTTGGTTGTTTAGGCATATTAGAGTCCAGAGAGCAAAGGGAGAGATGAAGAGAAAGAGAGCTGGCTCTCCAGCAAAGATTACTGCCTCAGAACAGACTTTTTCAAATTACTTTAATAAGGCTCCATTCCTAGAAAATAAGGTTCAGTGTGTATCCTTTACCTTAACCAATTCATTTATTCAGCAAATATTTATTAAACATTCACTATTCAGCAGACATTCTTATAGGTCCTTGGGATACATAAGTGAAGGAAACAAGGATCCTTAAAACACATCGTAATGAAGTTAAAATTTCTGTTTGCAACATAGGCATGCATACATGAGTTTCTCTCTCTCTCTCTCTCGACAGCTGAACTAATCCATGAACTCCCATGCCTTAACCTTTCTGATCCAAGAAATTTATTAATTCTCCAGCTTCAATGGAACTACTCAGAGAGATCATCCTGCAGTTAAAGAGAAATTGAGACTTCAATCTGATTCCAGCCTGGCAAAACTAAATTAACCAGCAGGGATGGGCCAGCCATTTGCTCCAACAGAAGAGTAAAGAAATCACTACTTTTGTGGTTTGGGCCTGAACTCCAAGAGACTGCCAAAGCAAAGTATGCATGGTGTTTCCCAAGGACAAAATGTAGGCTGCTCCAGAAAGAGAGTTGACCCTACAGCCATTTTTCTTTCTTCATGTTAGACCGCATTGAAAGAATAACCAGATTCTACAGAAGAAATTCTGTTAGGATGGATCACTGAAAAACAATCGGGTTTAATTGAGAAAAATGCATCACCTGTGTCACAGGAGGTACCTCTGATAGTGAAAAGAAAGATTTTTTAAATCTTTATACAAGCACCCAGGAGAGAAAAGATCAGCTTTAAATACCTGTGAGACACAGATGGAGTCACCATCCTATGACAGTACTGAATTTACCTTCCTCCTAGCCTCTCCTGAAACCAGATCTTGAGTTGATCCAAATGGGACTCAGAAACCATGGTTAGCCAGATAAGGAAGGCATAGAAGTATAAGTTACTTACACTTGCCACAGCAACTTCTTTTAAGATACATCTCCAAAGGCTAGTGAAGCAAAAGCAGAAATGAACGTTAGGGACTTCATCAAGATAAAAAGCTTCTGCACAGCAAACAGTCAACAAAACAAAGAGGCAGAAGATATTTGCAAATGACACTACAGATAAAGGGCTGGTATCCATGATCTATAAAGAACTTCTCAAACTCAACACCCAAAGAACAAAGAATCAAGTCAAAAAATGGGCAGAAGACATGAACAGACACTTCTCCAAAGAATACATACAAATGGCTAACAGACACATGAAAAAATGTTCATCATCATTAGCCATCAGGGAAATTCAAATCAAAACCACACCAGTTAGAATGGCAAAAATTGAAAAGCAAGAAACAACAAATGTTGGAGAGGTTGTGGAGAAAGGGGAACCCTCTTACACTGTTGGTGGGAATGCAAGTTGGTATAGCCACTTTGGAAAACAGTGTGGAGGTGCCTCAAAAAATTAAAAATAGAGCTACCCTAGGACCCAACAATTACACTACTGGGTATTTACCCCAAAGACACAGATGTAGTGAAAAGAAGGGCCATATGCACCCCAATGTTCATAGCAGCAATGTCCGCAATAGCCAAACTGTGGGAAGAGCTGAGATGCCCTTCAACAGACGAATGGATAAAGAAGATGTGGTCCATATATACCATGGAATATTACTCAGCCATCAGAAAGGGTGAATACCCAGCTTTTACATCAACGTGGATGGGACTGGAGGAGATTATGCTAAGTGAAATAAGTCAAGCAGAGAAAGTCAATTATCATATGGTTTCACTTATTTGTGGAACGTAAGGAATAGCACGGAGGACATTAGGAGAAGGAAGGGAGAAATGAAGGGGGGGAATCGGAGGGAGAGACGAGCCATGAGAGACTATGGACTTCAAGAAACAAACTGAGGATTTTAGAGGGGAGGGGTTGGGGGGATGGGTTAGCCCGGTGATAGGTATCAAGGAGGGCACGTACTGCACGGAGCACTGGGTGTTACACGAAAACAATGAATCATGGATCACTGCATCAAAAACTAATGATGTGTTCTAGGGTGACTAACATAACACAATAAAATTAAATTAAATTAACAAAAACAAAAACAAATAAATTAACCATAAGATTTATTACCTAGATATGATCACAGAAGTAATAAACTTGCCTTAAGTTTTCATTTAGGGGCAAAGAGCCCCTGAATAACTAATCACTGGAAAGTGTGTGTGGAGAGAATATAAAACTGTTCCTTTTTACTTCCCACAAGTCCTGCTTGGTTCAGCCTACAAGGTTACACCTTAATCTCAGATGGCATTGCAGAATTAACATAGACTTGTAATAAAAGGAAGACTTCTAGATTTCCACTGTCCACTAGCCATTGCTAGTCTCTGGTGAAGTGTCTTACTCTGCTCACTCTTGGATTGTTGACTGACCCTGCTGAATCAGCTGCACTTGAAGTAATTCACTACCTCCTCTCTCAGCATGGGAAGTGCACATTAATCACTTCAGGAGAAGCTTAGTGGCCTCTGCCTATTCAGCTAACAATCTAAAAACAAGTGGGGGAAGTGTCATTAGTAAAAGACCTCTTGGCTCTTGAAGATTATGGGAATTCCTAAGACATGGAGCGACTCCCATTCAGTGACAGAATGGTATGCTCCACTCTGTAGCTCTCTACAACAGTATCATTTTTCTCCTTATTTCGGCCCCCATTCATATTCCTCCCTGGGACAATTAAGACATCTAGATCTTCTTCACACATCATTGGAACAGTGGGATATAGGCAAAAATCTCTCTCTCTTTAGCTAGCTAGTTAGCTACCTATCTCACTGGTGTAGATCTTTTAGGCTACAGATCATAACATCTTCTCTAGAAGAATATTCAGGAACAAGAGAGTACAAAGATTAAAACTTTGCTCAGTATGTATATGAATTGGAGATAGATAAGGAAAAAAGATTCTGATTAAGTATTCCTTAAATGTCTTCTCCATGAGAAGTAATATAATAGGAGACAGATAAATTAAGGCACTGGTACAGAAGCAAGGGCATGTACAGCTGAGGCAAAAAATAGCGGGACCTGGGTTGCTATTAGATATGGGGAAAAGGAGAATCAGATGACTCAGAGTTTCTTACCTAAGTAATTGGGAGAAGGATCATGCCATTAGCAGAAACATAAAACCAGGAGGACAAGCAGATTTAAGTTTGTTTTGAAGTGTGGAGTAGGAGGTATCAGAAGAGTAGCCAGCAGGCATTGGAAATCAGGCTCTGAGCTTGAGAGTGAGGTCAGAACTAGCAATCCACATTTGGCGGTTACACCTAGTGCAGTGTCATTTGATGCTGTGGGAGCAGATGTGATCACTAAGGAAAGAGAGAGTTGAAAGATAAGGCCAAAGTCAGAACATTTGGGAGCTCCTATATTAAGGGTAACAGAAGGAATAAAAAGGAGTAAAAAAAAAGCAACATAGAGATAGTATAGAGTCATTTTTATGGAAAATATGTTAGAATACTCCTTCAGAGGCTTTCCCTCAGACTTATTCAAGCTGGACTGCATTCTGCAAACCAATTTTTAACAAACATGTTAAACACCAAATACATACTAACGAAAAGTCCTGTTCTTGTTAAACAATAAAATGTGTCTAAATAAATGTACTACACATCTTTATGACAAACAATAGGGATTTTTTCCAATAGTTTTAAGTCAGTACGTTATTTCTTCCCATTTTTCCTAGGAATATGAGGCTAGCTCATTTCATCATCAACATTACTGGAGAATATGGTAAAGTGAGAAAAAAATGGAGAAACTTAATTTACTATTTATAGTTTGTGGTACTATGTGGTGAAATAATAGTTTTCCCATCTCTCAAAGTTATCCTAGGATCTGACAGGGGAGTGGTCAGGGAAGTAAAATGACTCATATGATCTAAAGACATGTTAAGTAAACCTTTCCTGTTTATATTTATGGCAAATAAGTAAAACCACATTAATGGAGAACAGGAGGTAAAACTACATTTAGAGTGGTTACCACCACTACATTCCAGTCATTGAGTAAAATAATAAAATAGATCACAGAAATAATCACAGAAATTGAAAGAGAACATAAATATCAGTAAGATTGATATAAATATTGCATTGAGAGCCACAAAGTGGGAGGATTTCAAATGATTTCCTTTTTTTAACTTTAAAAATTACTAAAAAATCCTCAAAAATTATATTCTCTAGATTTGGGGGTATAAGTCAGAATAAGACAGGATTAAACAGTGAGTGGGGATAGAGGAAATGGAGGCAGAATGTCTGGACTTTTATGAGGTGCAATACTGCAATAAAGGAAAGACCTGGAGATTTTAACTTAATGAGGTGACAGGGTTGAGAAAAGGTTTTCTTTCCTTTTTTTTTTTTTTAACCATCATAGCGGTTTTTAAAATGTTTGTTGAATGAATGTCTTATTGAATGGATGGCATGAGTTACCATGATGGAGACAGTAATGTTCACAGAGAATTACATGCACTTGCCTATTTCTCCTAGCCTCCCTTGAGGTTAGGTTTGGTTCACATGACTAATTCTAGACATCATGTCTAGAAATGATGTGTGTCAATTTGGGAGTGGATTCTCCATGATCTCTTTTCCATAGCCAGGATAATTTTGAAGTCTTGCGTTGATATGGTGCTATCACAAGATGGAAGGACCTGGATCCCCAAGTGCTAGGTATATTATTTAACTACAGCTGCATAACAAATTGCCCCCAAGCAAACATTTATTATCTCATGGTTCCTACGAGTTAATAACCCAGGCACAGCTTAGCTGGGTGCCTCGTTCTCAAGTTCTCACATGAGGTTGTCATTAGGCTGTTCTCTAGGGTTGTACTTTACTCTGAAGGCTCAACTGTGGTGGACGAGGATCTGCTTCCAAGGGCATTCATGTTTGCTGACATACCTCGGTCCTTTGCCATGTGGGCCTCTACGTAGGATTCACTTACAACATGGCATTTGGCTTCCCCTAGAGATAAGTGTTCCTAGAGAAAGTGAGAGACAGTGCCCAAGATTAAAACCATGTCTTTTAATAGCCTAATTTTAGAAGTGATACTGTATACTTCTGCAGCATTTCATTCATTGAAATGAGTCAATAATTTCAGTTCACACTGAAGAATAGGAGATAACACAAGGAGATAGAGAGGGGATAAATACAAGGAGGCAGAAATCACTGGAGACCATCTTTCAGGCTACCTACTACCCCAGATGAAAGAAAATACCCAATTCTGTGGTCTGAATGTTTGTGTCCTCCCAAAATTCAGATGTTAGAATCCTAACTTCTAAGGTGATGGCATTAACTGGTGGGCCTTTGGGAGGTGATTTGGACACTGGGGTGGAGTCCTCACGAATGGTTACTACTCAGAAAATATGCCTGAGAGAGCTTCCTCACCCCTTTTGACCTGTGAAGTTACAGAAGAAAGACAATGGGCCATCAATGAGGAAGAGGGCTCACCAGACACCAAATCTGCCTGTACCATCTTAGACTTCCCAGCCCCTAGAACTGTTAAGAAGTAAATTTATTTCTCACCCAACTTGTAGTATTTTGTTACAACAGCCTGCATGGACTAAGACAACTACCAACATGCAACTTTTCATGAATAAGAAAAACAATTTTTTTGTTTTATGCTATTAAGATTCTTTTTTTTAAAAAGATTTCTATTTATTTATTAGAGAGAGAGAGAGAGAGGGAGGGAAGGAGAACACAGAAGGAGAGGGAGAGGGAGAAGACTCCCCAATGAGCAGAGACCCCAACACAGAACTCGATCCCAGGACCCTGAGATCATGACCTGAGCCGAAGGCAGACACTTAACTGACTGAGTCACCCAGGTGTCCCTGCTATTGATTCTTGAGGTTATTTGTTACTTTAGTATAGCTTCATCTGTCATGACCAATAAAAGCTCTAATGGAAGATAGAATTGAATTGAACCATACAAAAGCAAATCATCAAAGTAGGTGGAGGTGATAGGGCATAATAATGCATCGAAATTGTATTCAAATATTATGTTCATAAGAAACTTTTAAAAATAATTTGGTATACTACTTTATATAGAATCTTTAGTGCGATAGAATCTTTTTCCGTGGTGAATATCTATGGAAGCCTGTATGTATGACTGTTAAACATGTCTAGAGACTTTACAAACAGATGGTTCTTTGGATCTTTCTACAGACTGTCAGCATGATAGTTCAAGTAACAGCTTTCTGTGATCTTCTCTACCTCTACTTCCTCCTTTTAGTTACCAAAATTGATTTTAATTTTTTTCTCACACCTCAAGTTTTGATAATCTAAAGTAGGTCACTCTGTAGCATCTAAAAAACTCACAGTAGCTCTGTTCAGAGAGGGTGTGAAGTCAGACACTTTTAAAGCATTCAAAGTGAAAGCCAGCACTGGGAACAGAAACATAAAATGTGTTCAAGTAGTTCTCTAACAAAGCAAGATACAACCCAGTTCCTTTAATATAGTATAATATGATAATAATTTTCAATGGGATTCCATACAGCTTAGAATATATATTGGGTTTGGTCACTATAAGAAGCACTGTCCTCTTGTGGTTAGCTGTTTTCTTACACCTGTCATATTTCTGGGTGCTGGAACTTAAGAGTTTGAGCCTCAAAAGTCATGTGAAAGAGAGATACTGGGTCAAATAGCATTCCCCCAATATTCACCTTCAACTGGAACCTATAAATTTGACCTTGTTTGGAAATAAAATCCTTGCAGATATAGTCAAGTTAAGATGAGATCATGCTGATTTAGATCATGGGTCCTAAAGATATGAATGCTGTCCTTATAAGAAGCAGGAAATTTGGAAACAGATATGCACAGACACAGAGGGAAAGCACCATGTGAAGACAGAGGTAGAGATTGGAGTGAAATACTTACAAGCCAAGAAATGCCGAAGAATGCCAGCTACTGCCAGAAGCTGAAAGAGGCATGGGACAGATTCGGCCACAAAGCTCCAGAAGGAACCAACCCTGATGATGCATTGATTTCAGACTTCTAGACTCCAGAACTGTGAAAGAATAAATTTCTGTTGTTATAAGCTACCAAATTTGTGGTACTTTGTAATGGCAGCCCTAAGAAACTAATTCAAGACAGGAGGAAGAGACTTATGCCTAGGGAAGTTTGGCCACTTGGCCTCACCCCAACCCTAAACTCAGCCCCAGCCCTGCTCCAGCTCAGCCTCACATTCAGCCCCAGTGTCAGGATCACCTCTAACTCCAGCCCTACTCCAGCCTTGGTCCCAGCCCCAAGGGCCAGCACTATATGTAGCTCCAGCAGCTTCCCTCCCTGATTCAGACAGTTGGCAGGAAGTACAGTGAGGAACAAAGCTCCAGGCACAGTCCTTCTTCTCTAAAAGTTCCTTGAGCCTTTAAAAGAAAATTAGTTTTCTATGGAAAGTCCCATCAGTTCAATAGCTTCAAAACAGTCATGCAAAAAAAAAAATGTTTTTCCTTCATTCAAAAGGCTTATAATATCTTTCTTTCCTTCCTTTTCCTTTTTCTTGTCTTTGCTTTTAGTAGTTCTCACCCTTTCCTTTCAAAGAAATCCTTCTTTATTTCATCTTTGATTTTAAAGTAGAATCAAGAGATTACAACTCTTAGAAGAAAATATAAGAATAAATTTTTGTGACCTTGGGTTACACAATGGTTTCTTAGCTATGACAAAAAAAAAAAACACAACTGATGAAAGAAAATCATAAATTTAGCTTCATCAAAGTTAAAAAGTTTGTCTGCAAACTATACCACCAAGAACGTGAGAAAGCTACCCATAGAATGGGAGAAGATATTTGCAAATCACATATCTGTTAAGGAACTTGTATCCAGAACATATAAAGTATTTTTACAACTCAAAAATAAAAGAAGCAATAGCTAAACTAAAAATGGGCCAAGGATCTGAATACATATTTCTCCAAAGAAAATAAGCAAAATGAACAAGAAGCATTTTTTATAAAAAGCTGTTGAACATCATTAGACAGACACCAAGGAAATGCAAATCGAAATCTCCCTGAGATACCACTTCACACACAATAGGATGACTGTAATCAAAAAGACAGACAATAACAGTTTTGACAAGGATGTGAAGAAATAGGAACTCTCCTACATTCCTGCTGGGAATGTAAACTAGAGCAGCCATTTTGGAAAAGTTTGGCAATTCCTCAAAATGTTAACTATAGAATGGCCATTTGACCTGGCAACTCATCTCATGGGTATATACCTATGAGAAATGAAAAATATGTCCACACAAAACAGATACATGACTATTCACACCAACATCACTCATGACAGTCAAAAAGTGGAAACCACCAAATGTGTATCGACCGATGAATGGACATATAAGTGATGTGATAAATTCATAACAACTGAAAGTTATGAAGCCATAAAAAGGAACAGGAATGAATTACTAATGCATGCTACAACATGAATGAGCCTTTAAAAATATCATACTAAGTGAAGGAAGCCCTCAAAACACTGCATATTGTATGATTCCATTTATATGAAATGTCCCAAATTCAAATAGGCAAACCTAAAGGCTACAAAGGGTAAGGTTTGGGGGAATGCGGAGTGACTACCAGTGAGCACAGCGTTTCTTTTTCTTTTTTTAAGATTTTATTTATTTATTTGAGAGAGCATGAGAGAGAGAGAGAGAGAGAGCATGAGCAGGGGACAGGGGGAGAGGGAGTGGGAGAAGCAGACTCCCCACTGAGCAGGGAGCCTGATGCAGGGCTCAATCCCAGGACCCTGGGATCATGACCTGGGCCAAAGGCAGACACTTAACTGTCTAAGCCACCCAGGCGCCCAAGGCACTGGGTTTCTTTTGGAGATAATGAAAGTATTCCAAAATTGGATTGTGATAACAGTCATACAATTCTATGAACATACTAAGAGAACACTGAATTGTTAAAAAAAATCAAGAGATTATAGTTGAAGATCTGTATTACTCAATATTTAAACACTGTAGAGCAGAATACATTGTGAATAACATTTGAATTAAAAGTGTTGTGCAACTCATGGTATTTTAATATTATATCAAAAAGAAATGATCTAAAGTGCCTCACAGTAAGCACACTTTAGAATTAATAATGCAAATAATTTTTAAAAATATGTTTCATGGAGTAAAAATAAGTATTATTGAGGTGAAAATATTTTTACAAGAATTATCTTTGTTTAATTTAAATGTGAAGATGAAACTTTTCTTTGCACTTATCTCTTTGGTACGACCTAACCACCAGTTTGTACATCAGCTAGTCTCTGCACACCAGCCTTCCCAGATTCATAGGCACCTATGTGTGAGAGTTCATCCCAGCTCCCCTTTTTCCTGTCTTTCTCACTTTACTTTTGCCTTAAGGTAGTAAGGGCAGGACAGAGAAAAAAACTATTTATTCCTCTTGCTTAGCAAAGCTTCAAAAGCAGCAGTCCTGTGGCAATGAGTTAAAAATATTTCATTCAGAGTAATGCCATACTTTTACAAGGGCTTCTGTGGTTTTATGCTTAAAATGGGAATCTGGAAACCAGAGGCCTTTGTAGTATTCTTACATTAAAAAAAAAAAAAATGTGATGCCATGTAACTTGATTTTAGGGTATTGGTTTGCTCAATTTACCTAAATGTAAGCATTTTTACATTCCTGAGTTTTTGGTTTTGTTTTGCTTTTTTTCTAATATGCCCTTCCAACTTGAAGAGCACTTTGGCTAATGATACATAAATTTTCTTGGTAAGAGTAAATATGAATCGAGAGGAATCACTCTTTTAAAAATCAAGGACAGTCTCCCTGCCTTGTATGATTTTAAGTGTATGCACAGTTCAGTGACACCCACATAGAGTGGCATTTGTCCTGCACTTGTGCTGAACGCTATAAACCACACCCTGCGGTCACTGTCCCAGGGTGAATGGAGATTGCGAGGATTCACAGGCTGTGAAAAGAGAGAAGGAAAAACCAAAGTATTCTTTAATAGAGATAGAGAAAGAGGTTAATGATACCGAGTATTAAGAGCTCTCCAATTCCATAAAAACATACAAATTATTTTCCATTCCCTAAGAATATGTGACACATTTCCTCCTCAGTTCTTCTGAAGGGCTATTGTGGAATTTTCCTTTTGAGGCTTAAGTGCCTAAATTTCCAGCAAGAGTATCTCTTTGAAGCAGTGTCAAAACATATGGAAAACAACCTAAAACATTTAAAACTCTCTTTAAGAAAGTATAGAAAATACCTCTTTAAAATAATGAGTTGAAGGACAGTAAGATGCTCGCACTACAAATCTTGGTATTGTTTTGTTTTGATTTGGGGGAGATGCGGGGGCATTTACAACCCGTATTACTTTTCTTCTTAACCAGACCAAAGTAGTGATCCTATTTAGCTCCAGTTTAGACGTGAGTATTTTCAGATCTATGCTGTGTGTATTCCTTATTATAACTTTTTCGTTCTGAAGATAGATGATTTCAGGAAGTGTTCAATTTTTATACACATATAAAGATTCCCTGTTTGATTTACACGTTATTTTATGCAATATACCTCCAAATAGTCTCGAAAATTGAGAGGAAAAAAAGTAATAGCTATTTAAATCAATTAGAGCCTATATGAGGTCTACTAATAATGAATGATAGTCTGACTTGGTTGAAAGGAAGCATCTGGGAATTAATCATTGTAAGCTCCACTTTTGTGTAGGTGTTTGGAAAAACCACATTCTTATTTATTCCTATGAAATCTCTTGTTAATTATTTGGGACAGGGTCACTCTAAAATCCCGACATGCTGATTTGAAAAGATTGCTGAGTAAAAAATACAGAAGACTAAAGAATTGTGTAATATATTATTATCAACAGACACATCCAAGTCCTGTTGAGTATTTCCATCTCCAAATTCTACGGGCATCTGAAATTCAAAATATCCCAACTTGTTCAATTTTATATACTTCTCATTCCCAATCCCCAATCTGTCTATTCTGGTCTTTATCTCCATGAATGTTGCCATTTTTCTCTGAAGCAGCAAGTTTAGAAACTTTGAATCATCATTAATTCTTCTTTCTGTCTCACCCGCTCTACTTTCCCAATCATTTCAGCAAGTTCTACATATTCTACTTCTGTGCATGTTTTATATGCATATCCATCTACACATTCCCGCTGCCATAAATTATGTCTTTCTCAGACTGTTTCCAATCTCTCTTCCCAATCAAAGCTGGCATTTGTCTTCTTTCCAAATATAAGTCAGAGGGTTCTGCTTAAAAAATAATAATTCAAACAAATTGTTTAATTGGAAAAACAATGCCTTTGGTATCTGTTTTCATTGTATCATTCTAGCTTCAAATTCCTTCAAGTCCCATCATGTTCTCTATTTTTGCATTCATACCAGAAAATTTGATCCACTTTGAACCTACCTTGCACTTGTATATCTTTGTGTAATTGTCCATGGTGGTCTCGGGCCCTGGGAGTCTCTGCTTTAACACCCGTATTAGATAAGATGCTTTTGTATGTTGAAGCCCTCGCACCCAATGTGATGATATTTGGAGATGGGGAATATTTGATTATTTGGAATTTTGATATTTGATATTCAGAATATCAGTATTGGATATTTAGAATTCATATGTTGAAGCCTTAGCCCCCAGTGTGATGATATTTGGAGATGGGGGCCTTTGGGAGATAATTAGGGTTAGGTTAGGTCATGACAGTGGGGCCCTTATGATGGAATTAGTGGCCTCAGAAGAAAGAGGAGTTGAGAGAGAAAAAAGGCCAAGTGAGGACAGAGCAAGAAGTTCAATGTCTGCAAGCCACAAAGGGAGCTCTCATCAGAAACCAAATCGGCTGGCACCTTAATCTTGGACTTCCCAGCCTCCAGAACTGTTGAGTACATTTCTGTTGTTTAAGCAACCCAACCTATGCTACTTTGCTATGACAGCTTGAGTAGACTAAGATATACACATACACATATATTCATAAAATTATGTATAGTTCTACCCATTTATAAATATATTTAATATGTTTATTACAACTCAGTCAGTTAAAAAAGACAGAGCAAATAGCATTAACTGTATTTTTTGTTTGTTTTTACAGCTGAAAAAATCAAAGCTCTGAGAAGTTAGATGACAGAGCTAGTTGATGACAGGATTCGGACTCACAATCATAACTGAATTGAATCCTAATTGAAAAGTCACGTCTTCTCACACAAACTTCCATGTTTTCTGAAACACTATCTTTTAATTAAGAATGATATTGTATCTGAAAGGAGTGAATATCTGAACTATGTATTACGGACTATAAACTAAAAGGCTTAATTAGGGACAGAAGTGGTCTTTCCAGTAGTATCTTTATCTCCATCACAAGATCTAGCAAGATGTAAATACCCAAAATTTTTCCTGACTGGATTTTCAATTACCAGAAAATCCCATTTCCTAGCTTCTCTCAGTCCCATATTAATTCAAACTTCCTCCAGGTGGTTGCATTGGATGAGGCAAAGGCTCAGAAGTCAGACACTCCTGAGCTCTAAGAGAACCACGACCCATAGCTGCGTGACCACAGATGCCATGCAACTGCTATGTCAGCCATAAAGGACATTTGGAGTGCAATCATAAAAGCACCTCGTTTTTATCTCCCCCGGTCCCATCAAGTTTCTTCTGTGGGGCTAGAATATTTCTTACCTCTTAGAAGAAATTTAGAGCAAGTTTTATGACTTTTCACATGACTCTCAGTTCAGTAATATAATGCCCTACCCCGTGTAATAGTGCAAGTTTCCGACCTCATTTGAAGAAAAAGTTTCTCCCTTTCCTCCTCCACCCTGGCTGGTTTTCAGCCGGGTGGCCTGCAATGGGACGGGTGACATGGTTACGCTCCTCTCAGTCCTTCTTAGTGCTTCTCCTCCTCCCCACTCACTGGGCTGCCACTAGATCCTTGCTGAGTGAAGGTGAGGGGCAGGCTCTCACTGTCTGTGCAGGGGGTCTGGACATTCTTTGAGCTTGAGAGTAGCTGAGAGGCTTCACTGGAGAGCTGCCACAATCACTGAGGAACTTGCACACACAATCCCCTTCACAGGTAAAGCCTGTAGCGCCTCAGGCCGTCACTTAAGACTCCTTTAGCTCCTAGGTTTTCATCAGTACGCTTAAAACTCCTTTTGTCCATCTAAGCAGGAATCAGAGAAAAGCATCATTCTCTGAATTTTTAAATTTTTAGATTTTTTTGGGGGGGATGGCTGAAACTTTGTCACAATGGTAAAAATCTAATGGAGGCTTGGTTACACCTGCTGACTCTTTGAAAGCATAAAACACTGCAGCAAGGTGACATTAAAAATCCTGTAAGGAAATGATAATGGATGTGTGGGCAACTGAATGCACCAGTTCAAATTAAGACATAGCTTTCTTGGGCTAAGGCCTTTTCAGTACATTAGCTTGTTAACAACAAATGCCATTTACCATCTGCTTTCAAGGACTGACATCACAATTCTGTAGATGTTAAGATTTTACTATGCAAAATGTATTATAAAAGGGCTTACAAGAAGAACAGACACTGGAAAGGTCAAGGGGCATGCTGTATTGTTGACACATTACTCTTGTACCTTGGGTTTAATTACCGCCTCAGCAACAGATGATGATAATAAGAAAACTACAGTATTATTCTAAAATGATTGCTCCTAGATGAGAACATCCTTGTTTAAAACAACCATGAGAAAGCAAAAGTATTTACAAGCTTTTTATTGACAACACTGAATGTATTTCTTAGATACGGAACTGGGTAAAATAATGTATTTTCAAGATTTACTTATTTATTTGAGAGAGAGAGCAAGGACCGGGGGGAGGGTCAGAGGGAGAGGGAGAGAGAAATTGAAGCCGGTTCTGCACGGAGAGTGGATCTCCTCACGGGGCTCGATCTCTCGACCCTGAGATCACGACCTGAGCTGAAACCAAGAGTCGGATGCTTAACCGAATGCGCCACCCAGGTGCCCCCCAAAATAGTGTGTTTTAAAGAATACAGCCTAAGAAGTGTTCACAAGAACTAAGCGTGGGAATGAAGAGCCAGAGCAAGATGCAGTAGCACAGAAGTGATCATTCTCTGAGGTGTGTGTCAGACACCAAGACTCCTGACCACAGTCATCTAAACACCTTTCCTTATAAATCTGGCAAGTCAGTCCTGAAGCTTAGTCTGAGGTTTGCCATACTTATCACTTGAAATATGTAAAATTAGAATAAAACAAATTTACAAATATTTGTACAAAAAATAAAAAAAATTAGAGAAAGAGATGATACGTGGTAAAAGTAAAGAACACAAAATGTCTAGTCCAGACTCTGAGTGTTCATTTCACCCAGGCACACTTAAAGCATCACTAATGTTTCCATATTGTCTGTTGGTGTATTTTGGTCCTTCAACACACTGCATTGCTCTCCTTTTGGTTCATCCTCCTCCCTGGGTTACTGACCAACCAGTGCGTGGCAGCACACAGGTATGTCAGTCAAATGTTAAGGTTGCAACTATTTTATAATGACACAATAAGTTATTTCTAAAAATACATAATAAACACATACAATTTAATTAAATAATTAAAGTGAACGATAAGCCTTTATATTGTCAGATAATTGATTTTGTGAATTTTTTAGAATTTATTTCAAGAAAAATTAATGTTCTAATACTATTTTGCTTATCTCATATTTAAGTGTTCAAATTTCCATGGATTTCTTTTATAATATGCTTAAAAATTTAAAATATTTTAAAATCAAGGGACCCCCTGGGTGGCTCAGTCAGTTAGGCAGCTGCTTTTGGCTCAGGTTGTGATCTCAGTGTCCTGGGCTCGAGTCCCGCATCGGGCTCCTTGCTCAGCATGAAGCCTGCTTCTCCCTCTGCCTGCCCCTCCCCCTGCTTTTGCTCTCTCTCTGACAAATAAATAAATAAAATCTTTTTAAAAAAAAGAATATTTTCAATTTTCAGGCACCTACATTTTCCCTAAGTATTTTTTATTTAAATCTATATATTTCACAAAGATCATTTTCCAACAGTAACAACTTTTTGATTAAAGGTGGAAAGTCATCAGATTCAGCGGACAGACATGGTAATCTAAATGAAAAAAGTTAAGTTCACTAAATAAGCAACATAATGAAGATTAGATAAAATTTGGATTTATGTGCCTAGTAAATATTCTCTTCCTTAGACAAAATACCTTATTTTCTTAACTAATGGACCCAAAATTATATCCACATTATACAGAAAATGACGAGATTTTCTGAAAGTTGGAAAATGCAAAATAAGAAACAAAATTATTTTCTGAGCTTAGTTATTTATAACACTACTGGAATGAACTCAAGAAGTTAGATACAGGTCACTCAATTTGTATCTGAAGTCAAAATGCCTCATTCAATTGCAGAATGGTTATTTTACAAGCCTACTAGGAAACTGTCAACACTGTGTAATATGGGACAAATAAAATAAAGGAAATAGAATGGATAATGTTCAGTTAATAGCACAGTAAGTTCAAGTTTCTCATGTAAATTTTTAAAGGGTTTTATTCAGATTTGCTATACAAATTCAGTATTTAATATATAACCTAAAGTTTCAAATTTTAGATCCCTTTTTAAAAATTATTATTTATATAAAATGTAATATGTTCCCCAAGTTTCATATAGATGTTCCAAATCTACTACAATTTACTCCCAGCATGGCATAGAAGTATTACTATTTTTTATATAGCATATGGAAAAAAGTTCATGAATCATTGGACAAGTGTTTCACAATGGTAAGAATGTAGCTTATTATTTAATCCATGCCTAAACCATTTATAAATCCTGAAACATACTAGTCAATAAATATCTGATAAGTAAGTATAATGAATAAATGAATGAAAAAACACATCCTTTTATTTCTATGAAAAAGGTATTTCCAATGACCATCGGCTTTGGATAGGTAGGATTCTTTACTTCTTTTTTAACTTTTTATTATGAAAATTTTCAAACATATAGTAAAGTAGAAAATAAAACGTAAAATAAACACCTATGTGTTCAATACCTAGATTCAACATTTGATAACAATTTGAGCAATATCTTATGTGTGTGTATATTTAATTAACTACTTAAAGCAAATTACATGAAATTTTGACACTCTCTCTCCTGCCCCACCAAACACCAAATATTTCTGGGTAAGTCACAGATAGATGAAGTGGACATCAGAATCAGAACTAAAGAGTTTTGTTTTCTTCACTTTTAACATATGTCATCATCTCTCTCTCTGATTATTGACTTTTCCTTATTACAAACAGCTGTACTTTTGTTTTATGCTAATTTTATATGTTTCAAATGCAGGGAAATATGACAAGCTTAGCCTGAGCTCTAGAATTTTATGTACATATCCCACAAAAATAAGGGCTCTGTCTTACATAATGACAATATCATTTTCCAATTTGACAAAATGATAATTCCTAGAACTATTTAATATATAATCCATATTGAAATATGCCAGTTATCCCAAATATGAATTTTATGGATGACTATTCAAATCAATATCCAATCAATGGCCTCAAACTACATTTTATTAAGTTCCCAAAGTCTTTTGTTTTAATTTCAGCTTTAAAGAGACAGAATTGACACATAAAATTGTAAGATTTTTAAAGTGTGTATCATGATGATTTTATATATGTATATATCATGAAAGAATTCCTCCCACTGAGTTAATTAACATCTATTACCTCACATATTTATCTTTTTTGTGTGTGAAAACATTTAAGATTTAAATATAAAATACTTAGGGAAAATGTAGGTCATTACAGTGGCAGAAAATTGATTTTAAAATATTCATTATTCTATATTTTTAAACATACTGTAAAAGAAATCCATGAAAACTTGAACACTTAAATGAGATAAGCAAAACAGTGTTAGAACATTAATTTTTGTCAAATTAACAAATTCTAAAAAATTCACAAAATAAAAATATTATTTTCATTCATCTACTCTCTTGGAAACTTTCAATTATATGGTAGAGTGTTATCAACTATAGTCATTGTGTTTTACATTAGAACATTGGAACTTAATCATTTTATAATTCAAAGTTTGTACCCTTTCACCAGCCTCTCTCTATTTTCCCCAAACCCTAGCCCTGGAAAATACCTTTCTACTCTCTCTTCTGGTAAGTATGATTTTTCTTCCTCTTAGATTCCACATATAAGTGATACCATACAGTATTTGGCTTTCTCTGTCTAACTTGTTTTGCTAAGCATAATGCCCTCAAGGTCCATTCATGTTGTTGCAGATGTCAGAAATTCCTCCTTTCTCATGATTGAATAATATTCCATTGTATATATATTATTTGGTATTTTTGTAGTTTGTATTAAGATTTTTGTATTATATATATATAACACATATAATATAATATAATTATATATGTAATATATATGTGTGTTATATATGTGTGTGTGTATACATATACATACACACCGCATCTTCTTTATCCATTTATCCACTGACCAACACAGGTTGTTTCCATATTTTAGCTACTGTGAACAATGCCGCAATAAACATGGGTGCAAATATCTCTTTGATATTTTGTTTTTATTTCTTTTTCATATATACCCCAAAGTGGGATTACTGAATTATATGCTAGTTGTATATTTAATTCTTTGAGGAATATTCATATTGTTCCTCATAGTTTCATTAATTTCCATTCCCACTAAGAATGCACAAGGGTTACGTTTTCTCCACATTCTCTCCAAAACTTATCTCTCATCTTTTTGATGATAGCCATTCCAAGAGGTGTGATGTGATACTTCATTGTGGTTTTATTTGCATTTCCCTTATGATTAGTGATGTGGAGCATCTTTTCATGTACCTATTGGCCTTTTGTATGTCTTCTTTGGAAAAGTGTCTATTCAGTTCCCCTGCTCATTTTTTAATTGGATTGATTGATTTTTGTTGTTGTTGCTGCTGTTGTGGTTTTGTTTTGTTTGCTACTGAGTTGTAGGAGTTATTTATATATTTTAGATATTAACACCTCCCAAGATAAATGATCTGCAAATATTTTCTCCCCTTCTCTCTTAGGTTGCCTTTTTATTTGGATTGATGTTTTCCTTTGCTGTACAGAAGCCTTTTAGCTTGATACGGTCCCACATATTTATTTTTACTTTTTTTGCCTTTTGCTTTTGGTGCCAAATCAAAAGATAAATAAATAAATCATTGCCAAGACTAATGCCAAAGAGCTTACCCCCTGTGTTTCTTCTAGGAGTTTTATGACTTCAGGTCATTTGTTCAAGTGTTTAATCAATTGTGAGTTGGTATTTATGGATGGTGTAAAAAAGAGGTCCAGTTTCATTGTTTTACATGTGACTGCCCAGTATTTGTAACACCATTTATTAAAGAGATGGTCTTTCCCCATTGTACATTCATGGATTCCTTGTAGCAAATTGGTCATATGTGTTAGGTTTATTTGTGTGCTCTCTATTCTGTTCCATTGATTTCAGTGTCTCTGTTATATCCATACCATACTGGTTTAATTAGTATGGCTTTGGATGATAGTTTGAAATCAGAAAGTGTGATGCCTCCAGCCATTTTCTTCTTTCTCAAGATTGCTTTGGCTATTTGAGGTTTCTTGTGGCTCCAAATAAATTTTAGGATTTTTTTTTTCTGTGAAAAGAGTAGGCATTCTTGTCTTTTTCTGATATTGGAGAAAAACTTACTACTTTTTGCCATTAAGTATGATGTTAGCTGTGGGCTTGTCATATATGGCTTTTAATTATGTTGAGTTACATTTCCTCTATACCCACTTTGTTGAGACTTTTTATCATAAATGAATGTCAAATTTTATTAAATGCATACTCAGAATATATTGAGATGATCATATAATTTTTATTCTTATTTTGTTAACGTGATGTATCACAGTGATTAATTTGTTTATACTGAACCATCCTTCCATCCCTGGAATAAATCCCACTTGATTATGGTATATGATCCTTTTAATGTATTGTTGAATTAGTTTGCTAATATTTTGTTGAGTATTTTTTCAACCATGTTCATCCGAGATACTAGTCCATAACTTTCTTTTCTTGTAGTGTCCTTGTCTGGTTTGGTAGCAGGGTAATGCTGGCCTTGTAAAATGAGTTTGAAGGGGTTCCTTCCTCATCTATTTCTTGGAAAGTATTAATTCTTCTTCCAACGTTTGGTATAATTTACAAGTGAACTCATCTGGTCCTGTACTCTTTTTTTTCGTGAGGTTTTTCATTACTGATTCAATCTCCTTACTAGTAATTGGTCTGCTCAAATTTTCTATTTCTTCATTGTTTGGTCTTAGAAGGCTGTATGTTTCTAGTAATTTATCCATTTCTTCTTGGTTGTCCAATTTGTTGTCATACAATTGTTTATAGTAGTTTCTTATAATCCTTTGTGTTTGTGTGGTATCAATTATGTCTTCTTTTTAACATTTCTTATAAGGCCAGTCTAGTGGTGATAAACTCCTTCAGCTTTTGCTTGTCTGCAAAACCCTTCATCTCTTCTTCAGTTCTGAACAACAGCTTTGCTAGGTAAAATATTCTTGATTGGCAGGGTTTTTTTCTTTTAGCACTTTGAATATAATATGCCACAATCTTCTGGCTTACCAAGTTTCTGCTGAAAAATTAGCTGATAGTTATATGGGTTCATACCCTTTAAGTAATAAGTTGTTTTTCTCTTGCTGCTTTTAATTGTGTTTCCTTTAACTTTGGATAATTTAATTATAATATGTCACAATGTGGGTCCTTTGGATTTATTTAATCGGAACTCTCTGGGCTTCTTGGATCTGGGTATCTATTTCTTTCTTCAAGTTAAGAAATTTTTCAACCATTATTTCTTTGCATAAGTTTTCTGCCCCTTTCTCTCTCTCTCCTCCTTCTGCAAATCCTATCATGTGCATATGGGTCTGCTTGGTGGTATAAGTCCCTTAAGCTATTGTCACTCTTCTTCATTTATTTATTTTTCTTGTTATTGTTCTGATTGGATGGAATTCCACTACCTGCTAATCTTTCTTCTACTTGATCCAGTCTTTCAGTATGGTCACTATGGTCTGCTTCTGAATTTTTATCTTATTCTTTTGTTTAGAACGTATTCCTCTGTTTCTTTATTTTCCTTGACACTCTGTTGGTTTCTGTGTGTTGGGTAAAACAGTCACCTCTCCCACTTTTGACAGAGTGGTTCCCTGTAGAAAATAAATATTATCTTCAAGCCAGCCTGAGCTCTTGGTTGTGTTTCAAACCTTTGTGATTATCCAAGATGCCTTCTTTGTTTTCAGTGGCTTCCAGTAGTTGAGGGTGTGCCAAGACCTGTCAGTGTCTCAGAAGAGAGACTCAGTCGGCACCTAGATGCAGACTGATTAATAGCCAAACCCTCAGGCAGCAGCTTTTAAAATATGCAAATAGATCTCTTTTAGGGAAAGACTGGGAGCTGGGTGTTTCTGTCTACTCCCTCTGTGCTGAACCCTGGGGGGATAACCACAGCAAGGTTGTGAGACCCTTAAGAAATATTTCTTTGTTATAGTTTTGTGGGTCTCAAGGGTGCAAGCCCCATTGGCTTTCTTTTGTGTGTGTGTGTGTGTCTTCCCAATTTCTTTTTTTAAATTTTATTTAATTTTTTTTATTATGTTATGTTAATCACCATACATTACATCATTAGTTTTTGATGTAGTGTTCCATGATTCATTGTTTGCATATAACACCCAGTGCTCCATTCAGTACGTGCCCTCTTTAATACTCATCACCAGGCTAGCCCATCCCCCCACCCCCCCTCCCCTCTAGAACCCTCAGTTTGTTTCTCAGGGTCCATAGTCTCTCATGGTTCGTCTCCCCCTCCGATTGCCCCCCCTTCATTTTTCCCTTCCTGCTATCTTCTTCTTCTTCTTTTTTTTTAACATATAATGTATTATTTGTTTCAGAGGTACAGGTCTGTGATTCAACTGTCTTACACAATTCACAGCGCTCCACTGGCTTTCAAAGTGAGGTGTTTTGGAGGCCTGCCCATCAGGTGAAAGTCTTAAAGTTAAGGCTTAGATGTTGGGTCCAAACACTTTGCTCCTTGAAGCCAGGAGTTGGAGTTGGAAGTTCATTCCTTATTATATGTCACTGTTCCAGGGGTGGGGTTCATCGTGAAATTGTGTTCTCAGTCTTTCCCACCCATTTCAATGTGGACATTTTCTCACTCACCCAATGCATAGGAGACACTCAGCTTCTGATTTATTTCAGAGAGAATTGTTTCATGTGTAGTTGTAGGTTTAGTATGTCCAGGGGAGGAGGTATATTCAGGAGCCCTCTATGCTACCAAATTGGAGTGGAGCTAAAAACCCCAAAGAGGTGACATCTTAAGGGTATTTGACCTATTAAAAACAATAACACTTATAGCATATTTATTTCTGAAAATCCTGTTGTTTTTTAGAGTCAATTACTAATATTTGTGGTTACTCTGTCACTTTTAAAGATTTTGGTTATTATTTCAAATCACATTAAGCTTTCATTTCCTATTTTTTCCACTAAATAAGGGAATAAACCTAAAATCTTAACAATATTTTCTCAAACATAATTCAAAGAACATTGAAATATGTATTTTGAATGCAAGTAATTTTACTGTGTCACTACTGAGCCATGAGATTTGAAAAGTACTGGCCTACAACACACACGATGTCATATAAGAGTACTATCTTTAGACAAACTATCATATAACAAAGCATAATAAACTCAGGTCCTTCAAGTAGATGAATTGAATCCAATATAAAAAAGAAAAACAAGATTATGATTTACCAAATAAATAATGCACTTGATGTTCAAGCCCCAAATATACAAAGTATAGTTTAAACCACTAAACCTACGGTATGGATTTACCTGATGCTTTTAGCACAACAAAGTTTTTTATGATTTGCTAGTAAATGATATTTGACCTATGGGACCTTATTCTCTACCTACAAAGTAAAAAAGTTTTGAAGGTAAGTCAAAATGGAAGTTTCAATAACTATAAATGAAGTGCCTGCAATGAAAAGAGGAAGCAGTAAGTAATAAGAGGTTAAGTCAAAAGAAAAAGTTACCAAGTGAGTTTATGCTGTGAACTTTGCAAGTTAAATTTACAATGAGATGGATAAGAGTAGATAAACCAGAATGCAAATTTCTTTTGTCCTGTCTAAAACCCATGACTGGTTTAAGAACTATTTAGAAGTCAACATAAAGTATGAAGAATTTTTTGTCTTTTCTTTTTGCTTTTTAATACTACAGATACTTAAGTCAGGAAAGTTTTTTGAAGGAATTAACCGAGTTAACTCCTGATCAAGGACTCTTCTTGAATAAAATTATGCGAGAGACCCAAAATGTCAACCATCTAGCAGCTTTCAAGATAAAGCATTCTTAGTGATTTGGCATAACTCACCAAACACAGAAGACTTGAACCTGTAAGGAAAACAAGAAAAGGGCATTGTTGACCCGTATAAGAAAGTGCATGTATTCATATTCAAATGACATGGTAGATTAAACAGATGTCACTGAATCATGGATTTTGTAGAATGTCAATCTATTTTGGTGGAAATGAGGTCAGAGTTTCAGAACAGATTCCTGAGTTTTATGAGTATAATCATGCTTCAGGTTTCTAAGCCTGCATCTGGGATAAACCTTTAGGATATTTCTGCATTATCATCATATACCTCATTAGTATGATCTAGTTTCAAATTAAGTGCATAATTCAAAAGCAAAATATTTTCTTAAGCAAAACAAAACAACAAGTCTCACTTGAATTTGGGAAATGGCATTACGAACTGCAATGTGATCTGACTGAACATGCCCATTAGTATTTTAAAAATAAATTCAATCTCTTTTGTATTATCTTGAGAATGATTTTGTTCATTCACTGCTACCACAACACCTATTACAGTCCCAGATACTAGTAAGCTCTCATGAAATGGCTTTGGAGTGAAAGAGTGAATAAATTAATTAATATTAAATATATATTTTCCCTAACTAGATAAAAATTATTCAATGACCAACTTTCTTAACTGTGTGTTGATTTAATTATTTTATACATATTCTGAATAGCTTAAAAGCTATATTTCACTGTTATAAGCAAAATATGCATCTGGCAAACATAATGTAAGTGTATGACCAAATAAAAAAACATGGAATTCCTTATAGAATTATTTACTTAAAAAATAGTCAATAACACAAATTGGCTATATGTAATGAAAATGACACAGATATTTTTAATTTTAAGCTTTGTTTTTGGTTTGGTGATTTAAATTATTGATTAGTATCTACTTTATTCTCTGCTTCGATGAGAGGGAATCCATAGAAAAGATCATATATAGGAAGCCAAAAACAGATTAAATGAAATAATTATAATCATAAATGTAATATTTTCATTTTTTCTACTGTTTTGATTCATTACGTATCTTTTTTTAACCTTGGATTTCTGAAATAAAGTATCTCTCCTTAGTGTGTATGTATATATGTTTGTGTATGTGTATATTTAGTTGTAGGTATAGGTATGTATGTATGTATCAGACATGTATGTATACATATGTATACATCCCTATATATGTGTGTCACCATTTTCCAAAGTATATTACACAAAAACGACTTCTACCTAAGACCTAAGAGTGGGTCCTTCAAACCAGGATGACAATACCTAAGCAGACGAAAAGGGAATGTTCTTACTAAATGCTCAAAAATTTAAATAAAATTTAGCAGTTCCACACCCATAATAAAATTCTGATCAGTATATTGGCTTAGGCTGGGAACAAGTCTGTATAACTTGCCATTAATACATTATGTTAGAGTGTTACAACATTCCAAAAATTTTAAATGATTCTAATTTATCACCACTGCAGCTGTTCCACCTGGACCTTATAATGGGATTAGAATCTGACTTGGAATTTGTTTTTTTGTGTGTGTTTTCTTTTTGGTAGGAGTCAACTGTAAGTAAAATCACAGCAACCCCTGACTGTTGAGATATATTTTAATGGGGTAAGCCTGAGATATTTAATAAAGAAAGAGCATGGAATAGTTGTGGGGGTAGGCCAGAACCAAAGAATTCTTAGCAGGAATAAACTGCCTTGGCCATGTACAAATAAACTCACCAGCAACAGGCTTCTGTTTAAACCTAGAAATTATTCTGTGTGAGGTTTTTTTTTTTTTGAGAATATAATTTTTGCACAGAATAATAACAATGCAGAAAAATATGAATTAATTCATCTTTGCCACATATAGCTGTCTGCAAAGAATGAAAAGAAGGGTAAAGTCTCAAAACAATGAAAGCTTGGTACAATAAGAATTAGTTTATATTAAACTAATCTGCCTCTAAATCTTTCCTGTAAGTCATTTGTCAGCACCCCTTCCCCTCCTCAGAATATGCACTTTAAAATGAAAAACAAGGGGCACCTGGATGGCTCAGTTGGTCAAGCATCTGCCTTCTGCTCAGGTCATGATCCCAGGGTCCTGGGATGGAGCCCCAGGGCAGGCTCCCTGCTCAGCAGGGGGCCAGTTCTCCCTCTCCCTCTGCCTGAGGCTCCCCCTGCTTGTGTGTGTGCACAGGCTCTCTCTCCCTCTCTCTGTCAAATAGATAAATAAAATCTTTAAAAATCAAAAATAAAATGAAAACTAAGAGGTATTTACTGTGTTGGGGGCATACAGTTACAAAAATTTTCTGAAAGAGAATACACTTTCTAAAGAAAGTAACATACACTTACTTGAGTGTTTAAGGGATTCCCCATTACTCAAAATAAGGTGCCAGAGGAAGTATAACCAACAGGATATGAGGGCAGACTTTGTATTCCACCAACGGGAGTTCTAGATGAACCAACTTAACAGTTTGGACAAGTTATCTAACTGCTCAGTGCTCAGTGACCTTATCTGCTAAATGAGGATACTAATAATCCTACTGCAGAGTCTTGTAAGGATTGAATGAGATAATTACCATCATGAGCTGAGTATAGTGCCTGGCATATAGTAAGTAACAGTAAGTGCTGTTTTTACTATTACCAAAAGCAGAAGAGAAGTGATGGGTTTTCTTATTGAATACCTTATAACCACTTCTCTAACTAGCTGGGCACCATAGGCAAATTTATTATCTTCTCTTTTTCTTAAGTTTTTGCCTTTGTAAAATGGAAGAATTTTATACAAACTAGAGTTATTGAGATAATCAAATGAGACGATGTATCTAAAATTAAATTATAAAATTTCAAAGTATCTACTACAAATGCTATTATTATCTCACATTCAATGTCCACTGCCCTGAAATTTAAATTACCTGGGATTAAACATAAGGAATAGAAATTAAAAAATAGGAAGTGACTCTTTAAAGACGAATATGAGAAAAGACTCCAGGTAAATGCTGAATTATAGATGTCTTATTTCTCAAAAGATCTTTTCTTTAATTCCATCGAAATAACAATTTTTTAAAATGAAATTCATTTGGAATGCACAGACGTGTTCCCTATATATCCTGACTTATGCTTTTCTTGAGGTTACAGAAAATATGTTGAATTCTATATAACTAATAAGCTGGTGTTTTCTTTCTCAGATCAGTTTATGCAGCTTTCCTGTTTTCTAAGGTAATGAGGGGAAGAGCATGAATTATTTCACATCTGCAGGTAACATTAAGTTGCTGAATTTTTATTTGCAATCTCCTTCCCACCAAGCCCCTTATCAGACTTGCACACGAGTAAAAAATGAGCTTAAATTTAGGTTTGTTCTCTTTCATTCTCTTTTTACATGAGGATGTTAAGAGGCAAAGTAAGAATCAAGTAAGAGAGTAAAATACTAGTGCTCAAATATTTCTGAAACCGAGCAATTAGCCCCTGAATAATTTAGAATGTGCCATCTTTATTTCTTTTATTTTATTGCAGTTTATTTTGCATTTACATTACAAGAGGTTTAGAAATTATAAAGACCTAGTCTCAGGATAAAGAAGAGGGTATACTTAGATAATACATATTGTTTTCTCAAGTGTTCAAGTAAAGGCTATTGATGCTTAAATCAGCCATATTTCCACATTATGGATATTTATATAGCTCAGTGCTGTGTTCTTTATAAGAAAAGGAATTAAAACTTCAAAAGAAGCTTGATCTGGGAGCTTGTAATTCAAGCTTCTTGGGACAAAAAGTTTGCACTCTGTGCCCATTTTTTATTTTAAATGAAAATACATATTTTCCCAACATGCCATTTCAGTTCCACAAAAAGAAGCAGTCAGGATACTTTATGGTGAAATATTTAAAAAGAACCTTGAACATTAGCCAAAAAAATGCCTTTAAGCTCTCTTAAAACAACTCAGATCTAGGACTTTATTTGCTCATTAGGCTTGTAAGGGGCTCAGGCAGACTTTTATAAAGAAAGAAAAATTCCTTTCTAGGCTATGACTCTAATAGCTTTGTGAATTATTTTAAAACAAAAGCTAGAGCAAGAGGGATTCATGGTTTTGAAAATAGCCCTGGAAAGACAGGTAGCATACTTTGAAAGAGAGAATTCAGTAAGAATATAGAAAGAGAACTTATATGTGACATAAATAAAACATGCTGAATAGAAAAAAAAATGCTTTTTTCAGACAGTGAATTAAAAGCAAATCCCCCAGGGGTGTCTGGGTGGCTCAGTTAAGCGTCTGCCTTTGGCTCAGGTCATGATCCCAGGGTCCTGGGATCGAGCCCCGAATCATACTCCTTGCTCAACGGGAAGCCTGCTTCTCCTTCTCCCGCTCCCCCTGCTTGTGTTCCCTCTCTCATTGTGTCTCTCTCTGTCAAATAAATAAATAAAATATTTTTTAAAAAATAAAAATAAAAAAAGTAAATCCCCCAGAGACTCTTTGTATGACCAGAACTACACAAGAGCTGCATATAGATCTGGTAGACCAGAAGTAGGACAGGGCCAGTTAGTTCTTGGTGGCAATAGTTAGCACTGGGCATTCCTTGAAGTCAGCATGCTGTTCCAGGTAATGATACAAAGGGATTCCATGGTTGCTCTGAGATGAAGAAGAGGACTCTATGAACTGAGTGCAGTACCAGGGCTTTTCTCACTCTTGATTCAGTGCCTCAACTCTATACACACTCAAGCTCTTTCTATGTTAAGGTTAGCTTAGATGTTACTTCTCACATGGAAAATTTGCTGTTTTCCCTACAGAGCATTAGCCCCTGCCTATAAAGTATTCCTTTAATTTGCTTGTATCTCATATAGTGTACTTCATTGAACTGTTAAGGCCTTTATGGCCTGGTCCTATGTTTTCATGTTTTCATCATTTTCACATCACAGAGAGCCTAATATATCAATGTGCAAAGAACAGATACATAGTAAGTTTTAGTCTGATTACATTAAGTAAACTCAACTCAAATTTAGATAGAATAGAATGTCACATAATGAAGTATTTAAATAAAGTCCCTTGAGGATGAGGACTTCTGTGCCTTATTCAGTTCTTAAAGTTATATCTGGCCTATAGGAGGAAATCTGTAAGGGGTTTGTTTTGTTTTGTTTTTTGAGCAAATGCCATTAAATGTGTGAATAATAGTTTCCTAACTTTTCCTGTGTGCAGTCAGAACTTGGTCTTATAAGGAGATGCTGTAGGAATGGAATATGGTGTTTGTTCTCAAGAAGCTTAATAGTCTAAGAGTTGATACACATGACAAACAGCAGAAATAATATGGTGAAGGAGGATAACAAATACTGGGAATCAAATGCTGAGGTATTTGCCATGAAAAGAAAGAGGGTCAGGTAGAGATAATAATGCGTGATTTTCTGAAGGGAGACCCAACATGTCCTAGCGCCACACTCTAGAGCTTAAAGAAAATGAAAGAGAATTAAAGGAAAGAAAAAGAATGAGATCAAGAAAAGAATATGAATATGATCAAACCTACATATTCAGAACCTAGAGTACCATCACTATGTAGATGGTTTGAGTAAATTAGGAAATTTAAAGA
The DNA here is from genome assembly GCF_003265705.2 of Callorhinus ursinus. Lineage (NCBI taxonomy): Eukaryota > Metazoa > Chordata > Mammalia > Carnivora > Otariidae > Callorhinus > Callorhinus ursinus. The sequence continues at coordinate 2,902,284 of NW_027397119.1, forward strand.
ACATGTGTGATTGGGTAATTCTTTGTTTATATTGTTGAAGAGACAGTAGGATTGAAGTTTGTTATTGGATAATTGAAAGCCTGTAGAGAAGCTGAAAGCAATATTTAAGACTTATTATTTCAGGGATTTTATCTAAACTCTAAAATACTTTCTAAAAAAATCAAAATGGCCCCTCTGCATGAAAGTCTACTAAATTTGTGACCAGGGGTAAAAGTTAATGGAAAAGTATGGCAAACCCACACAAGTGGGAGCAGTAAGAGCTAAGATACTTTAAAAAACGAAGGATTGGGTCATCTCTCCAGACAAAGAATACTGACAACTTGAGAGTTTTTTTGAAGGCAAATAGATCATGAAGTCAGTGAAGAAAGTATAAATATCACCTATAACCTTTTGCCAGTTGCAGAAATGAAGACTGTTGTATCTACCTAGGATCTTTTTGACGAAGAAGTTTCTTGATTTATAACAATAATTATAAGCTGAAGTTACCCAAAAGCATCAAATCAACATAAAGAAACAGATTTTTAGATGGAAATAGCTTTCCAGGGGCTAAGTGGAATTTTATAACACCTTATAATGTGAATTTAAAAAAAAAAGGTCTTAAAGCCTCCAGAGGAAGAGAGAGAACACAGAAAGGTCACCTTTAAAGGGACAAGAATCAGACTGGCATTATGAGAAGCACTCCAAGAATCCAAAAAACACTACCACCACCACCACCAAAACAGTCTTCAAGTTACTCAAGATAAATGATTATGAGTATAGAATTCTATTCCTGGGCAAAGTATCAATAAATTTCTGAGGGCCATAGGAAGACATTTTAAGACAATCGAGGGCTCCATAAATTTACCTCCTACACATTATTTCTTAGGAAATCACTTACAAATGTATTCAGGAAAATTAAGCTAAAATGTGAAAAGAAAAATATTTGGAGTATAAGACTAGGAGAGCACTTAGGCAAGAAGTTAGTGAGCCATAGATTTTGAGGAAGAAGAATTGAGTAAATTTTAGGGAAAAAAAGAGAAAATAATCAAGATTCTAGATAACTTTAGAGGCACACTGAAAAAATATAATGTCTTATATCAACCAACAGGAAGAAAGCAATGAAAAACCCTGGAAGAAAAGGAAATTTAAAATCCTATGTAAGAAACTAAAATATGGAATTAAAGAAGAAAAGAGAATTCCCTTGCACTAAACATTAGGCAGAATCTCAACTGGCAGAGGGGTGGTGACATTAGACAGAGAGTGTTGTGTTCCTAGCATACTACCTGAGTGCAGTGAACAGAATTTATTTAGACATACTATTATATCTAGGAAATGAATATCTAGTCACAATAATGTAAACATTATTTTTATTTTCAGCATGTAACTTCTAGAGTCAGCACAGAGCCAAGAGATGGGAAACTTAAGTGTAGTTTCAGAACAGAATGAAAGTTTTAACTTCTTTAAAAATGTGGAAAAAAATATAGGTGCCTGAAAATGGGAAGTGAAATGTAGAGAGGTGTAATGGGCTGAATAGTGGCCTCCAAAATGATATGTCTACATCATAATTCCTGGAAGCTCTGAACATTATCTTATATAGAAAAAGATGTGATTAAATTAAGGATTTTGAGAGGGGAAGCATATCCTAGATTATCTGTACAGGTCTGAAAGTGCCACCACCCATATCCTTATCCAAGGGAGACAAAGAAAGTTAAGAGACAGAAGAGAAGAGGCAATGTGACAATGTAGGCAAAGATAGGACTGATGCACCACAGCTAAGGGACACTTACAGCCGCCAGAAGGCAAGAAATGGATTCTCCAGCGGAGCTTTCAGAGGGAGTTCATCCATGTTGATATTTTGATTCAGAGTTCTGGCCTCCAAAACTGTGAAAGGGAATACTTTTCTGTTGTTTTAAGGCACCAAGTTTCTGTTAGTTTGTTACAACAACAGAAAATAAAGGTAAGTGGAGAAACTTGTATTTGATGTATATTAGACCTAAATGTCACATGTTTAATCAAGAAAATAAGACAACACACAGACACACACATACATACATACACACATGTACACAACCAAACAACATTGAAAGTGAGAAATGGGGGGCGCCTGGGTGGCTCAGTCAGTTAAGTGTCTGCCTTCACCTCAGGTCATGATCTCGGAGTTCCAGGATTGAGCCCTACATTGGGCTCCCTGCTCAGCGGGGAGTCTGCTTCTCCCTCTGCCCCTCACCCTGCTCATGCTCTCTCTCTCAAATAAATAAATAAAATCTTTTCAAAAAAAAGAAGAAATCATTATGTAAAATCATTTGTATTATATAAAATCAAATGTATTACAATCACTATGTAAAATATTTTAAATAAGATAATACTAAGTATAAAGTTTATGTAAATAAGTTTGAAAATTGGGAGGGAATGGATAACTTTAAAAAGAAACTATATATTCCCTAAGAATAACTAACAAGCCCACAGCTAACATCATACTCAGCAGTGAAAAGCTAAAAGCTTTTCCTCTGAGATCAGGAACAAGACAAGGTTGCCCACTCTCACCACTTTTATTCAACATATTATTAGAAGTCCTAGCCAGAGCAATTAGACAAGAAAAATATATAAAAGGCATCCAAATTGAAAAGAAGTAAAACTGTCACTATTTGCAGATGACAAGATATTATATATGAAAATCCTAAAGACTCCATCATAAAACTATTAGAATAAATAAACAGCAAAGTTACAGGATAAAAATCAATACACAAAAATCTGTTGCATTTCTATATCTTAATAATGAATTATTAGAAAAAAATTAAGAAAATCTCATTTACAATTGCATCAAAAAATACATAGGAATAAATTTAACTAAGTTGGTGAAAGACCTGTATATTGAAAACTACAAGACATTAATGAAAGAAGTTGAAGACACAGATAGGTGGAGAGATATTTCCTGCTCATGGACTGGAAAATTAACATTGTTAAAATGTCCATATTACCAATCAAAGCAATATACAATTCAGTGCCATCTCTATCAAAATCCCAATGGCATTTTTCACAGAAATAGAACAAACAATCCTAAAATTTTTATGGAACCATGAAAGACCCAAATAGCCAAAGCAATCTTGACAAAGAAAAACAAAGCTAGAGGCATCAGGCTTCCTGATTTCAAACTGTATTAAAAAACTATAGTAATTAAAATAATATGGTACTGGCATAAAAACAGAAATACAGATCAATGAAACAGAACAGAGAGCCCAGAAATAAACCTACAAATATGTGGTCAATTAATTTAAGACAAAGGAGCCAAGAATATACAAAGAGGAAAGACAGTCTTTTTAATAAATGCTGCTGGGAAAATTACCCAGTCACATGCAAAAGAATGAAACTGGACCCTTACCCTAGACCATCCACAAAAACAAACTCATTATGGATTAATGACTTAAATGTAAGACCTGAAACCATAAAATTCCTAGAAGAAAACACAGGTGGTAAGTTTCTTGACATAGATCTTGACAAGGACATTTTGAATCTGATGGCAAAAGCAAATGCAAAAGAAGCAAAAATAAACATAGGATTACATCAATAAAAGCTTCTACACAATAAAGGAAACAATCAACAAAATGAAAAAGCAATACACGGAATGAGAGAAGATATTTGGAAATCATATATCTGGTAAGATTTATATATCCAAAATATATAAAGAGCACATGCAACTCAATAACAAAACAATATATTAAAAAATAAATTATGGTTAAAATGTGCAGTATTGTGAAAAGGAGCAAAGTAGATTTGGGTTTTTTTTATTGTTGTTTGTTTATTTGTTTGTTTTGCTTTGTTTTTTAAGAGATTAAAATGTTTCTGGATAAGGAAAAAATAGAGGCTCTGAATAGATATTTTTCTAAAGAAAAAATAAAGATATCTACAGGTACAATGAAAAGATGTTCTACATCATTAGTCATAAAGGAAATGCAAATCAAAACCACAATGAGATTATCACCTCACTTTTGTTAGAATGACTATTAACAAAAAGACTAGAACAAGTGCAGGAATGCCTGGGTGGCTCAGTCAGTTAAGCGTCTGCCTTCAGCACAGGTCATGATCCCAGGGTCCTGGGATCGAGTCCCACATCAGGCTCCTTGCTCAGCGGGAAGCATGCTTCTCCCTCTGCCTGCCGCTCCCCCTGCTTGTGCGCTGTCTCTGTCTCTCTCTCTCTGACAAATAAATAAAATCTTTAAAAAAAAAAGGGATCTGCTGGGTTTGGAGACTCCACACGGGGTCAGGTGCCAGAGATAGAAATGCTCGTCAGTGACCGGGTGAGCATGGAGTGCGGCCAGAGACCAGGGAGAGGGGAGTGACTGACTGCTTTTCTCTGGGGGCGCACTGAGGAGCGGGGCCCGAGTTCTCATCTCCTCCCAGGCGGAGATTGGGAAGCTGCCATTTTCACTCTCGTCCTCCAAAGCTACACCGAAAGCTTGCAGGGAACAAAAGCTCCTGAGAGCAAACCCGAGCAGATTACTTAGCCCCACGGACAAGGGCGGGGCAATTCCGCCTCCGGCAAAGACATTTCAGAACCACGGCAACAGGCCCCTCCCCCAGAAGATCAGCACGAACAGCCAGCCAAGACCAAGCTTACCCATCAATGAGAAAGGGAGACCTCCAGCGATAGGGGAATACTGCACATAGAATTCATGCCTTTTTTACCATGATTCTTTAGTCTTTCAAAGTTAATTTTTTAAACTGTCTTTTATTTTTTTTAATTTTTCTTTTTCCCTTTTCAACCAACATTTTATCAAACCTTTTATTAAAAAAACATTTTTATTTTTCATTTTTAGAGTCATATTCTATCCCTTCATACTAGTTACCCTTATTTTGGCATATATATATATATATATATATATATATATATATATATATATATAACTTGTTCTCTCTTTAAAATTTTGAGATACAGTTTCTTCTAACAGATCAAAATATACCCTAAATTTCTAGTGTATGGCTTTGTTCTAGTCTCCTGCCCGATCACATTCTCTCCCCTTTTTTTTCTTTCTTTTTTTTTAATCCTCTTTTTTCTTTTTCAAACACCTTGTTATCTTACAAATTCCTTTTATAAAATTTTTTATAATTTTCATATTTACAGTCATATTCTATCCCTTCATCATATCAACCCTTATTTTGTACATATATAAGTCTTTCTTTCCTTAAAATTTTGGGAGACACTTTCTTCTAACAGACCAAAATACACCCAAAATTTAGTGTGTGGCACTGATCTATGTACCAGCCTGATCATATTTGATCATATTATGTTTTTTTGTTTTGTTTTGTTCTGTTTTTGTTTGTATCTTTTTTCTTTTTTTTTCTTTCTTTTTCCTTTCTTTCCTTTTCTCTTCCCCTGGTTTCAGGTCTTTTCTGATTTCTTTAGAGTATATTTTCTGGGGACGTTGTTAACCTGTTAGCATTTTGTTCTCTCTTTCATCTGTTCTCCTTTGGAAAAAATGACAAGATGGAAAAACTCACCTCAACAAAAAGAACAAGAGGTAGTACCGTCTGCCAGGGACCTACTCAATAAGGACAATAGTACAATGTCAGACCTAGAGTTCAGAATCGTGATTTTAAAGATACTAGCTGGGCTTGAAAAAAGCATGGAAGTTTTTAAAGAAACCCTTTCTGGAGAAATAAAAGAACTAAAATTTAACCAATTCGAAATCAAAAAGGCTATTAATGAGGTGCAATCAAAATGGGGGCACTAACTGCTAGGATAAATCAGGCAGAAGAGAGAATCAGCGATATAGAGGACCAAATGATGGAAAATAAGGAAGCTGAGAAAAAGAGAAATAAACAACTACTGGATCACGAAGATAAGCGATACCATAAGATGAAACAACATTAGAATAATTGGGGTCCCAGAAGAAGAAGAAAGAGAGAGAGGGGCAGAAGGTATATTGGAGCAAATTATAACAGAGAACTTCCCTAATGTGGGGAAGGAAACAGGCATCAAAATCCAGGAGGCACAGAGAACCCCCCTCAAAATCAATAAAAATAGGTCAACACCCTGACATCTAAGAGTAAAACTTATGAGTCTCACAGACAAAGAGAAAATCCTGAAAGCAGCTTTGGAGAAAAGGTATCTAACTTAGATTGGCAACAGACCTATCCACAGAGACCTGGCAGGCCAGAAAGGACTGGCATGATATATTCAGAGCACTAAATGAGAAAAATAGGCAGCCAAGAATACTATATCCAGCTAGGCTGTCATTGAAAATAGAAGGAGAGATAAAAAGCTTCCAGGACAAACAAAAACTGAAGGAATTGGTGAACACAAAACCAGCCCTACAAGAAATATTGAAAGGGGTCCTCTAAGCAAAGAGAGAGCCTAAAAGCAACATCGACCAGAAAGGAACACAGGCAATATATAGCAACAATCACCTTAGAGGCAATACAGTGGCACTAAATTCATGTCTTTCAATAGTTACCCTGAATGCAAATGGGCTAAATGCCCCAATCAAAGACACAGGCTATCACATTGGATTAAAAATCAAGACCCATCAATATACTGTCTGCAAGAGACTCATTTTAGACACAAAGACACCCCCAGATTGAGAGTGAGGGGGTGGAAAACCATTTACCATGCTAGTGGACACCAAAAGAAAGCTGGGGTGGCAATCCTTATATCAGACAAATTAGATTTAAAAAAAAAGACTGTCATAAGAGATGAGGAAGGACACTATATCTTACTTAAAGGGTCTATCCAACAAGAACATCTAACAATTGTAAATATCTATGCCCCTAACGTGGGAGCAGCCAATTATATAAGGCAATTAATAACAAAAGCAAAGAAACATATTGACAACAATACAATAATAGTGGGGACTTTAACACCCCCCTGACTGAAATGGACAGATCATCTAAGCAAAAGATCAACAAGGAAATAAAGACTTTAAATAACACACTAGACCATATGGACTTCACAGACATATTCAGAACATTCCATCCCAAAGCAACAGAATACACATTCTTCTCTGGTGTCCATGGAACATTCTCCAGAATAGATCACATCCTAGGTCACAAATCAGGTCTCAACTGGTACCAACAGATTGGGATTATTCCCTGCATATTTGCACACCACAATGCTCTGAAACTAGAACTCAATCATGAGAGGAAAGTCGGAAAGAACTCAAATACATGGAGGCTAAAGAGCATCCTGCTAAAGAATGAATGGGTCAACCAAGAAATTAAAGAATAATTAAAATTCATGGAAACAAATGAAAATGAAAACACAACTGTTCAAAATCTTTGGGATGCAGCAAAGGCAGTCCTGAGAGGAAAGTATATAGCAATACAAGCCTTTCTCAAGAAACAAGGTCTCAAATACACAACCTAACCCTACACCTAAAGGAGCTGGGGAAAAAAACAGCAAATAAAGCCTAAACCCAGCAGGAGAAGAGAAATAATAAAGATCAGAGCAGAAATCAATGAAATAGAAACCAAAAGAATAGTAGAACAGATCAATGAAACTAAGAGCTGGTTCTTTGAAAGAATTAACAAGATTGATAAACCCCTGGGCAGACATATCAAAAAGAAAAGAGAAATGACCCAAATCCACAAAATCATGAGTGAAAGAGGAGAGATCACAGCCAACACAAAGAAATACAAACAATTATAAGAACATATTATGAGCAACTATATGGCAGCACATTAGATAATCTGGAAGAAATGGATGCATTCCTAGAGATGTATCAACTACCAAAACTGAACCAGGAAGAAATGGAAAACCTGAACAGACCACTAAGGAAATTGAAGCAGTCATCAAAAATCTCCCAACAAACAAAAGCCCAGGGCCAGATGGCTTCCCAGGGGAATTCTACCAAACTCTTAAAGAAGAATTAATACCTATTCTCCTGAAACTGTTCCAAAACATAGAAATGGAAGGAAAACTTGCAAACTCATTTAATGAGGCCACCATTACCTTGATCCCCAAACCAGACAAAGACCCCATCAAAAAGGAGAATTACAGACCAATATCCTTGATGAACATGGATGCAAACATTCTCACCAAAATACTAGCCAATAGGATCCAACTGTACATTAAAAGGATTATTCACCACAACCAAGTGGGATTTATCCCTGGGCTGCAAGGTTGGCTCAACATCCGCAAATCAATCAATGTGATACAATACATTAAGAAAAGGAAGAACAAGAATCATATGATCCTCTCAATAGATGCAGAAACAGCATTTGACAAAGTACAGCATCCTTTCTTGATCAAAACTCTTCAGAGTATAGGGATAGAGGGTACATACCTCAATATCATAAAAGCCATCTATGAAAAACCTACAGCAAATATCATTCTCAATGGGGAAAAACTGAGAGCTTTCCCCCTACGGTCAGGAACACGGCAGGGATGTCCACTATCACCACTGCTATTCAACATAGTATTAGAAGTCCTAGCCACAGCAATCAGACAACAAAAAGAAATCAAAGGCATCCAAATCGGCAAAGAGGAAGTCAAACTCTCACTCTTTGCAGATGATATGATACTTTATGTGGAAAACCCAAAAGACTCCACCCCAAAACTGCTAGAACTCAGACAGGATCTAGAATTCAGTAGAGTGGCAGGATATAAAATCAATGCACAGAAATCAGTGGCATTCCTATACACCAACAACAAGACAGAAGAAAGAGAAATCAAGGAGTCGATCCCATTTACAACTGCACCCAAAACCATAAGATACCTAGGAATAAATCTAACCATAGAGGCAAAGAATCTGTACTCAGAGAACTATAAAATACTCATGAAAGAAATTGAGGAAGACACAAAGAAATGGAAAAACATTCCATGCTCATAGATTGGGAGAACAAATATTGTGAAGATGTCAATGCTACCTAGAGCAATCTACACATTCAATGCAATCCCCAACAAAATACCATCCACTTTTTTCAAAGAAATGGAACAAATAATCCTAAAATTTGTATGGAACCAGAAGAGACCCCGAATAACCAGAGGAATGTTGAAAAAGAAAAGCAAAGCTGGCGGCATCACAATTCCGGACTTCCAGCTCTATTACAAAGCTGTCATCATCAAGACAGTATGGTACTGGCACAAAAACAGACACATCGATCAATGGAACAGAATAGAGAGCCCAGAAATGGACCCTCAACTCTATGGGACCCGCAACTCATCTTCGACCAGGCAGGAAAGAATGTCCGATGGAAAAAAGACAGTCTCTTCAACAAATGGTGTTGGGGAAATTGGACAGCCACATGCAGAAGAATGAAACTGGACCATTTCCTTACACCACACACAAAATTAGACTCCAAATGGTTGAAAGACCTAAATGTGAGACAGGAGTCCATCAAAATCCTAAAGGAGAACACAGGCAGCAACCTCTTTGACCACAGCTGCAGCAACTTCTTCCTAGAAATGTTGCCAAAGGCAAGGGAAGCCAGGACAAAAAGGAACTATTGGGATTTCATCAAGATAAAAAGCTTTTGCACAGCAAAAGAAACAGTTCACAAAACCAAAAGACAACTGACAGAATGGGAGAAGATATTTGCAAATGATATCTCAGATAAAGGGCTAGTATCCAAAATCTATAAAGAACTTATCAAACTCAACACCCAAAGATTAAATGATCCAATCAAGAAATGGGCAGAAGACATGAATAGACATTTTTCCAAAGAAGACATCCAAATGGCCAACAGACACATGAAAAAGTGCTTAACATCGCTCGGCATCAGGGAAATCCAAATCAAAACCTCAATGAGATACCACCTCACACCAGTCAGAATGACAAAATAATAACCCTCACTTTACAGATGAGAAAGCTGAGTTTTAGAAAAGTTAAGGAAATTATCTAAAATCATACATACACCCACCTTGTAAATGGAAGAAAAAGTATTAAAACCCAAATCCCTGCAAATCCCTCTCCTTTTTCACTGTGCTGTGTTGCAAATCATAATAATCACCTTGTGGGGGAGGGCATGTATATGAAGCAGATTTCACTTCAGAAAATCTGAAGCTTTTCATTAGCTTCAAAAATGTAAATATGACCAATAGGTACTGATACTGCAGACACATGAGCACTAAGTAAATGTATAGAGTTAAGAAAGAAACAAAAATAGGTTGAGAATTTATGTTTTGCTAAAAATCATGATGTATATACTCCACATTCAAGAGGTGAAACTCAAAAAATATTTTTTGTCTGACCATTTACTTAAAATCTTGGGGGTACTTTTATAGTTTTGTTAATAATAATACAAGAAAATTTCATGTCTGACACATTACATATTCAAAAACGTTATTTACTGTTATTCTTGTCATTGACTAAAAAGCAGCAAATATAGAGAATACTGCAAATGAGTTTTTTTTAAGAACCTGGAAATATATATTCCATCAAAATTCCAGAAACAGTAAAAAATAAAACCAGATCAGTAAAGAGTATTTTGTAAGAATTTATTGTGCATATAAGAACAAGCTAGGAAGGAGGCGGAGCAAGATGGCGGAGGAGTAGGAGACCTAGATTTCGTCTGGTCTCAGGAATTCAGCTGAATAGGGATCAAAACATTCTGAACACCTACGAACTCAACAGGAGACCGAAGAAGAGAGTAGCAACAACTCTCTGAACAGAAAAGTGACCACTTTCTGGAAGGTAGGACGTGCGGAGAAGTGAATCCGAGGCGATATTCGGGAGGATAGACGGCGGGGGAGGGGCCTCCGCGGCCGCTTCTGGCAAGTGCTAGAGCCGCGGAGCACAAAATCGGACCTTTTAGAAGTTGGCTCCGTGGAGGGACGTCGCTCCAGTGGCTAAGCGGGGGGTGGAATCCTCCCGGGACAGTGTGGTCTCAGGACCCTCGGGGTCACAGAGAGACCGGGGGTGCCTGAGTGCGCCAGAGCTCCCAGGTATCGGAGCGGGGAAGCCGGCTGCAGAGACGGAGCAGAGTCGCGGGCTCTCAGCTCGGGGTGGCCATAAACTGTGATCTGCGGCCCAGTCGGGGCACGGCTCCCCCAGCAGGGACCCAACAAGGAGCAAATCCGGGGAGACTCCCCTTCCTTCCCGGGGAGGAGCGGTGCGGGAACGCACTGCAGGGATCTGCTGGGTTTGGAGACTCTGCGCGGGGTCGGGTGCCAGAGATAGCAACGCTCGGTCACAGGCCGGGTGAGCACGGGGCGCGGCCGGAGACCGGGGACACGGAAGTGACTGCTTTTCTCTGGGGGCACACTGAGGAGCGGGGCCCCGAGTTCTCGGCTCCTCCGGGTAGAGATTGGGAGGCCACCATTTCTGCCCTGGTCCTCCAAGGCTGTACGGAGAGCTTGCAGGGAACAAAAGCTCCTGAGAGCAAACCGGAGCAGCTTCCTTAGCCCGGACCGACAAGGGCGGGGCAATTCTGCCTCCGGCAAAGACATTTGGAAACCACAGCAACAGGCCCCTCCCCCAGAAGATCAGCACAAACAGCCAGCAAGCCAAGACCAAGTTGATCGATCAAGGAGAACGGGAGAACTCCAGCGCTAGGGGAATACTGCACATAGATTCATGGCTTTTTTTTTTTTTTTTTTTTAACCATGATTCATTATTTCATCAAAGTTAATTTTTGTTGACTGTTTTTTTTTATTTTTCTTTTTCCCTTTTTTTAACCAACATCTTATCAATCCCTTTTAAAAAAAAAAAAAAACATTTTTCATTTTTCATTTTTAGAGTCATATTTTATCCCTTCATAGTAGTTACCCTTATTTTTGGCATATATATATAAGTTGTTCTCTCTTTAAAATTTTGAGGTACAGTTTCTTCTAACAGATCAAAATATACCCTAAATCACTAGTGTATGGCTTTGTTCTAGTCTCCTGCCTGATCACATTCTCTCCCTTTTTCCTTTTTTTTTTTTTTTTCTTTTCTTAAATCTTCTTTCTTTTTTCAAACAACTTATCTTACCAAGTCCTTTTATAAAACCTTTTATAATTTTCATCTTTACAGTCATCTTCCATCCCTTCATTGTATCAACCCTTATTTTGTACATATATGTCTTTCTTCCTTTAAAATTTTAGGAGGCACTTTTTTCTAACAGACCAAAATACGCCCAAAATCTAGTGTGTGGCACTGATCTATGCACTAGCCTGATCATATTTGATCATATTCTGCTATTTTTGTATTGTTTTGTTTTTGTTTTTATCTTTTTTTTTTTCTTTTTTCTCTTTCTTTTTTCTTTCTTTCCCTTTCTTTTCCCCTGGTTTCAGGTCTTTTCTGATTTGTATACAGTATATTTGCTGGGGACGTTGTAAACCTGTTAGCATTTCGTTCTCTCATTCATCTATTCTCCTCTGGACAAAATGACAAGACGAAAGAAATCACCTCAGCAAAAAGAACAAGAGGTACTACCATCAGCCAGGGACCTACTCAATACAGACATTAGTATGATGTCGGACCTAGAGTTCAGAATCATGACTTTAAAGATACTAGCTGGGCTTGAAAAAAGCGTGGAAGTTATTAGAGAAACCCTTTCTGGAGAAATAAAAGAACTAAAATCTAACCAAATCGAAATCAAAAAGGCTATTGATGAGGTGCAATCCAAAATGGGGGCACTAACTGCTAGGATAAATGAGGCAGAAGAGAGAATCAGCGATATAGAAGACCAAATGATGGAAAATAAAGAGGCTGAGAAAAAGAGAGAGAAACAACTACAGGATCACGAGGGCAGAATTCGAGAGATAAGTGATACGATAAGACGAAACAACATTAGAATAATTGGGATCCCAGAAGAAGAAGAAGAGAGAGAGAGGGGGGCAGAAGGTATATTGGAGCAAATTATAGCAGAAAACTTCCCTAATGTGAGGAAGGAAACAGGCATTAAAATCCAGGAGGCACAGAGAACCCCTCTCAAAATCAATAAAAATAGGTCAACACCCCGACATCTAATAGTAAAACTTATGAGTCTCAGAGACAAAGAGAATATCCTGAAAGCAGCTCGGGAGAAGAGATATGTAACCTACAATGGTAGAAACATTAGATTGGCAACAGACCTATCCACAGAGACGTGGCAGGCCAGAAAGGACTGGCAAGATATCTTCAGAGCACTAAACGAGAAAAATATGCAGCCAAGAATACTATATCCAGCTAGGCTATCACTGAAAATAGAAGGAGAGATAAAAAGCTTCCAGAACAAACAAAAACTAAAGGAATTTGCAAACACGAAACCAGCCCTCCAAGAAATATTGAGAGGGGTCCTCTAAGCAAAGAGAGAACCTAAAAGCAGCAAAGAGCAGAAACGAACACAGACAACAGACAGTTAACAGTCACCTTACAGGTAATACAATGGCACTAAATTCATACCTTTCAATAGTTACCCTGAATGTAAATGGGCTCAATGCCCCAATCAAAAGACACAGGCTATCAGATTGGATTAAAAAACAAGACCCATCAATATGCTGTCTGCAAGAGACTCATTTTAGACGCAAAGACACCCCCAGATTGAAAGTGAGGGGGTGGAAAACCATTTACCATGCTAATGGACACCAAAAGAAAGCTGGGCTGGCAATCCTTATATCAGACAAACTAGATTTTAAAACAAAGACTGTAATAAGAGATGAGGAAGGACACTATATCCTACTTAAAGGGTCTATCCAACAAGAAGATCTAACAATTGTAAATATCTATGCCCCGAACATGGGAGCAGCCAATTATATAAGGCAATTAATAACAAAAGCAAAGAAACACATTGACAACAATACAATAATAGTGGGGGACTTTAACACCCCCCTGACTGAAATGGACAGATCATCTAAGCAAAAGATCAACAAGGAAATAAAGACTTTAAATGACACACTGGACCAAATGGACTTCACAGACATATTCAGAACATTCCATCCCAAAGCAACGGAATACACATTCTTCTCTAGTGCCCATGGAACATTCTCCAGAATTGATCACATCCTAGGTCACAAATCAGGTCTCAATCGGTACCAAAAGATTGGGATCATTCCCTGCATATTTTCAGACCACAATGCTTTGAAACTAGAACTCAACCACAAGAGGAAAGTCGGAAAGAACTCAAATACATGGAGGCTAAAGAGCATCCTACTAAAGAATGAATGGGTCAACCAAGAAATTAAAGAAGAATTAAAAAAATTCATGGAAACCAATGAAAATGAAAACACAACTGTTCAAAATCTTTGGGATACAGCAAAGGCGGTCCTGAGAGGAAAGTATATAGCAATACAAGCCTTTCTCAAGAAACAAGGTCTCAAATACACAACCTAACCCTACACCTAAAGGAGCTGGAGAAAGAACAGCAAATAAAGCCTAAACCCAGCAGGAGAAGAGAAATCATAAAGATCAGAGCAGAAATCAATGAACTAGAAACCAAAAGAACAGTAGAACAGATCAACGAAACTAGGAGCTGGTTCTTTGAAAGAATTAACAAGATTGATAAACCCCTGGCCAGACTGATCAAAAAGAAAAGAGAAATGACCCAAATCAACAAAATCATGAATGAAAGAGGAGAGATCACAACCAACACCAAAGAAATACAAACAATTATAAGAACATATTATGAGCAACTCTATGCCAGCAAATTAGAGAACCTGGAAGAAATGGGTGCATTCCTAGAGATGTATCAACTACCAAAATTGAACCAGGAAGAAATAGAAAACCTGAACAGACCTATAACCACTAAGGAAATTGAAACAGTCATCAAAAATCTCCCAAGAAACAAAAGCCCAGGGCCAGACGGCTTCCCGGGGGAATTCTATCAGACATTTCAAGAAGAATTAATACCTATTCTCCTGAAACTGTTCCAAAAAATAGAAATGGAAGGGAAACTTCCAAACTCATTTTATGAGGCCAGCATTACCTTGATCCCAAAACCAGACAAAGACCCCATCAAAAAAGAGAATTACAGACCAATATCCTTGATGAACATGGATGCAAAAATTCTCACCAAAATACTAGCCAATAGGATCCAACAGTACATTAAAAGGATTATTCACCATGACCAAGTGGGATTTATTCCTGGGCTGCAAGGCTGGTTCAACATCCGCAAATCAATCAACGTGATACAATACATTAACAAAAGAAAGAGCAAGAATCATATGATCCTCTCAATAGATGCAGAAAAAGCATTTGACAAAGTACAACATCCTTTCTTGATCAAAACTCTTCAGAGTATAGGGATAGAGGGTACATACCTCAATATCATAAAAGCCATCTATGAAAAACCTACAGCGAGTATCATTCTCAATGGGGAAAGGCTGAGAGCCTTTCCCCTAAGGTCAGGAACGCGGCAGGGATGTCCACTCTCACCACTGCTATTCAACATAGTATTAGAAGTCCTAGCCACAGCAATCAGACAACAAAAAGAAATCAAAGGCATCCAAATCGGCAAAGAGGAAGTCAAACTCTCACTCTTTGCAGATGATATGATACTGTATGTGGAAAACCCAAAAGACTCCACCCCAAAACTGCTAGAACTCATACAGGAATTCAGTAAAGTAGCAGGATATAAAATCAATGCACAGAAATCAGTGGCATTCCTATACACCAACAACAAGACAGAAGAGAGACAAATCAAGGAGTCTATCCCATTTACAATTGCACCCAAAACCATTAGATACCTAGGAATAAATCTAACCAAAGAGGCAAAGGATCTGTACTCAGAAAACTATAAAATACTCATGAAAGAAATTGAAGAAGACACAAAGAAATGGAAAAACGTTCCATGCTCATGGATTGGGAGAACCAACATTGTGAAGATGTCAATGCTACCTAGAGCAATCTACACATTCAATGCAATCCCCATCAAAATACCATCCACTTTTTTCAAAGAAATGGAACAAATAATCCTAAAATTTGTATGGAACCAGAAGAGACCCCGAATAGCCAGAGGAATACTGAAAAAGAAAAGCAAAGCTGGCGGCATCACAATTCCGGACTTCCAGCTCTATTACAAAGCTGTCATCATCAAGACAGTATGGTACTGGCACAAAAACAGACGCATAGATCAATGGAACAGAATCGAGAGCCCAGAAATGGACCCTCAACTCTATGGTCAACTTATTTTTGACAAAGCAGGAAAGAATGTCCAATGGCAAAAAGACAGTCTCTTCAACAAATGGTGTTGGGAAAATTGGACAGCCACATGCAGAAGAATGAAACTGGACCATTTCCTTACACCACACACAAGAATAGACTCCAAATGGTTGAAAGACCTAAACGTGAGACAGGAGTCCATCCAAATCCTAAAGGAGAACACAGGTAGCAACCTTTTCGACCTTAGCCGCAGCAACTTCTTCCTAGAAACATCGCCAAAGGCACGGGAAGCCAAGGCAAAAATGAACTATTGGGATTTCATCAAGATAAAAAGCTTTTGCACAGCAAAAGAAACAGTCCACAAAACCAAAAGACAACCGACAGAATGGGAGAAAATATTTGCAAACGACATATCAGATAAAGGGCTAGTATCCAAAATCTATAAAGAACTTATCAAACTCAACACCCAAAGAACAAATAATCCAATCAAGAAATGGGCAGAAGACATGAACAGACATTTCTCCAAAGAAGACATCCAAATGGCCAACAGGCACATGAAAAAGTGCTCAACATCACTCGGCATCAGGGAAATCCAAATCAAAACCTCAATGAGATACCACCTCACACCCGTCAGAATGGCTAAAATTAACAAGTCAGGGAACGACAGATGTTGGCGGGGATGTGGAGAAAGGGGAACCCTCCTACACTGTTGGTGGGAATGCAAGCTGGTGCAACCCCTCTGGAAAACAGTATGGAGGTTCCTCAAACAGTTGAAATTAGAGCTACCGTTCGATCCAGCAATTGCACTACTGGGTATTTACCACAAAGATACAAATGTAGGGACCCGAAGGGGTACATGTACCCCAATGTTTATAGCAGCAATGTCCACAATAGCCAAAATGTGGAAAGAGCCAAGATGCCCATCGACAGATGAATGGATAAAGAAGAGGTGGTATATATACACAATGGAATATTATGCAGCCATCAAAAGGAATGAGATCTTGCCATTTGCAACGACGTGGATGGAACTGGAGGGTGTTATGCTGAGTGAAATAAGTCAATCAGAGAAAGACATGTATCACATGACCTCACTGATATGAGGAATTCTTAATCTCAGGAAACAAACTGAGTGTTACTGGAGTGGTTGGGGGTGGGAGGGATGGGATGGCTGGGTGATAGACATTGGGGAGGGTATGTGCTACGGTGAGCGCTGTGAATTGTGCAAGACTGTTGAATCACAGATCTGTACTTCTGAAACAAATAACGCAACATATTTTAAGAAAAAAGGAAAAGAAGAAGATAACAGGAGAGGAAGAAAAGGGGAGTATGTCAGAGGGGGAGACGAACCATGAGAGATGATGGACTCTGAAAAACTGAGGGTTCTAGAGGGTAGGGGGGTGGGGGGATGGGTTAGCCTGGTGATGGGTATTGAGGAGGGCACGTTTTGCATGGTGCACTGGGTGTTATGAACAAACAATGAATCATGGAACACTGCATCAAAAACTAATGATGTAATATATGGTGATTAACATAACAATAAAAAAAAATTAAAAAAAAAAAAAAAAAGAACAAGCTAGGAACTTTCAAACCCAAAACTGATACAAAGCTCAGAGGCATATGCTACCGGATGGCTTATGAAGTGAAAATGAGGAAGCTGTTTAGCCTTTACAATAACTGGTTACTACAACGGGGTTTTCAGATGGCAGGGGATTGCTTACAAGTGATTATCTTATACCATTTAGGAAAATGACTTGTTTCATTTATGATTATCAGAAGCATTTGCAAGAACTAATCTAAGTTAAATTTTGCATATGTTCATGAAATAAGCTAGATTTAGTTTTGTGTATGTGGCTTAAATGGTCTTGTCTGCTCAGGGAATTCTCAAGTCTGACTCCATTTTGTATTTAATTTTAACAATACTATTAGTTACCATGAGTATCAGTATTATTTTTTTTTATTTTACTTGTTAACTGTCCATAGTCAATCAGCCTATCCTTCACAAAATTTTTGGAAATTAGCACAATTAATAGATAATCTATTTTTTATTTTCTTTTTAATTTTTTAAAAGATAGGCCAGTAACTGGAGCATTAATGTGGTTTTCTCTCATACCTATGTGAACCTCAGTAATAAACCGTTTTCTTCTTGTTTCCATTTCTTATATCTCGAGGCCTAAACCCACAAGAGGTAAATGAGTCTTAAGACTTTTGGTGTATAGTATACATAAAGCTATGTGTGATTATTCCTGGATTTGCAAAAACCTCTGAATTAAGACTCTCCATTCATCGAGTTTGGGATGCTTTTCTATAATACCAGAATTCTGCTTATGATAAGAACATTAGCAAACATAGGATAGACATCAGGGTAAAATTCTCCCTGATCATTTACCTAAGTATAGAAAACATAATATACATGTTTATTTTATCTCAAATGCCTTCTATTACTTCGGGAAGGTGTGCACTAGGCCAATTATCTCTATGTGATTCCTTTGGCCAGTGCTTACTGACTGGTAAGTGCAGGGCATTTAGGGATAGTGAAGTTATTAAAAATATTTTTTTAAAATAGCAAATCAATAACCACAAATTTCAAAATGTCACTACAGAATTGAGTGCAACATAGTACTGTTTAAAAGGTCACATTTGTAATTCTCCAGATACACCTACATTTCATTTTATTACAAAAATTAGAATAAAGTGAAAAATGATATTTTAGATTTGATTTATATTCACAATGGTAGCTAACCCTCTGCCAAATACATAGAACGCACCAAAAATATGGTTAATTCAAATTTTCAGCATAATCAGATCCTTTTGGATCTCTTCAAAATTGCCTACACAAGAAGCACTCAATTTTCTTGAAGGGGGTCAGGGAGGACTAACATTATAACTCAGACTTACTGACAGAAGTAGATGGGGTTGTGAAGAGGAAGCATTTGTGGCTTAGTATTTTCAACGAAGCCAGGAAAGAAACTCCTTTGATTTAACCTCAAACAGAAGTTTTTTTTTTTTTAATTATGATAATGACATTATTTAAATTAGCTTCAAATACATTAACACACACATACTCTGTAAAACTTCCAGGAACTATAGACACAAATGCTGGTAACCTTCTCCATGACTTGAACTGCCTTTCTGCTTCTCATTCAGAGAAAGAGGACCTTGCACAAGTAGAGTAATAGCCTGAGCAGATTGCTCAGTTGAGAGCACATTTCTAGGAAATAGTCAAACATGGGTACATGTTCCTGGAGCAGATATATATTTATATACTGAATGAGTTTCAGAAATGTCAAGTTTCAGGCAGCAAAAGACATCTACTTTGTATTCAGAGAAAGGGGAGGACATTTAAAATAAAATAGATTTGGGAACTAATGTCATGCAGAATTTGAACATGTGCAGACTTTGTTATAGACCAGGTCCCCACTTCATGGTGGGTTTAATTAAAGAAGGGGAAACTTTAAAGGCTGGGAAGTTAAAAATTCCCTTAGAGTATAAATGTTTCTTTACTGCTTCTCTGAATCCATGAATGGTTTTACATAAGAACATTTAACATTTTTAGGCGCACTTACACATTACTTTTTTTTTTTTACAATAAAAGCGTTTATTTATATCGCTTCTTCCAGTTCTATATAGACAAAGTTGCCGTTTGTTTTCAAAAAAAGTAGTTGTTGGGCCATGTTATAGCATGATACAAATTAGGTCACTAAAAGTAATTACTTCTACTTGGTTTTTGTGTTGGTTGTCCAGGAGATGAATAAAAATTCCAAATGTGTTATATCATTACTTCTATCTCGAAAGTTTCTAGATTCTAATTAATACCATCCCATCCATTTAAAAAATATTTTTAAAAAGAATTTGACCAAGAGCCAGCCGATGTCTAAATAATGTGACATATCAAAGAATCCATTCAATCCTGGTAAAGTTGTGTGACGGAGTCAACTGCCTTAAGTAGGCCCCTATGTTACCCCCAAGGAGCTCCTCAGAGGAGTGAGGATATTGGTGAAAAAAAAAAAATTGTTTGGCAAGGTAAGAGGAAGTTAAATGTGAAGGAGACCATAAAGCAAATATGTTAACTCCTTGAGTCTTATCAACATCCAGGAAAGTCTATTCATTAATTCAAAGGATCTGTCAAGACCCTGCATTACCTGTATTAGAAAGTTCCAGCTCCTTGCCAAGCATGGTTTTCAAGGCACTTCAGAATTGTCACCCAAAGCTAACTGTAGAGTCTTATTCCTCATCACTCCTCTCTTTAGATCCACCCACTTCTCAACTTTTGGATGTGGTAGGGCCCAGTATGTCAGTTCATACACCTGTGAGATTTTTTTTCCCATTCTCTGGCCTCTTCCTGAAATGTTATTCCCTCCCTGGCATCCCTGCCAACTACTCTGCACTCTTACAGGCCAAGATCAAATTTTACCACTTGATGAAACTTTCCTTGAAACTTAGGCAACATTAATCACTTAGCTCTTTGTGTGTTATTTAATATAGTACTCATTACCTTTTCCTATATTTATATTTTTTTCTAACCTTTTCTGTAGAGGGCAAGGATATTACAATATTCATCTTTGAATCCTTCAAATTTGGCTATTTATCAAAGTGTTCTGTAGGGTATCATTAAATTATACATGAAAAAATCAAAGTATGTTTGAAAAATATCCTTTTAAACAAAGTTAAACAGGTTTATTTACTATGGGACTTTTTAGAATCCCCAATATGCTAATTTATTTTAGTTTATACCTAATATGCTTGGTAGCATAATATGTTGAATATCACAGCTAGCTGGTTACGGAATCCTATTTAGAAGAAATTTTTCTTATAGAACATATTTTTGTAGTTGCCTTCTTAGCACATGGTAGATATTCCAAAAATGTTTTTTAAATAAGTGAACAATTATTTTTACATATAAGCTATTTACTTTATCAGAGAGCTCAGATTTCTCTGTGAAAATAATACTGCTCAGTGGTTAACCTATTCACTTGGAAAATTACTATTTCTGCCTTCTCTGGGAAATAGGATATACGGCAAATCATATAACTTGTCTACATTCTTCTCTGTGTTTGAAGCAGGTAATAATCACCTTACTGTTGTTTGGGAATAGTTTAGAAACAACTCTATTCTGTTGATGTACAACTTGCAGTGAAGACAAATAATTATTGACTGAAGACATTATAAAAAAAATAAATAAATAACAGCTTTCTTTAGCATGGATAAAAAGACCTGGTCTGTGTCATTTCGTATGAGATATAGTCAGTATTTTTGGCCATAATGAATAAGCCTTTCATTTTGGTTTAGTGGTAGTTCTTATATAGAGCAAACCATTTCCTTGGGGGAAAAAAAAGGTCTCCTTACCCTAAACTGTCTACCATAACTAATTCTTTCAAAGTCACTGGAAAAAATAGACATATTTTCTGCCTTTGGTTTCTGGCTCAAGATCTCTCTAAGTTCCCTGAATATATTTAATTAAAACCTTCACATAAAAATCACATGAAACAGATTTTTGAAGCCCTATAATCTGGGCTATTTGTAGGAGCCGTCACCTTGCTATAGACAGACTTCTCTTGGTGGAAAAATCCTCTTAACCAATTGCCAGCTAAGGGTCACTTAGAACTATGTTGTGCATAGTGTTCCTCCGGCCCAGTTTTGCCTTACCTCTTGTCTCACTGTTGATTTTTCTTATACTTTTAGGCTAGTCATTAACCCCATAATTCAAATATCTTTTAAATAAGGAAAACCAAACCATTTTATTGAATCTTTTTGTATTTTTCACTCTACTACAAATTAAATGCATATTTCTTTCGGTTGTTGATGTCTTTAGAAATGTAGTATTTTCGTTACTTCTTAAATGCATATTTCTAACTAGAAAAATTAAACCAAGTATGACTATTTCACACAAAGACAGCTGTTGACAAGAATATCTGACCTTGGGATATTTCAATTCCCCACCTGGAGACTAAACTTCTAAATTGTTGATCTACTGTCATGGCCTTTGGTCTTTGCATTTCCTGGCAAATGGTATCCATGGAGAATAAATGTTGCGGCAAGATAATATAAATTTATCATATTTGGTGAACTTAAAGGGAGGATGTGTGAAACCAACATATTTCACTTCACTTACAATAAGTTAGCAAAAATTATTGAATTAGTATTTATTGATTCATTTGATCATTATTTACTGAGGGCCTACCCTGTGCCTGGCACTACTCTAGGCACTTGAGAGACAACAGTGAACCAAACTAATCCAATCCCTTCCCTGAGGAAACTTAAACCCTACTCTTTTAGTTCAGCAAAATATGCTTTTTCTTCTTTCTTCTCTAGACATAAGTATCCCTTTCCAACTTTTTAGTTACTTTTCTCCTGTGAAGTTTCTCAATTTTCTGTTTGCTTTGAATAAATTCAACTCTGGAATGAGTAAAATAATAATGCTAAATTCCACGCAACTTAGCAAAGACTCAGGTGATAACTTATGGGGGGAAATAAAATGAGTTCACTTCACTTACAATGGTTTAACATTAATATGTATATATAGTAAACTCATATGCCCAACGAAGATCACTAAAATAAATATAGCTTCTACCCAGTCTCCTAGCCATATATTTCTTCCATAAAAGATGACCCTTTGTGACATTTTCATTCAAAACTATTTCTGATGCTTGTTTTAACTGATTTCTCATGTATAAAAATACACAGGAGATTGGGAGCTCATAGGGTATAACTCTGCTTCAGATAAATCCCTCTAGTACTGGCTCTGAACCTTGCTTCCTCAGGATAGAAACTGTGCTAAAGGAGATCTTAACAACTTGTAGATTTAGATTCAGAATTGAAGAGCTGGAAGAGACAGTGGGGATTCTTTGTCTCCAATCTCAGTTCTCTTCCCACACATGTCCAAGCTGTATCCTCTTTATTCCCAAGTATTCTCTATCAACGTAGAAAATAAGGTCAATAAAACTAACAATTCTGACTCCCCCTGTGAATCTCTGCAGCAGCATATTAGGATAAACCACTGGATCACGATTACATTAGTTCAAACATATTTTTTGTTTTTGAAAATATGTGAAAATTTAATTCCACAGAAAGATAAAGTTTATTTTTCCCACACCCGAGAGTGATTTCTTCAATCTACTAATTACATAAGCTGTTCAGTTATTTAGAATTATATCTTGAGACCAATCCAAAGCTTTCACTTTTTTGTTTAGGAATCTCTCCTCGTTCTCCCAAATTCCCTTTAATCCCCCTGGAAAGTCTAATTTGCCTTCTTTCAAAGTGTCTTCCCCACTACTCTTCTCCAACCCCAAGGGTGTCTGCCTAACCAATTACCCCACTTCTCAACTACTTGACAATGATAAATAAATGCTTTGATCTATCTGCCTTTGTATTTGCTAGGAAATGTATCACACTTCCATTAGAAAGTATAATTAAAGACTTGCTCCAGTCAAAATAAAAGATTCCATAACAGTTAGTGAAAGGAATGTAGAGGAATCCATAAATGGCCGGCTAACCATGGAAAGAATGAGTCTGGGCTGCATGGGTGTGTGTGCACATGCACATGTGAACGTTAACACCTTGCAAGTCATTTAAACATTCTATTACAGATGAATGGAAAGGTGAGTGGGCTTTTACCTCTACTGACAACACGACAGTCCTGCAATTTTTCTAAGGCCTGTCTCAAACAAAAGCAGCTGTGACAGCACTTCCTAGATTTTGGATTAAAGATGTGCTAGAGGAAGAATGGATAGAAGGAGTGTAAAATGTTCACTACTCCTGTGTGATCAGTTCTTATAGCCATCCAGGTTGGGTTCTCTGGAAGCAGATGCTGAGTTTGGGGTACACATATTTATTATGAACATGAGTGAAAGGAAGGTGGAAAAACAGGATCTGACCAGAAGAGAAATCAAACTATACTAACTGTAAATGTGGGCTCAACAAAGCCTCTTCCAAACCGACCCAGTGCACCCGCCCTCTGGTGCAAGAGCTGTGCTTTAGAATGTCCATGTCAGACTGGAATGGCTATGCCTTTATATTCATTCCCCTCTTCCCCTGGGGAGGAAAAGAGCTGACAAATGGAGGTGGCTGATGACAGCTGGGCAGCCAGTCTTTCCTTGAAGGGGAATCTGAATGGTACACTTCTGTGTCTTCCACAACATCTAAGAAAAACTGGGTATAAATCTAGACCTTACATGCAAATAATTTCAAATAAAGAATGTGTCTCCAAGCTTGTCTCCACAAGAGGATCTAGTGATCATTCCCTAATGAGGGATTCCTCTCCTGCACAGCCAGCTAGACAGAATATAAAACTGATTCAATGGCATGATCTGAGGGACCATGTTATCTCCTTTACATTCCTAAAGCTTGCAATTTCTAGATGCATCCAATAATTTGCTGCAGGAGCACAACAGGCTGTCAACCTTAATCTAAGAGTTCTCAACTCATCTATATATGAGAGAAGCAATCTTTCTATTAGCTTCCTATTAGTTTTTTTTTATTTATGCAATAACCCACTAGTTTATTTATTACTTAAATAAATTAATTCATTCTTCTTTTTGCCTATTTCAAGAGTGTATTAGAAGAACCTGGAACTGGAAGACTTCCTTAGAGATCAACTTCCTCATTTATAGATGCCAGAACTAAAAATCATGCAAATTTACCCAACGTCTCACAACTAATCACTGTCTAAATTACTACCAGAAGGGGCGCCTGGGTGGCTCAGTTGGTTAAGCGACTGCCTTCGGCTCAGGTCATGATCCTGGAGTCCCAGGATCGAGTCCCACATCGGGCTCCCTGCTCGGCGGGGAGTCTGCTTCTCCCTCTGACCCTCTTCCCTCTCGTGCTCTCTATCTCTCATTCTCTCTCTCAAATAAATAAATAAAATCTTTAAAAAAAATAAATAAATAAATTACTACCAGAAGTTTTTGTGTTTTGACTCTTAATCCATTGTTACCAGAACTAATTCCTCCCAGAGTCTAAAACGCTACTAAACTTAAACTGAAAATGTAATCAAATTAACTTTATTCAACATTATCTTCCAAAAATTCTTCTACAATATGCACAGTTTAAATCCAAGCCATAATTTATCTTCATATCAAATTAATTGCTGTGATAGGAAAAAATATATTTATTTATTTATTTTTTTTTTAAAGATTTTATTTATTTATTTGAGAGAGAGAGAATGAGAGAGAGCACATGAGAGGGAAGAGGGTCAGAGGGAGAAGCAGACTCCCTGCTGAGCAGGGAGCCCGATGTGGGACTCGATCCCGGGACTCCAGGATCATGACCTGAGCCGAAGGCAGTCGCTTAACCAACTGAGCCACCCAGGCGCCCCGGAAAAAATATATTTAAACATACACTGAAGCTTGTTCAATGTGTACAATACAGTAGTTAAATGCATAATTAAATCAACCCTCTTAATTTACAATGACTATATCCAAACAAACATACTAAAGAGCATTATTCACATTTTCTTTTTTTTTAAAGATTTATTTATTTGAGAGAGAGGCAGAGGGTAATAGAGGAGAGAAAACACCCATGAATGAGCAGGGAGGAGGGGCAGAGGGAGAGGGAGAGAGAGAATCTCCAGCAGACTCCCAGCTGAAAGCCCCTATGTGGGGCTTAATCCCAGGATCCTCAGATCATGAGCTGAGCTGAAATCAAGAGTAAGATGCCTAACCAACTGAGCATCCCAGACATCCCTGTCATATTTTCAACCATCTTGACTATTACCACAAATCGCCATGGCCAAAGTGTTTGACTGTGACTTAGACAAACATTATAGTAACTGATTGATTGATTTGGCTATTTACCAATCTATTTCTTTGGAACATCCAGCTTCCTGTAAATGTGGACTCTATGGGCAATGCTCTCAGGTCCCCTCTCTCTTCAGGAGCTTTAAACTATCGCTCAATAAACTTTACTTTGCTGCCTACCAAAAAAAAAAAAAAGTAGACTCTATGACTTGATAGTTTCATTGCATCAAATGGTCCTAGGAAGGAAGGTATGATTGACCTTAGTTTTATGTATTCATATATTCTAAGTAAACACAAAAAATGTTAGTACTACTAATAATGATTACCATTTATTGAACATTCACTATATGCTAAAAGTTGCACCAGATTATATATGTATATATATGTAATAGTACATTTAGTGTATATCTATATGTGTGTAGATTAATATAGTAAATAAATATTAATATATATTATCTCTATACCACTTTACAAATATTATTATTCTCATTTTATATTTTATATATGAAGGATAGGCTTAGCGGTTTTAAAATAATTTGCCCAAGGTCACAAAGCTAGTAAGTGACAGAAGCAGGATATCAATCCAGGGATAACTGGCCTAAAAGTCTTCATTTAGTTTTCCATTATTATGCTTTGGCATCCTCACCCACATCTTGCAGATGATTAACTGAATCTGATATGATATTTTGCCTTAGGTAGCAAATCATCCAAAGTAGAGTTGTTAAAGAAACTCATGTTCTTGGACATCCTGAATACTCAGTTCATAGTCATATGGCTTTTCCTGCCATAGAAAAGATCAAATATTTTTAAAATAATAAATCAACGTGGGGAAATAGGTCTTGTAAAAATAGCACTCCATGACTTTAAATAAAAAGCCTTGCGGGGCACCTGGGTGGCTCAGTCATTAAGCATCTGCCTTTGGTTCAGGTCATGATCCCAGGATCCTGGGATCAAGCCCCGCATCAAGCCCTGCATCGGGCTCCCCGCTCGGCGGGAAGCCTGCTTCTCCCTCTCCCACTCCCCCTGCTTGTGTTCCCTCTCTCACTGTGTCTCTCTCTCTGACAAATAAATAAATAAAATCTTTAAAAATAAATAAATCAATAAAAAGTCTTGCATTAACTTGTTAGCTATTTGTTAGAGTCATATGTAGCTTGATTCCAGGAATATAATGTAGCTTTATGAGTGGACAGTGTAGGAATTACCTCTATTGATTTAGGTTTTACAAACCTAAAATATTAAGATCTCATTTACAGACAAATTAGAAACAAGTGAACTTTTCACGAACTAACAATCAAGATAAGAATAAAGAAACCAGCATTCCGATATGGGCAAGACTGACATGAGGGGTCTAAAGGAAAAGAATGAATACAGAGTGAAAAAGAGAGAGAAATCATTGGAATATACTAGTCTGAAAATGTTAAGAAGAATTTAAAGGTGTGGATAAAATTTTGATAGGCAAAAAGAGAGGACCAGAAAGGCAAACTGAGGCCAGACTGTGGAGGGTCTTCAATATGAGGTGAAGAACTTTTGACTTTATCTTCTATAAACTAGAAGACACTAAATGTGTCTAAGTAGGACTAAAATTATCAAAGTAATAGAGTAGGAATTTTAGTTTGGTAACAGTGTGAAGGATTGCTGAAAACAGAAGAAACAGGAAATTTAAGTCAGAGTGGAAATAACAGACTGGGTATAAGAAATGATGGGGGCTTTCTGAGTTCAGGGGCAAGGGTAGATGTCTGTGAGTCTTATAGATAGAATAACTTCTCTAAACGTTCATCTTTTGAAATACAAAGTACTATTGCCTTAGTGGTTCTCAAGCAAGGACAACTGGCAATATCTGTAGAAATTTTGGTCTGTCATATGTCAGAGGTCACTACTGGCATCTAGCGGGTAGAGGTCAGGGATGTTGCTGAAGATCGTATACTGCACAGTATAGCTCCCCCTAACCCCAACAACAAAGAAGTATCTGGCCCAGAATGCCAAGAGTGCTGAAGTGGAAGAACCCTGACTTAGAGTGAAATGGTTTACCTTGCTGTCCTTTTGAACTGGCTCTATTTGCCATGTACTTTTTCTTCCCAAGAAGTTCATACTTCAATAGAAGCATAAAATTATCTTGCTTAATAGGTAGATAAATATTTCATAACAAATACTAACAGAAGAAGAGTGCTTTTTAAAACCTACCCATAAGGAATTACTAGAGCGATATAAGGAAAGAATGCTTTTTCTGGTCCTTCTTCTTATAATGGTCTCATACTTCTCATACTACAACATCTCAATGACATTACATAGGGAAAAGGCATAAAAAAGAGGAAATCTCAGTTATGGAATTGATCCTTCTTCTATTTCCTCAAATCAAATCAAATCAAATGCCTTTAGTAGTTCCACCGTTGGAATTACCCAGAAGCCTTAATAGCTAAGGAAAAACCAAGCATATGGATGACATTACACAGGTTTTTTTGGTGCAATGTGAGGCAAAATGATGCTCTGGAGTAAATGTTTATATATTTCCCCAAAATTAGTCCCAGTCATAGGTATCTTTTTACCCTTGTATCTGCTTTTCCCACCCTCCCACAAAGATTTCCCAAATGAACTACAGGGAAGAAATTGAGAAAGATCTGGGTTAGTAGACGTTGTGTTCCTCACAGGTCAAGAAAGTCCTAGGACACTTCCGTTTTCTGAAACCTCTGCTACACTAATGAAATAAAATAAAATAAAATAACAAATGCCATGACACGGCTACCAAAAAATATTTGCCTTTTAATTTAATAATTTAGCAAATTACTACTTTTTTCTAAATAATACAATATCGTTCATGGGAAAATTAGATATATGTATATATATAATTTACAGTCTACCTCAAATACCATGATCTAATAATGGGACAATGAGACCCACAGTTAAAGTTGTACAATGAAAAATTTCTTCTTTCCAACCTGACAGTATGACTGGAATTTGTGTACATCAATCAGAGATAATTTCAAAATGTCCAATGCTTAGAGTCCTTAATTAATATTCTTCCTACCCAAACCCTCACGGGTTCTGAAAGGAAGACAAAAGGTGCAATGAGAACTGGGAAATGGCAAATGGGAAAAGAGAGAACCTGTGGTTCTACTCTAGACTTGAAATGTGTGGTGAAAGCATGAGAAAACCATGTTAAAAAAAATAAAGGTGGATATCAGTCATCACCAAAGTAGGTGTGGATAGTTTGATTGTGTAAGGGGGCCGGGAGGGGGAATTCCCAATAGAAAAACAAAAGAAAAGCAATTTGAAAATGAGTATCACTCTTTTATTCACTTAAACTCTTTTCCTTTCCTGTGCTACTATTTAATTTTCTGGATTACTACACATGGTGACTTTAGTACTAAGATTTGTGAGTTTTCATAATCTCATCATATTTTTCTAGTTCTGAGAAGACCAACTGTTTGCCCTGGGCATTCAAAATATAAAAATCTTCCCTCCCACTATAACTTATGGCTGACTGGGGGCTTCTTTTCATAGAAATATCTATTTGAAGCCTGGCTCCCCAAAGCTACTTGCTCTGTTTCCAACAAGAAGAGTTTCTGCCAAACACTTCTGAGCCCCTGCTGTTGTTCTTGCCCAAGTTTACAATGACTGATTAGTTCATTCATTCATTTACTCATTTATTCATTCATGAAATAGGTATTTATTGAGCACCTACTATATGTGTCAGGCAATATGCTATTTCAAGATACAAAGGTAAATGCATCACAAAACATTTTGCAATATAAGTTACAAAAAAATAAGATATCAAAATATCACCCTTGTCATCTGTTGGCCTGAGTAGACATTAGTAATATCAGTGGATCTCAATTTACCGTCTTTGGATTTAGGTCATTTGTAACAAACTTTCAATGGGTCATAGTGAAAAGCAGTGAAATTTTCATAAGGCTGAATACATTAAATTTTAAAATGTATTCTTTTCTGAGATTATGTCCATTGTTTCTCTTTGGGGACATTTAACTTATTTCTCTTATTAAATAAGGATAAAGGGATAGTAACATTTTTTTCCTATTGGTTTCTTTGGTTTTTAAATATTTATACTTGACAAAATAAAAGTTGATAGTTTCTGTGAAAAGGTATTTTTGTTGTGGTGGTTATATAATTTTGTGGACCGTGAAATCTCAAAGTCTGGGAACTACTGATTTATACGTTGAGGTCAGGCCCTAAGGCTTAGGAAGTTGTCCTTTGTAGCCAGTTGACAAAATAGATATTTAATATTCCTGAGCACTGGCACACAATATCCAGTCCACGGGTGTGATTATACCTTTTTGGTTCTCCTAGGTTTGCAGAATATAAGCACATCTTTTTGTCTTACTAATTTACTTCCTGTAGATTTATGTCCAATTCTTGTAGGCAGGGACTGTCTACAATCTAAATTAGAAAAATGAACAATGAGATTTACAATGAGGAGAATGTTATTTGGGATTAGCAGATTAAAGGTAAGATAGGAGATGATATTAAATTA
This sequence comes from Callorhinus ursinus, assembly GCF_003265705.2. Classification (NCBI taxonomy): domain Eukaryota; kingdom Metazoa; phylum Chordata; class Mammalia; order Carnivora; family Otariidae; genus Callorhinus; species Callorhinus ursinus. The sequence continues at coordinate 2,932,475 of NW_027397119.1, forward strand.
CCCCACTTTACAGCCTCTGAGCTACTGAGGCCAGTAGCTGTACATTTTACCTGAGATTCAGAGAGATTTAAACAATTTGTCTGGAGATTGAGGTCTAATTACTGGAAAATTTAAAACCTGGTTATGGGGACTTTTTCTTCTCCCATCTAATCAGGTATAAAGCCCTGGTAACTGATCTCAAATGCTCTCCCTTGCTTGCCTGTCTTACTCTCCTCCATTGTCAATACTCACACTGGCACCTTCACCTATGTAGGCTCACTGTGCAGTGTCTCTCTCCTCTTTGCCACCAGCCATGGCTGTATAGTCCATATATCCTTCCTGAAACTTTCCTTTAGATTTACGTAAACATGTCTCCCTCCTCTTCAGACTGTAAGGACTCTCCATTGCTCCCCAGATGGCATTTAAACTCCATTGCCAATCATTTAAAACCCTCCTCAGTCTAACTCTATACCCATTTCTGAACCTCCCACTAAAATTTCCACACATAAAATAAATATACATATATATTTTATATATATTCATTGAAAGAAGAGAGGAAAGGAAACTAGTATTTGTCTACTAGGTGCTAGACCAGTTTACACACATTGACACATTTATTCCTCACCAGAAATCTTTGAGATGGCTCTCGCTACCATCTTGCAGATGAGGAATCTGGGGCTCAGAGACTCTACAATATATGTGAAAGTTTATCAAAATAATGAGCAGGTGGAGCTGAGATTCAAGTCTGTCTGCCCCTCAAACTGCAGCACTCTGCTCTTTTAATTTAAGAAATAAAACTTTTGTTCCAGCCTGAAGTAATTACTAGCACCAGCTGGTGAACAGGGACCACTTAGAAAAGGAACTGAAAGTTTCCCTGCAGCCTCTAAAATCACAGCAAATAACTGGCTGTTCATCGGCCACTGTGGGGGGCAGCAGCTCCAAAATCCTAACACTTGACTGGGGCATCTTCACTAGATGCAGAGGTCTGTTACCATTTTCACGTTGTTTCAATCTGACATTTCGGTACCTGAGGAGAGAAGCCTCACTGACCACATTTTCATGCGCTGGAAGTTCACAGCTCAGACAGGGAAAGACCTAACAGAAACTTAATAAACCCTTCTCTTAATAAATGAGAATGGGATCCAGGGAGGTGAAGTAGACTTCCTAAGGTCACACAGCTAAGAAAGAGTAGACAGTAGACCAAGAAGATCAACAATATTGAAATATGTGGGAATTCTCTATAATTATATCTTAATATGAAACTTTCCTGAAACAGAGAATAATAAATGACCACCAGACTGCCTTGTATTACATAGAACATAAATGCATTATAAGGTTTTTATAACCATTGTAATATCTGAAAGTTTCAAGCAGTGAAAATGCTGAGTGCTGACAAAGATGAAAGGCTGTAATATTGAAAAAAATTAATTAAATGCATTTGGAAAACATAAAAGAGTGGTATTTGAACAGGATCTTGAAAAAGTGCAGGACAGGTATAGGACAAAAGGGGGAAATACCTGCATGGTACCAAATGTCCCTCCTTCACCCATGGTGACAGCATTAATTTGACCTAATATGGCTTCTGAGTCCTCTTTAGCACAGAATTCCAAGGACCCAGTAATAAGTGAAGTAACTTGGCACACAAGATAAAATCTATTTTCATCACTGAGCTACCAGTGAGAGAAAATGGGCCAAAACGACATCAACATGGGAATACATGGGCCATTCAAGGAGAGTATGTCAACCAGGGTTCCTGAGCATAGCTCACAATCAGCATAGTATGGAGTTAACAGGAGAGAGGCTTTGATAAAAGGCTTAATTGAACTTTATTCTTTGATAATGTCTTTCCCTTACTCTGTGTCATCTTTCCTAAAATCTCATAACATATTTTTGAGGAATGTTTGAATTCTTGGACCATTATCCTTTTTTCCCTCAGTAAAGATTTGGTTTCATCTTTCCCTCCCACTTTTTGAATGAGGCAGTTCTAACCATTTGAACATGTGCTGAGTGATCTAGGCGGCTCTTGGAATCACTTACAAATTGAAGCACTCAAACAATTTTACATCAATCTATTCCTCAGTGTCTGCACATGCCTAGATGTGTGAACGCAAGTAAAAGGCTCTTTTTTTTTTTTTTTTAAGAGCATTTTCAGCAGCTTCAAATTTCTATGCATTATACGTTCTGGAACCCTGATAATTTCCAAATTGAAGCACTCTGGAAAATTTGAAGAGCTCGAATAATTTCAAATTGCCCTGTACATGACTCAGAGGTTATATACTTCACAAATTGGAGAACCCTCTCAATTTTGAAGCATTTCAATAATTTTAAATCAAAGCATGTGTATCTCGATTTAATTTTGTATTTGAATTTTGACTTACAGTTACTTCACATAGGCCAACTCAAAAATAAAGACAACCTTCATTCTGAGACATTTTCAGTAAGTCACTTTGATTTTGAAGGATGTTTTTAGTTGTGTTTCTCTTTTTCTGTTTGTGATTGAATCAACACAGCAAAAGTATCACAGGTTGAAGAGGTATGTTTGCCCCACAAACAACTTAAACTTGACTACATTTGCTACACTTGAATTTGAAAATGTTAATACAATAATGTGCCTTGCTCAAAAAAACTAAAGCCCTGTTACCATTAAGACTGACATTTGGCTGTTGCAGTAAATATCACAACTGGGAGGGATTTGACAGCAACAAAAAAACTGAGCCCTGTTTTTAAATTGAACTAGTTATGATAACTAGAGATGGAGAGTGGGAAAATTCAAACTGTGTGGCACTAGAGGAGCTTTATTTTAAAAGGTACAAATGGTTGAATTTAGGGTAAAAAGGAGCCCTTGAGATTGGCTACTTATCAAGTCTGCAGAGTTACACTACATCCCTAAATGAGTGAATAAAAGCTCTGTACATTGTAATTTGGAATGCACTAAATTAGCTAGGCTCCCACTCCCCCAACCCCATAAAAAGTAAAGATGTTCCAAGTAAAAGCAAAAGAGTCTGCCATCGAATCTCACAGAATAACTCCATGGGAATTCTCCACATGAAAGATTACAGGATATGACCTGTACGATACATCGCCCTACACAGTCATAAATTAAATTTACTGTAACAACCATACAAACAGAGAAAAAAGAATCACAGAGCCAAAGAATAAAAGCAAGTCTAAAATTAAGAGTATTGATCATTTGCCTCAAAAGTGAGAGCACAAAGCCATAAAGTGATTAATAGTATTATTATTAGAGGAGCTCACCCAGCCTTCTATATTCCCAACAGAAAACTGACATTGTTTTCAATGTTCCACCAACAATTTTTTAACATGTCTTCCAAATGTTTTGTCTCATCTTATTGCTGAAGCACAACCAGAAATATGTTTTAATTGAATATAAGGATTTATTTAAAATACATATGTGTTTAAATTTCATGTGCAGTAGAGGAAAAACCCATAATTCATCAAATTCTGGACTTTTTTGCCCTTATATGGAATTTGTAGACAACAGAGTGGAGTTTTTTCTAAGTAAACAAGAGTAAATCAAACCCAGACCCCACTCCCCAAACTGAGAAGATTGGAACGTGTCCTTTCCCACCCTGAGCTCTCAAATGAACAGCCATGGGTGCTTCTTAGCAGCTGGGACAAGGGGGAGAAAAAGATACATGGAAAGTATACCTCTGTTTTAAAATAAAAGTAAAGACTTGATTTTAAGTAGAGGTTAGGGTCAGGCCAGGTCAGACATTTGATTCTGTGGGTCAGGCCTCTTCAGTCTGTGACCTACCAAGAGAGGCATCATGTTCTAACTCTTCTCTGACAAAGGCAGCAAAAACAAAGCATTTTAATACAATCTGGACTAATTAGACTTCCAAGTTAGAAAAAGGGACACATTGGAAAAAAAAAAAAAAGACACACAGCCTTTCTTATTTTATGGCAATTAAAAAGTGCATTGTGATCAAATAATGGCAAATGTGAAAAGTGGCATGAAGCAAATTACCCTGTTTTCCAAAGTTCAGGAAAATCATTTTTCCAAGCTAACAGAATTACCCATCATAAAGAACGTTTGAAACTCTGCTATTTCATCTGCCAACAAATCCAACCATGGAAAAAAGAAAACAGAATGAACAGCCTCAACAAGAAACATAATGGAAGACTCATGGGGGGTTGTATTTGGCCCATTATTTACAAGAGAAAAATTCCTTTGTTAACTGTGTCTTGAACAGACTTTATGGCAAAACCTGACAGACCAGTCCCTGACCAAACAAAATCCCCCTGTGTTTGCAGGAATTTGACTTGTGTACATTTAGAGATCTTGGTCTCAGGTCACATTATTTGCAAAAAAGAAGTTCTTGTGTATGTTATGAATAAAGATTATGAATAACTGATTTATAATGAATATTCCAACATAAGATACATGCACTCTCATTTTGAAATTTGAGAATTTCATGCCACAGAATTTCTTCTGTGCTTTTGAGGCATATTTAATACATGTGAATTCAAGAAATGTTTTGTTCCTTTACTGTGAAATTCCTATTATGCTAATTCTTTATTTTTTAGTAAATGAAGATAGTCATATTATCACTCAGTAAAATAATAGAGGAAATAAACATTTTAGAAAATACTCAAAATAAAACTGTTGAAGGAATCCTACTACCCATATGCATCTTTATACATAATGCCACTGCAAATACTTTCAAGAAATGGACCAAAAAAAAAAAATGTAAAGGTTTAGTTTTCTGGTTTCTATTTCTATTTCAAAGTATTCATATTCAAGTTCTGAATACTTATAAAAGAAATTGGTTCTTTTATGTCTTCATCTGTCTGAGCTGAAGTACAATTTTAGTTAAACCTACCAAAACAGTAAACCCTCACTCACTATGTGATAGTCTCCAACAAATGTGTTGGTGTGAAGGACCAAGCTATCATTTCCTCATCACATGGTTCAGTTAACAACATAGAAAGAGCTCACAACTCAATGAGCTAACATAGACCCTCATTTTTTTTTTCACACATGACAGAGCTGTTTGTAAATACAGGTGACACAACATAAAAGTAGTCAATGTAGTAATGATCCCCTTTCTGCAAAATGCATATCTGTTCTTATATTTATATGCTGGGCATAGACAAGGACAGTGTAAGTGATTGTAAAAAGGAAAAAAGATAGGTTAAGGAACTTTTGGAAGGCAAAAATGCAGGTCTTCCCAATGAAGTGAACACCTGTGAGAAATAAATGGAGAAATCAACATTTAATCAAAAAATTTCATGGATATAAGGTTGATATTAAAACAAAAGAATGAACTACAAGTGTAGCCTGAGCTACAAACAGTATAAGCAAACTGTTCAGTATGTGTGTGTATTTATATTTCATTTCCTTTTAAGATGGAGAGTTAGAGATACAATTGAAAACCAAGAAAATAAGTCCATAGACAGAAAGAACTGAGCAAAGCCAACCAAAAATCCTGAGGACATTTTCTTGGATTCTTTATAGAAAACGATAATCAAATCACAGGCTCAGGTGATATTTTGATTCCTAGTTCAGCATTCCCCTTTTAGCTGTTGGGCAAAAGAGTTTCCAAGAACAGGCAGGAAAACATCTGGCATCTTTTTGGAGATCCTCCCTAAGAAAAATTGCTTGGATGGTCTATGGGGCCTACTGTAATATTATCTTGCTATACCCTATAGAATATTTGTGTGACACAAATTACTTGGCTTGTGTATCCTTGCTTTGGGATGTCACATATACATTAAATTTTGCCTAGGTTAAAAAAAAGAAATTTTATTAGTATTTTGCCAACATGGTTTGCAGGTCGGGTCGGAATACCTAGCTCTGGTGCAGAATAGCCATAAGTAACACGAATAATTCATGAGTCTATTATATGCTGTGTCAAGAAAAAAGAAACAAAAGCCACTTCTAATTTAGATACCATTGGTTCAGTGGTTTAGTGGAAGTTCACAATTTAGAATTTCAGCTCAATTAGTTTTGACAATTAGATTAACATTAGCATTAGCTTATATATGTTAGCTTTCCTAATACAACTAAGCCTAGAGAGTAGATTTAAACTTCATCATATGGAAGCCTATGCAATGACAATCATATCTTGAAATTATTAGGCCGATTTTAATAAAAGAAATTTAGAATGTGTTGCAAACATTTAGACCATTAAGTATGTTTTCTGATGAAGAACCAACAGCAAATTGAAATGCCATCATGCTACTTATTTTAGCTACTGTGGGATTAAAAAAAAAAAAGAATGGGCCATAGGAAAAGATCACATAGTGTGATTTTTTTTCCAAGCACTGAACATTTGGCAACATTCCACACCTCTTTCTTTAGCTCTCAAAAATATTTTTCTCAAATGATCATCACTCTATCTAAAATCCAAACATTAGTCAATTTATTTTGAATATCAATTGATAACATTTTAAAAGATATTAAAATGCCTCTCTAGAAAGAGAAATGTGTTAAGATATTGTGAAAACGTGTTAAGGAAACCTAAGTCAAATTGGAGTCAGGAAGCCATGCAGGGAGGGCACTCATGCACATACCACTCATCAGAGCTTGCAAGAAGAAGGAAGATTTCCTCTGCCTGGCAACAGCAAGCTTCAGAAACCAACAGCAAGCTGCGCTCGCCTGCAGCCAATAAGAGACCACTACCTTTCCAATCATCCAGAACCAAGGACTTACAACTCTCATTTTCCTCCAGTGAACTTCTGTTCAAAACATCACCTCCCAATGTCCTCTTTTCCTCTATAAAAACATGCTCTCCTCTTTTCTTCTGGACTTGCCTATCATTCATCATGGTTTGCTTGTCCTGAATTGCATTCCTCTGCTGTTCCCAAATAAACTTGATTTTGTTGACTGAATTGCTTACCTTTCTCTTTTAAAAGGTTTACATTTCCAATAACCATAAAGTTTTTAGGGTATATTTGTTTACTAGATTAGTTAGTCAATTATCTTGAAAGTTCCAGAGATAGGACTAGGAAAGATGGCAGAGGAGTAGGGGACCCTATTTCAACTGGTCCCCGGAATTGAGCTGGATATCTACCAGACTACTCTGAGCACCCATGAAACTAGCCTGAGATGTAAGAAGATCTGGATCTCTACAAACAGAATATCGCAGGCGGTTGGTTTCGAGGTATGACGCGGGGAGCCGTGATTCCATGGGCAGATATCAGAGGATAAATGGCAGCGGGAGGGTGCCTGGCCATGGGGATCCTACACAGCCAGTGAATGACAGCCTCGTGTGCTGGGGATGGGGCACAAACTCACAGACTGGTAGCGGTGGGGGAAGGACGTTACGGCAGCCCCCAGGGCAGAAACCCGGAGTGGCTGCGCAAGCGATCTAGGGGCGGCTGGCGGTTTTATAAGCACAAAGGGCAGAGACATGCCCCAACCTAGAGGCAGGACTGGGGGTGCTGCGGAGTGGTGCACAACCCAGGATGCAGCAGTTTATAGCAGCATGGACAGAAAGGGAGACAGTGTGGCCTGGAGAGCTCACTGAAGAAGAGACTGTAGTCTCTCTGCTCTGAGGCAGAGGGTTGGAAACGGTCTCTTCTGCTCTGACTCGCCGAAGAGACATGGAAAGCCACCAGAGAACAAAAGCCCCCAAAACTGATTCCTGCTGAGCCCATCCCCCGCCACAGGGGGGCAGGGCAACTCCGCCCAAACAGGGTTGCCTGAGTAACACGGTAGGCCCCTCCCCCAGAAGACAGGCTGGGAAAACAAGAGGCCAGCAACCCTAAGGTCCCAAGAAAACAGGTGCATCTTGCTTGGGTTCTGGTCAATAATTTGGACTCTATACATTCCCTCAAACACCCATCAACAGAATGACTAGGAGGAGCCCCCAAAATAGAAAAGACTCAGAGATTATGACTTATGCTGCAGATTTACAAATGGATGCAGATATAACCAAGATGTCAGAGATGGAATTCAGGCTAGCAATTGTGAAGACAATGGCTAGAATGGAGAAATCAATTAATGGCAACATAGAGTCTCTAAGGGCAGAAATGAAAGCTGAATTGGCAGAACTTAAAAATGTTATCAATGAAATCCAATCCAATCTAGATAATCTAACAGCTAGGGTAACTGAGGCAGAAGAATGAATAAGCGACCTGGAAGACAATATAATAGATAAAAACAGAAAAGAGGAGTCCAGGGAAAAACAACTCAGAATCCATGAAAATAGAATCAGAGAAATAAGTGACACCATGAAGCATTCCAATGTCAGAATAATTGGAATCCCAGAGGGAGTGGAGAGAGAGAGAGGACTAGAAGATGTATTTGAGCAAATCGTAGCTGAGAACTTCCCTAATCTGGGGAATGAAACAAACATTCGTGTCCTAGAGGCAGAGAGGACCCCTCCCAAGATCAAGGAAAACAGGCCAACACCCTGGCATGTAATAGTAAAACTTGCAAATCTTTGAACCAAAGAAACCATCTTAAGGGCAGTTAGGGGGCAGAGATTCCTTATGTACAGAGGGAGGAACATCAGAATAACTTCAGACCTATCCACACAGACCTGGCAAGCCAGAAAGGCCTGGCAAGACATATTCAGGGTACTAAATGAGAAGAACATGCAGCCAAGAATACTTTATCCATCAAGGTTTTCCTTTAGAATGGATGGAGAAATGCAGAGCTTCCACGACTGGCAGAAACTGAAAGAATATGTGACCACTAAGCTGGCCCTGAAAGAAATATTAAGGGGGGTTCTATAAAAGGAGAAAGACCCCAAGAGTGATATACAACCGAAATTTATAGGGACAATCTATAAAAACAATGTCTTCACAGGTAACATGATGACAATTAATTCATATCTCTCAATAATCACTCTCAACGTGAATGGCCTAAATGCTTCCATAAAATGGCACAGGCTTGCAGATTGGATAAAAAGACAGGACCCATCCATATGCTGTCTACAAGAGACTCATTTGGAACCTAAAGATACATACAGATTGAAAGTGAAGGGATGGCGATCCATCTTCCATGCCAACGGACCTCAAAAGAAAGCTGGTGTAGCAATTCTTATATCAGACAAATCAGATTTTAAACTAAAGTCTGTAATTAGAGACACAAAAGGACACTATATCATTCTTAAAGGGTCTATACAACAAGAAGATCTAACATTGTAAATATCTATGCCCCCAACATGGGAGCAGCCATCTATATAAGCCAACTGTTAACCAAAATAAAGAGTCATATTGATAACAATACGTTAATTGTAGGAGACCTCAATACTCCGCTCTCAGCAATGGACAGATCATCTAAGCAGAAAATCAACAAGGAAACAAGAGCTTTGAATGATACACTGGATCAGATGGGCCTCATAGATATTTATAGAACATTCCACCCTAAAACAACAGAATACACGTTCTTCTCATGCGCACATGGAACTTTCTCCAGAATAGACCACATACTGGGTCACAAATCAGATCTCAACCGATACCAAAAGATTGCGATTATTCCCTGCATATTCTCAGACCACAATGCTTTAAAACTGGAACTAAATCACAAGAAAAAATTTGGCAGAAATTCAAACACTTGGAAGCTAAAGACCACTCTGCTCAAGAATGTTTGGGTCAACCAGGAAATCAAAGAAGAACTTAAACAATTCATGGAAATCAATGAGAATGAAAACACATTGGTCCAAAACCTATGGGATACTGCAAAGGCGGTCCTAAGGGGGAAATACATAGCCATCCAAGCCTCACTCAAAAAAATAGAAAACTCCTGAATTCACCAGCTAACTCTACACCTTAAAGAACTAGAGAAAAAGCAACAAACGATGCCTAAGCCATGCATTAGAAGAGAAATAATTAAAATTAAAGCAGAGATCAATGAATTAGAAACCAGAAACACAGTAGATCAGATCAACGAAGCTAGAAGTTGGTTCTTTGAAAGAATTAATAAGATCGATAAACCACTGGCCAGACTTATCCAAAAGAAAAGAGAAAGGACGCAAATTAACAAAATTATGAATGAAAGAGGAGAGATCACGACTAACACCAAAGAAATAGAAACAATTATTAGAAATTATTATCAACAACTATATGCCAATAAACTGAGCAATCTGGATGAAATGGAGGCCCTCCTGGAAACCTATAAGCTGCCAAGACTGAAACAGGAAGAAATTGACAACCTGAATAGGCCAATAACCAGTAACGAGATTGAAGCAGTGATCAAAAATCTCCCAAAAAACAAGAGTCCAGGACCTGATGGATTCCCTGGGGAATTCTACGAAACATTCAAAGAAGAAATAATACCTAGTCTACTGAAGCTGTTTCAAAAAGTAGAAACAGAAGGAAAGCTTCCAAACCCATTCTATGAGGCCAGCATTACCTTAATCCCCAAACCAGGCAAAGACCCCATCAAAAAGGAGAATTTCAGACCGATATCCCTGATGAATATGGATTCCGAAATCCTCAACAAAATCCTAGCTAATAGGATCCAACAATACATTAAAAGGATCATCCACCATGACCAAGTGGGATTTATCCCTGGGATGCAAGGGTGGTTCAACATTCACAAATCAATCAGTGATATAGAACATATTAATAAGAGGAGGGAGAAGAAACATATGGTCCTCTCAATTGATGCAGAAAAAGCATTTGACAAAATACAACATCCTTTCCTGATTAAAACTCTTCAGAGTATAGGAATATAGGGAACATTCTACAAGTTCATAAAATCCATCTATGACAAACCCACAGCGAATATCATCTTCAATGGGGGAAAGCTGAGAGCCTTTCCCTTAAGATCAGGAACACGTCAAGGATGCCCATTCTTGCCACTATTGTTCAACATAGTACTAGAAGTCCTAGCAACAGCAATCAGACAACAAAAAGAAATAAAAGGTATTCAAATTGGCAAAGAAGAAGTCAAACTCTCTCTTTTTGCAGACGACATAATACTTTATGTGGAAAACACAAAAGGCTCCACCCCCAAATTACTAGAACTCCTACAGCAATTCAGTAATGTGGCAGGATACAAAATCAATGCACAGTAATCAGTTGCTTTCTTATACACTAACAACGCAACTGTAGAAAGAGAAATTAGAGAAACGATTCCATTTACAATAGCACCAAAAACCATAAGATACCTCAGAATAAACCTAACCAAAGAAGTAAAGGATCTATACTCTAGGAACTACAGAACACTCATGAAAGAAATTGAAGAAGACACAAAAAGATGGAAAACTATTCCATGCTCATGGATCGGAAGAATAAACATTGTTAAAATGTCTATGCTACCCAGAGCAATCTATACCTTCAATGCCATCCCAATCAAAATTCCAATGACATTTTTCAAAGTGCTGGAACAAACAATCCTAAAATTTGTATGGAATCAGAAAAGACTCCGAATCACCCAGGAAATGTTGATAAAGAAAAACAAAGCTGGGGGCATCATGTTGCCTGATTTCAAGCTATATTACAAAGCTGTGATCACTAAGACAGCATGGTACTGGCACAAAAACAGACATATAGACCAATGGAACAGAATAGAGAATCCAGATATGGACCCTCAACTCTATGGTCAAATAATCTTTGACAAAGCAGGAAAAAACATGCAATGGAAAAAAACAGCACCAATAAATGGTGCTGGGAAAATTGGACAGCCACATGCAGAAGAATGAAACTCGACCATTCTCTAACAACATTCACAAGAATAAACTCAAAGTGGATGAAAGACCTCAATGTGAGACAGGAATCCATCAAAATCCTAGAGAAGAACATAGGCAGTAACCTCTTTCACATCACCCACAGCAACTTCTTTCATGATACATCTCCATAAGCTAGTGAAACAAAAGCAAAAATGAACTTTTGGGACTTCATCAAGATAAAAAGCTTCTGCACAGCAAAGGAAACAGTCAACAAAACAAAGAGGCAACCCACAGAATGGGAGAAGATATTTGCAAATGACACTACAGATAAAGGGCTGGTATCCAAGATCTATAAAGAACTTCTCAAACTAAACACCCAAAAAACAAATAACTCAAAAAGTGGGCAGTACATATGAAAAGACACTTCTCTGAAGAAGACATACAAATGGCTAACAGACACATGAAAAAATGTTCATCATCATTAGCCATCAGGGAAATTCAAATCAAAACCACACTGAGATACCACCTTATACCAGTTAGAATGGCAAAAATGGACAGGGAAAGAAACAACAAATGTTGGAGAGGTTGTGGAGAAAGGGGAACCCTCTTACACTGTTGGTGGGAATACAAGTTGGTACAGCCACTTTGGAAAACAGTGTGGAGGTGCCTCAAAAAGTTAAAAATAGAGCTATCCTATGACCCAGCAATTGCACTACTGGGTATTTACCCCAAAGACACAGATGTAGTGAAAAGAAGGGCCATATGCACCCCAATGTTCATAGCAGCAATGTCCGCAATAGCCAAACTGTGGAAAGAGCCGAGATGCCCTTCAACAGATGAATGGATAAAGATGATGTGGTCCATATATACAATGGACTATTACTCAGCCATCAGAAAGGAGGAATACCCAGCTTTTACATCAACGTGGATGGGACTGGAGGAGATGATGCTAAGTGAAATAAGTCAAGCAGAGAAAGTCAATTATCATATGGTTTCACTTATTTGTGGAACGTAAGGAATAGCACGGAGGACATTAGGAGAAGGAAGGGAGAAATGAAGGGGGGTAATCAGAGGGAGAGATGAACCATGTGAGACTATGGACTCTGAGAAACAAACAGGGTTTTAGAGGGGAGTGGGGGGTGGGGGGAGTGGTTAGCCCAGTGATGGGTATTAAGGAGGGCACGTACTGCATGGAGCACTGAGTGTTATATGAAAACAATGGATCATGGATCACCACATCAAAAACTAATGATGTATTGTATGGTGACTAACATAACATAATAAAATTAAAAAAAAAAAGTTCCAGAGATAGATCCAGTTTAGTATATGTGCGGAAGTCTAAGCATGATGTAGGTAGAGGGAGAGTAAGAGGTCAAGACTTCATCGAGGACACTATATTGTCCCTTTCTTAAGAAGGGAGAACTAAGGGCACCTGAGTGGCTCAGTCAGTTAAGCATCTGCCTTCGGCTCAGGTCATGATCCCAGGCTCCTGGGATTGAGCCCTGCGTCAGGCTCCCTGCTCAGTGCGGAGCCTGCTTCTCCCTCTCCCTCTGTCTCCTGGCTCGTGGTCTCAATCTCACTCTCTCTCTATCTCAAATAAATAAATAAAATCTTAAAAAAAAAAAAAAGGGAGAACTATTTCAAAGGGGAGAACAGAAGTTGCCAAAGAAAAGTATAGGGCAAAGAAATCATCTTAGTAAAATTTATTCTGCTTATCTATCGCTGCATAACAAATCACTCTACAACATAGTGGCTTAAAACAACCACATTCATTTATTTTGTCTCACAGTTGCTGTGGATTAGAAATTTGGGAAGAACTTGAAAGTGTGATGTAAAATTATTGTAAGCATATTACCATTATATCTATTGTAAAAATATTACTATTATATCTTATTTTGACGGTATTACATATTTGATTCCTCCAATTTTCTTTATCTTCATATCATGCTCATGAAGCAGAGGCTTCTGATTTTTATTTAGTTTCTGAGATCCACTAGTAGAAAATGTCCTTAGAGCGGACATATCATGAGTAGCCCATTCCTCTGATGACTTCTCATTTCAGATTAAAAAACTAGCATTCTGATTCTAACCTGACTCCCAAGTTAACACAATTAATGGGAATGAAAAAACTAATCTCATCATTTCTCTTTAATCATATGAATTCTTATTTTAAAGGAATAAATCGTTCTGCTTTCACATTAAAATCTCATGAATTGGATATTTCCACTCAATAATTACTTTACTACTATGTGCCCACCCAGTTCTATAACCTAGGGATCAGCACATTAAGAAGACAAGTTCCTGGGCGCCTGGGTGGCTCAGATGGTTAAGCATCTGCCTTCGGCTCAGGTCATGATCCCAGGGTCCTGGGATCAAGTCCCGCATTGGGCTCCCTGCTCAGCGGGAGCCTGCTTCTCTCTCTCTCCCTCTCTGTCTCTCATGAATAAATAAATAAAATCTTTAAAAAAAAAAAAGAAGACAAGTTCCTATTTTCATGAATCCAACATTCTGAGCAAGGAGACAAAAGTAAACAATGCTTTAAAAAAAATCAGATGACAGTAAGAACTATGCAGAAAATTAAAACATGATGATGTAATAGAATGTGGCTGAGTCGCTAGTTTAGATTATGTGGTTAGGGCAGGCATCTCTGAGAAGTTACCTTAAATCTGATCCCTGGATGACAAGAAAAATTCATGCCAAAATTAGGAGGAAAAAAAAAAAACATTTCAAGCAGAGAGAATGCATAAACACAAAAGGCTCAAGGTGGGAATGAGCTAGACGTTCCAAAGGTAAGGATTATATTGATGTGTTCAAGAATGAAAAACAATGCTAGTATGTTGTATAATATAAGAGAAGTAGGACAAGCTCGTCTAGGGCTGGAGAGTGAGAGTCAGGAGGGTATCTGAATGGGATGGAAGCTATTGAAGGGTTTCATGACATGAATTGGTTTATATTTTGAAAATCTTATTCAACCTATTGGAGAATACATTATAAAAATATGAGTGAAAGTAAGAAGACTAGGGAATAAATTACAAAAATAAACAAATGATGTGTAGTAGAACAAGAGATGAAGGAAAGTGAAACAATTTAGAAAATATTTTGATGGTACCTCAATAGAACTTTCTAATGGATTGAATATAGGGAGAGAATTGAGGGAAAAGGAGGAATCAAGATTTTTGACTAGAAAAAGTCCTAGATTTTTACTGGAAAACTTGAGTGGATGGTGGTGTCATTTACCAGGATAGAGAAAGTTGGGGAGAAGCACATTTACAATGTGAAGTTGAGTGAAATAAAAATAATTCTCTTTAAATGTTAGATTTGATTTATTTTTATTTATTTTTTAAAAGTTTTTTTTTAGATAACGGTAAATAATTTATTGCTTTTCTTTTTTTGTTGTTGTTCATTGTTTGTGTATAACACCCAGTGCTAAAAGTTTTTTTTTTTTAAGAGTTTATTTATTTGACAGAGAGAGACACAGAGAGAGAGGCAACACAAGCAGCAGGAGTGGGGGAGGGAGAAGCAGGCTTCCCGCCGAGTGGGGAGCCTGACGTGGGGCTCGATCCCAGGACCCTGGGATCATGACCTGAGCCAAAGGCAGACACTTAACGACTGAGCCACCCAGGCACCCAGATTTATTTATTTATTTTAGTTGGGGGAGAGAGAGCAAGAATGAGTGGAAGGGGCAGAGGTAGAGGGAGAGAGAATCTCAAGAAAACTCTGCTCTGAGCAGGGAGCCCCAGATGCAGGGCTCAGACTTAGCCCCCGAGATCACAACCTGAGCTACAACCAAGAGTAGGATGTTCAACCAGCTGCACCACCCAGGCACCCTTGAATATGTTAGGTTTTAGATATGAAAGGGGAGATGTTAAGTCAGGAATTCTATTTGTGACTGGAATTTCTCAGAGGGAAAATTTCAGGAAGAAAGTCTTGGGAACACGTGAAGGAACTGGATAGAGAACACAATGAGAAGTGCTGGCTTGTGACTAAAGCAAAACTGCTGCTGCTCAGGAACAGGAGTGATGACAGAGAGTGTAGGTGTATAAGCAGATTAGTTGGTAGGTGATTAGAAGATAGGAAAATAGGAGAATTCCTCCACTTTCTTTAATTTCTCAATGAAGTTTAAGACAAGGTCTCAACACATGTGTAAACATGTGTAGGAATCAAGGCTAGGGATTTGACATATGAGTTTAAAGGGAAAGTGGTAGGGGCACCTGGGTGGTGTAGTCAGTTGAGCATCTAGCTCTTGGTTTTGGCTCAGATCGTGATCTGAGGATCCTGGGATCGAGCCCAAAGCAAGGCTCTGCATGGACGCAGAGTCTGCCTAAGATTCTCTCTCCCTCCCTCTCTCTGCCCCTCCTCCCTCTCTCTCTTTCTTTCAAATAAATAAATTAAATAAATAAATATAGATTTATTTAAAAATAAGGGGAAAGTTGTGAAATATTAATTCTGACGAATGTAACAGGACTGTAGGACTATGTTGAAGGCCCATGTGAAATTTGTGGTTTTAAGTTTTTAGTGAGACTAATTGGCCTGTTAACGTGTTTTTCATTTCAGTGTTCAGCTGCTCTGGTGCAGAAACAGGATAGGCAGAGAAGGTAGACTTAAGTATGTTTGGGGTTTTATCAGGTGATTATGACAAAAAGAGAGAAGAGAAAGGTAAATAAAGGGATAATTAAAAAAAAAACATAGAATCTAAGCCAGTAGGGAGGGAAATAAGAACAAAAAGGTGGGGCTGGAGAGTATAATCATAGTACGATCAATGACTTGGAAATTTCAATGTTGAAGTGGATATCTCAAATTAAGCGATGTAGGACTGGAGTAGCAGTCAGAATAGAAAGCTTGAAATAAAGACATTGGAAGAGATGCAACAAGGCTACAACAATGGACACATGTTGCTATGAGATGGAAAAAATATTACTGAACACCAGATCAAGGCACAGAAGCTGATATAAGGTAAAGCATTGAAGAGAACACAATGAAAGTGCTGGGAGGGCAGGGAAGGGTAAAAGTTTGGGTCAATTTCAGAGCTATTCAGGGTAATATGGGGATGTGAATGAATTCATCAAATTCGGTAGCACTTGAGTTTCCAGTGAAAAGTAAAATAAACATGGATAAGAAGCCTTAATGTTAATCTGAAGTTTCATTATTAATATATGAAAATATCATGTCCCTAATAGATATGATCTCTTTCCTTAGTTTGTTGGAAAGAAGAAATATTTACTAGAATTAAAGCATTATGGAATTCTTGGAATGTAGGAGGATGAACCTCTAGATGCCATGTAGCCTAATGGAATGGATTCTAAAAAGACTATATCCAAAGTAAGTATAAAAATAAGTTATAAAAGCTCTACAGTCTGATAAATCGTATAATTCACTCCAGCACACAACAGAACTTAATGTCAGCATGTACTTTTTAGGGACTAATCTTAATTCTCTGCTGTCATGTGACAACTTAGCTTCTCTTGTATTTTCCTCACTGGTGACTGAATCAATCTTGCTTATGCTATCTACCAGTCCTTATGCCCAAATTGCTCTAGTCATTTAGCTATTTGAAATTTATATCCTCAGAAAGGATTTATGGAAACGATATTCTCTGAGTTCTTGCATGCTCAAAATAGTTTCCCAGGAGCCTTTATACTTTCAGTTAGGATAGAAATGAAATCTTTAAGATATATGTATCATGTATGATATATATATACATGCCATATAAATATATATGTTTATGCCAAAGATAAATACATATATGCCGTATAAATGCCATATATATATACATATTTGTATTTTTGTTTTTAATGTAGTAAAAATACATAGCATACAATCTTCCAGTTTAATCATTTCTAACTATATAATTGAGTAGCAATAAGTATATTCACACTGTTGCACAACTATCATCACTATTCATCTCTAGAACTTTTCTCATCAACCTAAGCAGAAACTCTGTACCGAATAACTCCCCATTCCTTCTCTACTCTCCAGCCTCTGTTCTGCTTTAGTCTCTCTTTTGTCTCTGAATTTCCCAAGTTCAGTCACCTCATCTAGGTGAAATCATACAATACTTGTCATTTCATGTTTGGCTTTTTCACTTAAAGCAGTGTCTTCAAAGTTCATCCATGTCATGGCATGTATCAGATTTTCATTCTTTTTAAAGGCTGAATAATTTTCTATTGTCTGCATATACCACAATTTGTTTATCCATTCATCTCTTAAACAATTGGGTTGCTTCCACTTTTTGGCTATTGTGAATAATGCTGCTGTGAATATTAGTGAATAAATATCTGTTTAAGTCCCTGTTTTCAATTCTCAGGAGTATATATTCAAAAGTAGAATTGATGGGTCATATAATAATTCTATGCTTAACCTTTTGAGGAATTACCCAAACCATTTTCCATAACAACTGCACCATTTTACATTCCCATCAACAATGTACAAGGGTGGGACGCCTGGGTGGCTCAGTTGGTTAAGCATCTGCCTTCAGCTCAGGTCATGATTCCAGGTTCCTGGGATCGAGTCCCACATCGGATTCCTTGCTCCGCAGGGAGCCTGCTTCTCCCTCTCCCTCTGCCCCTCCCCCTGCTTGTGCATGCTCTCTCTCTCTCCTCTCTCTGACAAATAAATAGATAAATAAATAAATAAAATCTTAAAAAAATGTACAAGGGTTCTAATTTCTCCACATCAGTACTTCTTTTCTTTTTTTTTTTTTTTACTAATAGCCATCCTAATCGGTGTGAAGTGGTATCTTTTAATTTGCATTTTCCTAATGACTACTTATGTTGGCCATCTTTTCACATGCTTTTTAGACATTCATATATCTTCCTTGGAAAAATGCCTACTCAAACCCTTTCTCCATTTTTAAATTGGGTTATTTTTTTGTTGTTATTCAGTTGGAGAAGTTCTTTACATATTCTGGAAAATCCTTATCAGATATATGACTTGCAAATACTTTCTCCCATTCTATGGTTTGTCATTTCATTCGATAGTGTCCCTTGATGCACAAAAGTATTTCATTTTGATGAATTCCAACTTATCTATTTTTTTCTATATGGTCTGTGCTTTTGGTGTCATCAAAAAATCATCACCAAATCCAATATCATGAAGATTTTCCACTATGTTTCCTTCTAAGAGTTTTGTGGTCTTAACTCTTATGTTTAGATCTTTATCCATTTTAGGCGGAGCAAGATGGTGGAGGAGTAGGAGCCTGGATTTCGTCTGGTCCAGGAATTCAGCTGGATAGGGATCAAACCATTCTGAACACCTACGAACTCAACAGGAGATCAAAGAAAAGAATAGCAACAACTCTCTGAATAGAAAAGTGACCACTTTCTGGAAGTTAGGACGTGCGGAGAAGTGAATCCGAGGTGATTATTTGTGAGGATAGATGACGGGGAGGGGGCCTCCGTCGGCCGCTTCTGGCAAGTGATAGAGCAGCGGAGCACAAAATCGGAACTTTCAGAAGTTGGCTCCGCTGAGGGATGTCGCTCCAGTGGCTAAGCGGGGGGTGGAATCCTCACGGGAGTGTGGTCTCAGGACCCTCGGGGTCACAGAAAGACCGGGGGTGCCTCAGTGTGGCAGAGCTCCCAGGTATCGAAGCGGCGAGGCCAGCATCAGAGACGGAGCCGATATTGAGTATTTTATAGTCTTCTGAGTACAGATCCTTTGCCTCTTTGGTTAGATTTATCCCTAGGTATCTTACAGTTTTGGATGCAATTGTAAATGGGATTAACTCCTTCATTTCTCTTTCTTCTGTCATGTTGTTGGTGTATAGGAATGTCACTGATTTCTGTGTATTGATTTTATATCCTGACACTTTACCGAATTCCTGTATGAGTTCTAGCAGTTTTGGGGTGGAGTCTTTTGGGTTTTCCACATACAGTATCATATCATCTGCAAACAGTGAGAGTTTGACTTCTTCTTTGCTGATTTGGATGCCTTTGATTTCTTTTTGTTGTCTGATTGCTGTGGCTAGGACTTCTAATACTATGTGGAATAGCAGTGGTGATAGTGGACATCCTTGCCGTGTTCCTGACCTTAGGGGGAAAGCTCTCAGTTTTTCCCCATTGAGAATGGTATTTGCTGTGGGTTTTTCATAGATGGCTTTTATGATATTGAGGTATGTACCCTCTAT
>NW_027397119.1:2957163-2972303 GCF_003265705.2 Callorhinus ursinus
TATATATATGTATATGTATACATATATACATATTTCTTTCTATATCTATAACATATAATTATTCCATAAATGTTATATATAATACATATAATTATATAGAAGATTTGACCACAGATATTTTCTACTGTTCATAAATAAGTGAGATGAACTTTACAGTATTCTTAGGAAGGGAGAGTTGATAAGTTTAGCTCAATCAACTTCATGGCTCTAGTGCTCGTTCCTTCTAATGCTTTTATTTCTTAGAGATGTTAAAAATATGACTGCATACTTTCTGCAATCTGCTGGCTCTCTTCCCCTCTTCCCTTACATCTGGACCAATTCTTTCCTTTGCCTATATTGTCCTTATCCTGACAGATGTGGCTCCTAACTCAAGTAGTTTCACCTCCACAAAGGGCTTTCACCTAGAAGAGATCTTATTAGATTCATTTCAAGAACTCAGACAGCCCAACCCCTTCCAATACCATCTAAACTTACCACAACCCCTTTGCAGTCACCTGCTAATCTGAGCCTGCAAAACTCCCTCCCAATTTTGACTGCTATTCTCATTTTGGTTCCTTTAGAATTCCAGTAAGTACTCACTGGCTCATTTGGTGTTCTCTGGCAATAGGGGCCATCTGAAGTTCCTTTGCTTTATCTCTGCTTCATCCCGCACATAGTTACTAACATGTGGGCCTTTTGCTGTCAGTGGTTTATCCCCTGCATCTGTATTTTAAGATTTGCAGGATACCATATTTTTGTTTTAGATTTGTGGTACATTTTCCAAGTGTTTTTGTTATGCTATCCTATTCTAGTAGCTCTATTCATTTCAATAGAGAGATTTCAAAGGATACAAAAACAGTGCTCTTGCCATCTTGTTCTAACCTGCAAATTATTTTGTAAAGAAACATTTTAACTTTTAATCATTTACATATGCCAATGAAAGATATTAAAAAACAGCATTTTCTTTGAAAGAGCTGTTATGTTGTGGAGGTATTGTATTCCATGGTCCTTTCTTGTTTCCTTAGTTGTATTGTAAAATATAGGAAAAAATATCTATTCACACATACATATATGTGGGGAGGTATGTGTATATGTGTTTATGTGTATGTTTAACAAAGGAAGACAATTGTGATGTTTTTCCTTCCTTCTACTGCTTTTATATGCTGAATGTCTTTTTCTATAACTAAACTACTTGAGGGAAATCACCCTGCCTCTTGCAACCACAAGCACAATGCCTACAAAGAGTAAAGGCATGTAAATATTTCCTGTTATTGATAATAATGGTGGGGCTGTTTACTATGCATACTAAATTTTAATTATTCCAACACACACATTTTAAAATCCTTTTTTGTGCAATAGGGAGCTAAACTATGATAAAATTATTATTTTGAGTCGAATAGAATAGAAAAAAAAAACTGCAGAACTTACCTAAATTTCAACTTTCTTGAATTACTGGATGCACCATATTTTTCAAATTGAGAAACATAGCTTTTTTTCTTCACAGGTGAAACAGAAAATCATCTGTCCACTCTAATGCCTAAAACAGCTGATTTAGTTCAAGTTCTCCTTGGGATCCTGTTTACTCACTGACACATAAGCTTATGCTGATGATGAATGCAAGGTGACTATTTCACATATGTCATTTTAAAATATTTATATTGAATGTATAATAAACAATAACCTTCAATGCAGATGCATTGGAAAACTCTCAGTTCTTACGTCAGTGCTCAGAACAGAAAAGGAAGAAAAATGGAGCAGCATTTAAAGAACAGGCACAACTCCAGACACTGTAATAGGTATTAATTATATTTACTATGTTTCATGAAGATATGGATAAACATGGTAACATGATAAAAAAGAAGAAAGAGCCAGAGACCTAGATGTTAGGCCTTGCTCTGCTACTAAGTTGTGCTGGTCCAAACTATTCATTGAAATTGCTATATAACTCAGTTATTTCTTAGAAAAGGTATTTGCCTCATCATACAACTGCATTCCCAAGTTGTTATGAAATGGCAAATCAACATTCAAGCACTTCCTACTTTGGTGGGAATCTCCAAATGGTGTTGAGGCAGGACCCTATCTCCCACCCTGCAAATCCAATGGAAGAAAATGATTCTATCTATTCTTTGTCAAATAAAAGCACAGGTATATGGCTTAGGATCTTGATAAAACAGACCTTTGTATCTTAAGGGAAGGCTGTATAGACAAAGAGACAACCAAATTATATTCATGGGAAAATGGTGAATTGGACGATATAAGGCAGCCATAGTCCAGTGGTGACACCTGCTGATTCCTTGCCTGCCTAACCTCTATTATTTCTAATACAAATTTCCATAACGTGTTTCCTTGCCTTTCATTGGTTCTGTGACCAACTATAAATCATATCAATGTGTTTTCTTTTACTACTTCCCATAAAGCAGCATTGTTTTCTGCCATTTGCAACCAAAAACCTTGGCATGGAAAACAAAATATTTGTGGCATTCAACTCAGAATTGAAGTTGATAGAACTAATCATTTAAATAAAAAGTTACAATCTGCCAAGATTTTAATATCTAAAAAAATTGAGATTACTTTTAACATTTGCACTTATATAATAATAATGATCTATTATCAAATAACAACTTATTTTTTCAAATATTTTCATATAATCAATGTCAACTTGTGAGCTACTAAGGAATATAGATGTTAGCACACATGATATCTGTAGCTTGTTAATTTTTAAAGAAAATCTAAAAACAACAAAACTGTCATTCAGATACAAAATTATCATTTCTCAAATCCAAGTTCTACCACCTGGTAGACTGTGACCTTGGAAATATAACTCATCATCCCTAAAATGTAATTTTGTAATCTTTAAAATTAAAGTACTAACAATTTAATAGTGGCCATGCTAATACCTATTATGAATATTAAACATATTATGAATTTGAAAATCTAACAAAGTCTAGTCACCTAAAACAATAATGATAGTGATAATGATTTTCCAACGTAGTGGTGGCTTAGTCCTCTTTTTATTGTACTAAGAATGAACTCACAGAACCTGGCTTTGAAATTAATAGCTGAATATAACCTCTTTTAGTCTCTGAAGTTCATCACTCCCAAAATCCCTGATACACAGCCCCCTGCTCTAATTTGCACTTCTTTTCCCCAGAAGAAACTTCATTTTATTTTACTTCATAATCCCCCAAAAGACAGTCGCCACCCTCCCTTATTAAGATGATAGCAGGAGGGGAAGAATGAAGGGGGGAAATCAGAGGGGGAGATGAACCTTGAGAGGATGGACTCTGAGAAACAAACTAAGGGTTCTAGGGGGGAGGGGGGTGGGGGATGGGTTAGCCTGGTGATGGGTATTAAAGAGGGCACGTTCTGCGTGGAGCACTGGGTGTTATACGCAAGCAATGAATCATGGAACACTACATCACAAACTAATGATATAATGTATGGTGATTAACATAACATAATAAAAAAAAAAAGATGCAGCCTCCTCTCCCAATACCTTCACAAAACATTGATTTCCTCTCAGAGTTAAAATGAACACCTAGTTCCAAACTATGTACTTCCCCAGCCCTGACCCTTCCTCCCCATCTGCCTATATATCCATCTGTTCTTTGAACCTGACAGCCTTTGGCTCTCTCCCCAAAAGGTAGTTCCCCAAGGTCACTTGGCGTACTTGTTTGTTTATTTTCTATGGGTCCCATTCATAGGACCCTTACTGACCTACATATGCCGCCAGAACCTGTCCTAATTTCACAGCAATTCTGCCTAGTTTCCTGTCCCTCCTTCCTGGTTCTATCCAATTGCCACTCTAACACCCACCAAGAACAACTTGCAAGGAACCACTGATTTGAAATTCAAGAGACCGTTTTCAAGCTCAGCCCTGCTCCCTGAAATTCCCTGTTGGCTAGTTCCTCAGCTGTTACTTGACGAATGTATATGTTGACTAGGGCGAAATAATTCTGGATTCTGAAGAGGGAAGGGGGACAAAATTCAGAAATGGGCAGCAGGGGAGACAAGGATAAAACAAGAGAGAGAATTTGAAACAAAGCTAGAGGCAGGTGCCTGACGGAGGGTCCCCTCCTACATCATCCCCAGAAACAAGTGAGCCAGTTCTGAAGCCAGATCCTCCTACAACTCAGAGCCCCTGCCCATCTAGCTGTTAGCCGGCTTCAAGCCTTGCACACCCGATGAGCGGACCCTTGACTTACCCTATGTTCCGCTCCACCAACTCAGCCCGGTCTCTCAGCTCCTGATCGCCGGACTCCAGTCCAGGGCACTCACGCCCTCTGCCCACTTTCTCTGGCAGTACCTCAGGGCCTAAAAGTTGTTCTGGTCTCCTTTTGCTTGTGGGACCCTCAAGTGGTGGCAGGATTGTGGTAGGGGACGAGATGAGAGGGCTGAGGTGGAGAGAAGGGGGCTGCTGTAGTGTGGACAGGGGCGCCAACCTTGTATCCCCTTGCCCCTGCTTGGGTATCGCTGCCTCAGTCGAGGGTCTCCAGCGCAGGGGGCTGGGCTTAGTCAAAGGTCAAGAGGCACGAGCAGATAGCAGGTGGCGATGGTAGCGGTGGGGAAGGTAGTGGGAAGAATGGGACACGCTGGAGGCAGTCTCCCATCTGCTTCAGCTCCTTCTCCAGGAAGATCTTGGCTTCCAGGCCAGGCAGGGGCCAGGAAAGTGGGTGGAGCATACCTGGGGCATGGGGCGGGCTCCCCGGGGAGATGGGCCGTAAAGCAAGTCATTAGAGGGGAGCTGCCGTCACCTGCCAGGGGCTTTCCTCAAGCCGGTTCTTGCCTGCTCCTTTAAGGACCTCGTGGGGCCGGACGGAGCAGGGGCCAGGGGTACTTTCCCATAGTACGGTACAGGAGATCGCGCAGCCACTGGCTGGGAGCAGGGCCTTTCTCCTGCTCCAGCCCCAAGGTCCCCAGAAATAACATGGCTGCAACACAGGCGCTGAGCACCCGAACTGAGAGGTGGCAATGGAGATTGCTCAGAAGGGCGAAAGTGGAGGACAACACAGCGGCAGCAAGGAGAGGAGGCGGCAGCCTGGCCTCTACTTACACAAGATGATAGATAGATAGATAGATAGATAGATAGATAGATAGATAGATAAGATAAATAATAGACAGGAAGATTTTAATTAGAAATATGGTTACGAGATTTTCTTATATGGGGCCAGTTCTGGACAAAACAGTGAATTGATGAGGTTTGCCTTAAGTGCTTTGAACTTCTCTATTTGTTGCCACTTTGAGTGTCCCTTCCCCGTCCCAAATCTTCACATTCCTCTATAACCCCCTTGAAAATCCTATTTGTATGTGCTTTGGCATATGGAGTCAGTTACTGGCGTCAGCTCAAATTAATGGACATCTTCCCATTAGAATTTGTAGGTGAGTACATATAAAACCTTTTACTGGTACTATATTTGTATTCCTAGCAAAGTCCCTGGCTTTCATTGAATGAGCAAATAGAGGAATAAAAGAATAAATGAAAAATAAATGATTGGAAGATAGACATAGAGGAAAAAGAAATAAAATGAATAGAAAGAGTAAAGGGGAAAAAGAAAGTGAAGGAGAAAATAGAGTGTCTAACATTGAACTTTCTGGCATTAACCATTGAATGAAGAAAGTCATAGGGGTAAATACTGATGTCTTCAAATGTCTAGTGAAATTATACCATATACATGGCCATCAATGGTATTGATAGTTAAGTCATGCATAAGAGTAATTACTCTTTATAATAAGGGATGCAATGAGTGGTCCCATGTTTCTAGTTCTTTTGTATTTCTCTGTAAGTTATCTTTCTGTGAGATAATATAAAATAAATCACCACCTAAAATTAGGTGGCATTGTCATTAATGCTGTTATATATATGTATACATACCAATTATATATCTGTACATATATAAAATTGGAAGCAAATGATTGAATTTAATAAAGGAACTAGACATTTTGCAACAGCTAAAAGTCCTTTTTATAAGCCAATAGAATTCTGGGGGGGGAATCTCCTTTACTTCATTCCAACAGTAAGAAAAAAATTCCGAATGTAGAAGCATTTTCTGAAACTGAATGTATATGATCATTAACAATAATACTGGGATAAAGGGATATCCTTTTACCCACCTCATAGTGAAGATGATGAAATAACAAAGCCAACTATACAGTATGGAAAATTTTCTTCTGCTGTCTGACTTAAATTCATCTGAAGACTTGCGTAGACTGGAAAAGCTATCTTTTTTTTTTAAGCTTTCCTCCTCATGCCTTATTCAGCATACATTTTGAGGACAGCTGGAGAAGTCTATAATGAGTTACATTAATAACTGAAGAGGAAGAATGATGGGCATTCTTAGAGGGAGGGGGAAAGAAAAAAAATGAGAATATGCAGATGTTTGTGTACAGCCATGAGTGAATTAGTAATGAGTGTCGTATAACTAAGAGCAGAGATGAAGATATGTTGAAAAGAATGCCTGTGAATGTGACTCTTAGCACCATAGCAACATCTGACATCCTGGAATTCCACTGCCTTGAAGCTACCCAGCACATCAATTCAGTTACTCCACCTAGAGAAGATTGGGAGGAAAAACTCACTCAAATTTACTCATTTTTTTTTTTTTATCTCTAGGAGAATTTTGGTCAATTGGAAGCCTGTTTTTATTTGAAAAGTCAGGCAATCGAGAGGGAGTCAGTGTTTCATTAGCTAAGAGGGCAGACATAGTAAATTAACTTGAAAGGAAAAGAAACTTAATTTTCCATGGAAATTGGGATGGGGGCATAAGAGTCAGAATTTCACTTAGGTTTTCCACTGTAGTCAATATTTAATAAGAAAATGAAGATTCCTTGTTAAGTGATATAAAAATTTATATAAAAATTAGACTTTTATAAGATTGTCAACAAGTAAGCTTTGATAAGGCATGCTATTTTCTATGACTTTTTATATTTTGCTTTTAACATTGCTATTTTCTGTAATGTATTTGTACCCTCAAATCCAATATTATCTATCCTGATTTTATCTATTCTACTTTAAATTATATTCCTTTTCAATGCTCTATTTGTTTGTTTTTTGTATGTTTGATTTTTGGGCTTTTGGGGGGGGTTGTTTGTTTATTTTGCTTTGTTTGGTTTTGTTTTATCACAGGTCTTTCTCGGTTCAGTAAGATTCTACCAAGGTCAGGGCACTGATCTCCTGGTGCTCATTTAAATCTCATATAACTTTGAGCCCAGAGGTGAGCAGAGTTGGAAATAGATAAAAATGTCTATTTAAATGTAACTCTTTGTGAGTAGAGCATCACATTACCATATAGATCTCACAAAATCTATTTTCAGTTGTACCTTTAGGCATTTTGCAAAGGTAAAGTGTAGGAGGAAGTGTGCAGGGTGCGTAAGTGCTTATATATCCAAGAAATGCCAATTTTAAGTTTGTAGTGCACTGCAAGAGGGATGTGCTTTGTTTATGTCCCTACTTGAATTAATCACTAATTATTATCCACTATAAATGCAAGAGAATGTATTTAGAATGGAAAAGTTCCAATTGATATCTGTTCTGGTTCATTAAGGAGGTTAAAGTAATACTCTGAGACCAAAGAAAAAAAATAATAATCCCCAAGAGGAAACTCAGAAAACAAACATTATCAATGACTGAAGAACACGTGAAAGAACATGACTCAGAGAAAAAGAAGATACTGAGGTTAAAATAGGTCTGGAAACTTACCTATGAACTATGATTTTGGTCTTTCTTGAAGGAGCTCCATCTTGTCCCTCTAAGGCAGTCAGTTCTTAACCTGTTCCAGCACATTACATACAATCATTCTCAAATTTTTTTTAAAGATTTTATTTATTTATTTGACGGAGAGAGCAGAGGAAGAGGGAGAAGCAGACTCCCCGCTAAGCAGGGAGCCCGATGTGGGACTCGGGACTCAATCCCAGGACCCTGGGATCAAGACCTGAGCCAAAGGCAGCTGCTTAACCAACTGAGCCACACAGGCGTCCCAATCATTCTCAAATCTTGAGCAAAAATAACATGTGATGCATAGTTATCACCTGGCTACCTACCTCCAACTCTACTTTTTTCATAGCTTTACTAAACACACTGGAGTGTTATAACATTCTGGTTGAATTCCAACCATTTATAAATATTATACCAGATTCACAAATCCTACAAATGAGTGGGAAGAATCTTGCTATTTCCTGAAATGAAGAAAGGTCATGACAATTTAGTGTCAGATATGAAAGCAATCACAACTAAATGGACATTATTTCTGAAGAGGGTGTCTAAAATGTGGTGGCTGGCCTGCCAACTTGCATCTAACAAAATTACTGTCTACTTCTGCTCTCCCACATGGGGAATGAGTAGTAAACAAATCTAAATATGTCTCTGAAAACATTTACATTTTTGTTGGGAATTGAAGTGAAAGGTTGCCTACATATAGAGTGTGACAGAGTAATTTTTTACATGTACCATAAAAATACTCTAAGCTAGACCACTGGCAAAAGGTGCATTAGTCCATCTCAGGAAGCTTGCAAAAAATGTATTTGACAAATTATTTCATGTGCTGGCTTGATCAAGAGGTATTTGAAATGAATTTAGGTGTGGAGCCTTGTGATAATCAGATAAAAATGCAAATAGGGACAACAGGAATAGCTATAGAAAAAGTGATTTGATGAAGGAGAGATTCAGAAATTCTGATGAGAATTAAAAGGATGAAATTTGGGGGGGCATCTGGGTGGCACAATCGTTAAGCATCTGACTCCTAGTTTCAGCTCAGGTCATGATCTCAGGGTCGTCAGATCAAGCCCTGTATTGGGCTCTGCGCGCAGCATGGAGTCTGCTTCAGATTTTCTCTCCTTCCTTTTGCCCCTCCCACCAATGCTCTCTGTTTCTCTAAAATAAATAAATAAAAATAAAAATAAAATAAAATAAATAAATAAATCTTTAAAAAAAAGGATTAAATTTGGAAAACAAATGTTATCACAGGTCTACAGACAAATATACTCTGGTCAGACAACAAAGTAAACGACAAAGGAAAGGAAATTAATCTCATTAGATGCCACCAGAGGGGTGCAATTTAGATTTGATTAAAATAGATACAGGACTGGAATCATCAATAAGGAAATATGCACTGTTTAACAATAAAAACAGATTTAAGGGTGCCTGGGTAGCTCAGTCAGCTAGGCATTCAACTCTTGATTTTGGCATAGGTCATGATCTCAGAGTCATGGGATCAAACTTCACATCAAGCTCAGTGTTCAGCATGGAGTCTGCTTAAGAGTCTCTCGCTGTCTCTCCCTCTCTCCACCTCCCTCTGCCATTCCCCCACTCATGTGCTCTCTCTCTCTAAAATAAATAAATAAAATCTTTTAAAAATAAATAAAAATAAAAACAGGTTTAATAATAGAGAAAATAATTTTATTTATATAAGTAAATATCCATAAAACTGAATATGGGAATACAGTGAAAATTATTTGTTTATAGACAAAAATAAAAAGAAACAGAGGTATTCTCTTAAAGAAGTAAATTACATCCCCCCATCTCTCATCCCTCATTCCCCTACCCACCAGGTAGAATTAAAGATATGGATAATGATTTTCCACTGTAGACCACAGAATGATTGGCACAGAAGCAAATAATGATAGGAGGCTTCAAGAATTTATCAGTAAACATCAGGTTTAACCACAGTGGATCAAAGATTGAGTTTTCCTATTCTTCTTTTAGAAAATACCCAAAGTCAATTTGGAAAAAAATAAAAATTTTTAAAAATCCTTTTAAATTAAAAAAAAAATTAAAGCCCTCCATCTTTGATGAAATTAGGGGATACCTTAATCTCAAATCATAGTATGTAAATTATATAAAAACCCATTCATATGTATATATATATATATATGTATATATATATATATATATATATATATGAAACAAAAAAGCCTGCCAAACTTAGTAACAGGCAAACAGAAGTACAGGAAAATTCTTAGAGGATGCAGATGTTGCATATCTGACACAGCTCGTAAGACAGCCATCTCTCAAGTAAGTAACATACTGAAGGCCAACACTTTCTTTTTTAAAAGTAAGAGAACGTGTGCAGTGGCTGATGGTTGCAATTTTTCTGGATCCAGTTGGAATAACAAGGAAGCTGGTAGGTAGGGGATAATTAGGAATAATATATTGATGTCCTATTTGTAGAAGCAGTCAGGAGGCAAGCAGGATGAAGATGGGAGAATCTGCAGTGTGAGTAGCTCCAATCTCTCTTGGCTGAGACAAGAAAGCCTAAAAGAACTTGCTGTTGCAAGGAAAACCATTTTTGAAATAACTAATAATCCGTAAAGATCTACGGACAGTGACTAAAAAATAAAAGAAAGAAGATACCATGATAGAAAATAGAAATGATAACAAAATAAATAAATAAATAAATAAATAAATAAATAAATAAATAAACAGTTTATTAAAAAACAAAAAGAAAAAAAGCTTATTGAAGGAATTGCCATTATTGGAAAACAGGAGAGAGATACAAGAGCTCAAAGTAGATATGGCAGAAGGATCTGGTGGGGTTCAAGGAAGAAATGTGGAATAGAAAAAAATCAATCGATTGCAGCATTGAACTCTACATTGAAAGCAACACAAGGAGGTATAAACCTAGCTGAAAACACAGGAAGGCATATATGACAACAGTGATAAAAATAAACAAGATACAAAGTAAAAGAACTGTGACTGAAAAATGATTCAAGAGAAAATATAAATATGCACTACTAATAAATTATACACACACACATATGGTGTTCCTGAAGAAAACCAAAATTATGATAAATGAAAAATACACAAAATTCAAAGACATTTTCCAGAAATGAAAGGGACTGCATGTCAAAGATATGGGATGATTCACATTGAGGCATATCCTAATGAAGTCATTGACCTTCAGATTTAAAGAATTCCTACAATAGCCACACAAAAAGATTAAGTCACCTATATGGGGAAAATAATCAGGTGGGCCTCATATTTTTCCACAGCAATGGTTGATGCTAGACAGCAGTCAAGATAACCAGTAGAATAAAATTAGAATTATTTCAAATCAACAAGAACAAAAATATATGGACAAATAAATTAAAGTAAGTGGAACATGACAGAAACATTACATATATAATCTAAATGATTAAAGATTAAAGTAGTGTAATATCAATGTAAATTGACTAAACTATACATTTAACAGTAAACAATTCTCATATTAGCTTCTAAAGCAAAACCCAAGCTATGTGCTATGTACATGTGCTACACCTAAATTAAGTGATTAGGAAGTTGGAAAATAAAAGGGTAAATAAAGACAATGCAGGCAAATGTACACCAAAGGAAAACAGGAGTCATGAATTTCACGATAGGCAGGGCCGAAATGTAATCTAACAAATGTAATCAAACAAACAATAAGGTCTTGTTTACAATGAAGACTAACAGTTATGGAGATATATGTGTGTCTATGTATACACATATATATACACACACGTATGACTATAAATGTGTATATTTACATATATGGATATGGATAAGTATCCATATATACATTTCTAACATGATAATGAATATGGAATACCCAAACATTACATAATATAGCATCAATATTTAGAGTCATAGCAAAAACAAGTTAAAATAGAGAAATATTTCTGTAGAAAACTTTAATTCACTTTTCCAAGCTCATGAAGAACAAGGAGACAAATGGAAGTAAGGATAATAATAACAATAGCTTGCCATTTTTAAGTCTAACTATGTACCGAACACTAATTTAGGTGCCTTACAAGCTTTTATGTATTTAATGATTTTAAGAAACAGGAAAAAGGAAAGATGACAAATAGTGTCCTTACTCAAGCTTTCATCCCAGAAGTGACATAAATCATATCTATTCACATTGCATTTTCCAAAACAAGTCCCCACAAAAGGGATGGGAAAGTGTAACCCTACCTTCTGCCTGGAAGGAGGAGAGTAGGTATATTTGATGGCAGCAGTAATGAACCACAACGACTTTACAGAGTGTTGGGGTCCCAGATCAGCATGTTGTTATAATATCCAGTGAAACATAGAGAAGGTTAGAGTTTGCCATGGGTATATTTCTGTGCACTCTGTAGGCAGTGGCTACCCTATACATCAGGACCCACTGCAGAGAAGGCAGAACTGGCATGGTAATAACCTAAGTTATAATTTGAAAGTTGCTTGGTATCCATGAAATTAGGGCAATGGGAATTAGTTACACGGTTCAGATATTTCATGACTTTCAATGAAAATAACTTAAAGCATCCATTTCCCCAGTACATGTTACCAGGGATATGAAAGTTCAACCTTTGGCTCTGTCTCCCCTGGATAGTTTGTGATTGGGACTTGAACGCTTAGCTTTTGTGGTTCTCTTTCTTCTATATATCCAGTGTGTGGCCAAACTAATTTCAGATCAATGCATTTCTTAGATATAATAACTTACTCATTTGATTCATAATCTAGGATGGCACATCTGGGAGTCATTATGTCTTTCTAAAATTACTGCACATTTTTTCTGCTCTAATCCATATACTTGACTCTAAACTTTATCTCAAGATTCAGTCCTACTTTCCTCATTTCAAAATTATTGAAGAGCTCCACGTGATATTCTCCAATTCTTCTTTCTCTCTCTTGCAGCTTTTCTCCCTCTTCTGTTGTACCCATAGACATTCAAACATGCCATTATTTCTCCCCCCTTAAAAAAAAGAAAAGAAAAGCCTCTCCTGGTTCCACATTTCTTTCCTTCTACAGCCCCATTTTTTTTCAACTTCTCACTATAGCAAAAATCCTATATTTCCTGTCTCCACTTTCTCTCATCCTAATTTTCCTTGATCTACATCAAAGCCGGTTCCCATCTGTACCCAGTATCATCTCTTAGAAGGCTGTCCTATCTCACCCCTAAGGCTACAGCCCTTATCTCCCTGAACCTGAGGGAGGACACACCCTGCCTCCTTCAACCCAATTTATGTCTCACAGTTTAGGAGTTCCATCCTTCTGTGCACTTGTTATGGGTTGGATTGTGTCTCCAAAAAAGATGTTGGTGTCTTAGCCCCCAGCCTGTAAATGTGACCTTATGTGGAAACAGAGTGTTTGCCAATGACCAAGGTTAGGCCCTAATCCAATATGACTGGTATCCTTATAAAAAGTAGAATTTGGGGACCAGAGACAGACATGCACACAGAGAGAACACCATGTGCACATGAAGGCAGAGACTGGAATAATGCATCTGCAAGAGGAGGGATGCCAAAGATTTCCAGCAAACTGTCAGAAGCTAGAAGAGAGACATGGAACAGATCTCCCTCAAGGCCTTCAGAAGGAACCAACCTTGCTAACACCTTGACTGGGCACTTCCAGCCTTCAGAATTGTGAGACAATAAATTTCTTTTATTTAAGCTATTATTGTCATATGTTGTTACAACAGCCCTAGGAAACCAATATAGCAGTACAAATGCATTTCTCCCCTAAAACTCTAGGCCTGGTACATTCAGATTTAATTTGCCTGGTGTTGGTTTTCTAAGACTGTCCAGCCCCACCAAGTGTTTTCAGTTAATCTTGCTTTGAATCCTTACATTTTTCCTTCAGAGACCAGGTTTTCCTCAGTCTTTCATGCTGAGATTTGATAATACCGTAATTTCAATAAATACAGAAAACTTGTCCGAAAACTCTTTGATAGCACTATTTGTAGAAATCACTGTGACAAAAATAAAAAAAAAATATTCAGTAATACAAAAATTGAAATTATATTGGTACAAGTCTACCATGCCCAACATATTTGAGATTACGGGAGCCAATGCGTTATAGCTGTGATTTTTCAAAAGTGCCTGGTGCCATTTAAAACTGGTTGGAAAAGTAATGGATTACATTAAATATATAGTTATATAAACACATTTATATTATCCAGATTATCCAGATAATACTGAAGAAATTCTCTCTCAATAAAAGTATTCTGGAAAGCTTTCTAGAAAAAAAAACCTACTGGTTATAGTTTTTGTGTTTAAAGTTTCATGTTTTTTGTTCTCTACTTTTAATCCTACTAATTCTGTTTTTGTTTTTGCTTTTCTTCTTTTTACTCCACGGAATATAGATTGCTTTGCAGGTTTCATTCGGAATCACATAAAACAATATAAATAAATAATTACATAATTAAAGATGGTTTTAGAGAGAAGAAATCCTGTGGCATATAAATTATAATTAGTACAGGAGGGATTTCCACCCATATCTGAGTTTCTCCTTTAAAATAACTCCTGGGGGCCACAGTCTAGCTACCAGACTAAAAGCTACAGATGAAAAGCAAAACCGGTATGTTTATTCAGTTCAGTGCACATCCGTGCTCTCTCTCTGACCTGCACATGCGCTGAGAGTCCTGGGCATAAGCACAAAGCCCACTAGTGGTGGCAATCCCACTGTCTTGTCCCCAGCTGGCCCTCTGCACTAAGGAGGCCACTTACCTGGCTGTGTGTGTTGGCTGAGGAGGCAGGACTTCATGGCCTGAGATTAGACTCCTGCATCTGCCAATTTACTACTTGTATGACCTGAGTCAAATCACTTAACATCTGAAATGATTAGCACAGTGCCTGGAGCATAGGAAGCACTGAAATGCATCAGTCAAGTTAATATGCTCAATATCTGCTAAGTTCTCATTGTGTCAGCACTGTGCTGGACTTTTGGGATCTGAAATGAGTTAATCACTGCCATAAATTAATCACCAGCCCAGTCTTTTCAAGGGGACAGTTGCACTTAACACATTTGTTTGTAACTATTTTTTGATACATATAGTTACAAACAAAAGGTCAAGTGCTATCACAGATGTAGACTAATAGATGTTCATAGAAAAATGAGTGGCAGGACAGTGTAGTGTAGTGGTTGCAAGCATGAATTCTGGAACCACACTGACTGGGCTTGAGTCTCAGCTCCTTTGCTACTGACTGTGTCATCTTAGGCAGGTTACTTATCTTCTGTATATTTTCGTTCCTTCACTTATAAGATAGGAGATGATGGGGCGCCTGGGTGGTTCAGTGGGTTAAGCATCTGCCTTCAGCTCAGGTCAGATCCCAGGGTCTGCTGAGCCCTCTCCCTTTGCCCCTCCCCTGCTTGCACTCTCGCTCTCTCTGTCTTTCTCTCAAATAAATAAATAAATCTTTAAAAAGAATTTTAAAAATAAAATAGATGA
>NW_027397119.1:2982303-3016840 GCF_003265705.2 Callorhinus ursinus
AAGCTTTTGCGCAGCAAAAGAAACAGTCCACAAAACCAAAAGACAACCGACAGAATGGGAGAAAATATTTGCAAATGACATCAGATAAAGGGCTAGTATCTAAAATCTCTAAAGAACTTATCAAACTCAACACCCAAAGAACAAATGATCCAATCAAGAAATGGGCAGAAGACATGAACAGACATTTTTCCAAAGAAGACATCCAAATGGCCAACAGGCACATGAAAAAGTGCTCAACATCGCTCGGCATCAGGGAAATCCAAATCAAAACCTCAATGAGTTACCACCTCACACCAGTCAGAATGGCTAAAATTAACAAGTCATGAAACGACAGATGTTGGCGGGGATGTGGAGAAAGGGGAACCCTCCTACACTGTTGGTGGGAATGCAAGCTGGTGCAACCCCTCTGGAAAACAGTATGGAGGTTCCTCAAATTGTTGAAAATAGAGCGACCATACGATCCAGCAATTGCACTACTGGGTATTTACCACAAAGATACAAATGTAGGGATCCGAAGGGGTACATGCACCCCAATGTTTATAACAGCAATGTCCACAATAGCCAAACTGTGGAAAGAGCCAAGATGTCCATTGACAGATGAATGGATAAAGAAGAGGTGGTATATATACACAATGGAATATTATGCAGCCATCAAAAGGAATGAGATCTTGCCATTTGCAACGACGTGGATGGAACTGGAGGGTGTTAAGCTGCGTGAAATAAGTCAATCAGAGAAAGAGATGTATCATATGACCTCACTGATATGAGGAATTCTTAGTCTCAGGAACCAAACTGAGTGTTGCTGGAGTGGTGGGGGGTGGGAGGGATGGGGTGGCTGGGTGATAGACATTGGGGAGGGTATGTGCTATGGTGAGCGCTGTGAATTGTGCAAGACTGTTGAATCACAGATCTGTACTTCTGCAACAAATAATGCAACATATGTTAAGAAAATAGAAAAAGAAGAAGATAGCAGGAGGGGAAGAATGAAGGGGAGTAAGTCAGAGGGGGAGACGAACCATGAGAGACGATGGACTCTGAAAAACAAACTGAGGGTTCTAGAGGGGAGGAGGGTAGGAGGATGGGTTAGCCTGGTGATGGGTATTCAAGAGGGCACGTTCTGCATGGAGCACTGGGTGTTATGCACAAACAATGAATCATGGAACACTACATCAAAAACTAATGATGTAATATATGGTGATTAACATAACAGTAAAAAAATAAAAAAATTAGTGGAAGAAGGTGAAGAAAATGCATAGAAGGAAGCATTCCCACAAGAGAAGAATGCAGTGTCATATGCTGAAAAAATTACTTTGACTTTACCTTTGCTATTAGATGTTCCTGTCTTGTAGTCCTGGTTCTGCCACTTACTGGCTGAAAGATGGTGGGCCATTTCCATAATCTCTGAATATAATTTATACTATATGTACCTCAGGGGCATCTATGTCTAGCCTTACTAAAAACACAAGTTACAAATTGTGAATTGACTGCTCTGACTTACCTGGACCAATCTCAAAATATCTAATAATTTCTTAAAATTCCAGAATTGTCAAAATATTTTAAATATACCAGGGATTCTTTTTTCACTTTATTTTTTTTAGATTTATATCTATCTATCTATATGTATATAGATAGATAGATAGATATAGGGGTGCCTGGGTGGTGCAGTTGTTTAAACATCCGACTCTTGGTTTCAGCTCAGGTCATGATCTCAGGGTCTTGAGATCGAGCCCCACATCAGGCTGCATACTTAGCCTGGAGTTTGCCTAAGATTCTTTTCTCTCTCTCCTTCTCCCCCTCCCCCCACTTGTTTGCCCACTCTCTCTCTAAAATAAATTTAAAAATCTTTAAAATATATAGATATAGATAGATATAGATACATGATTCTGGAAAATTACTAACTGCATTTTCTCCTGACCTTACGTGGAGAGTAACCCGGCAGACCTCAGAGCTAAGTGAATTTAGGCCTTAACAGAAGGATTTCAATGTAAAACCTGTAAAGAAGGCATTCCATCCTTTTCTGCTATATAGTAAATCGTTTCAATGCTTCATACATGCAATGATCATCCAGTCCCTTGCATTGTTCAGAGGCCTGTCAGGTGCACAAGAAGTCTTTCTAAGAATTCTGAACTGCAGGTAAAGGATTTTGCAGATTAATTTTGGGAGCCTAGAATTTAAATATACACCCTCTTTCACCTTCTTCTATTATCCTAGTCCAGTGTTGTTATTTGGAAGGCAACTGTGTCATCAAAGATGTTTGATAAATAACTTCTATTTAGTATCAGGTAAAAAGCAAAATAGTTCAGGAAGAAGTCCATCAATAGCTGTTCTACATAATAAGTGGAAAATTATGTATATTTGCACACTTCAGACTTTTGTTTGCATGAATTTTATTATCTTATGCACTGTTACTGCAGTGAAGTGCACAAAATTACTTAAGCAGTCTTGATTCTGGTTTCCTAGTACTCATAAGTTTCCTTTTCTTTCTTTCTCCCTCCTTCCCTTTTACCACCCCTGCTCAAGTTAGTATAAAGAAATATGGGTTTCCTTTGTGGCTTTTCTCCTAAATAGCTATGCAAATGTGACCAAGTTATGTTAAATTTCTGGGCCTTGGTTTCCTCATCCACTGAATGTAAGGTCTATCCAAACCATAATTTTTTATTTTTAATTTTAAGAATGTCCATAATGGGTGAATGAACAGAGAGGCAGCAGAGCAGAGTATTTAAGAGCATGTGTTTTTGGAATCAAATGCAGGAAGTTCAAGTCCTACCTCTGCCAAGAACAAGTTGTGTGACCTTGGTAAAATTATTTAACCTGCCTCAGCCTTCTTTCCATCAACTGTAGAATGTGGATAAAGACACCACCACCTAACTCATAGTTATGTTTGTTAAGTAGTGCACATACTTTAGTCCCTGACATAAAGTAAGTATGCTTAAATATTAGTTTTTACCACTTTTATTAGCAGAGTTACCCCTCTGGGTAGATGACTTAAAAAAAAAAAAAAAGGTTTCCAATGTAGGCAGGTTCAGCCTCTGGTACAGTTTAGCCAGAGGATGGCACCTTTGTGCCAAGGAATGGGCATCCCTTCCTTAGAACACACAGTCCTGTGGGGGATCCTGATCATGAGGGGCAGTGATGAAGACAGGCTCAAGGGAGCTGAAGCTGCTGGGAAAAGAGGAATATTTGGGGGGGATGGGTGCCTGGAAAGTGCATTTCTGTGGAGACTGGACTGAAAAAAAGTCTTTGCTATTTGGAACACTTTGTCTTAAAACTTAGAAAGAGAAAGCAATTATTTTATGTAATTCTCTCATCTAATCGAATCCCCTTAGAAGGAGTTTTTTAATCTGAACAGAAGTTTAGAGAAAAGAAAATGATGGTAAGAACAATTTTATTGTTGATGGACCTAATGAACCAGAAATATTGCTGGTATAAATACACGGTGCAAACTGTAACTATTTTGAACTCAGAAAAGAAAAGCTTTCTGAATTATACTGTTTTCTTAATAGAAATACTAAAATTAAAATGATATATAAGAGATGTGTTGCTTATATTAATTCCCCTGTGAAACACAAACATTGCCAAAGACACCCCAACTCTTTTTTCTGTAAAGAAAACAATTTTTCCCGTTTTCTGAAGATGCAGTGGTACACAGAATTTCTAACATGGTCTCCTAAAGATGCACCATCTTAATTCCAGGAATCTACCAATATGATGAGATAGCTCTCCCATGATCAGGCTATACGATAATGGTACAGTGAACTCAAACATGGAGATTTTTAGGGGGCCCCTGGGTGGGTCAGTCAGTTAAGCATCTGCCTTCAGCTCAGGTCATGACCCCAGGGTCCTGGGATGGGGTCTGGAGTTGGGGGTCCCTGCTTAGCAGGGAATCTACTTCTCCCTCTGCCCCTCCCCCCGCTTGTGCTCTGTCTCTCTCTCTCTCTGTCCCTCTCTCTCTCAAATAAATAAAATCTTTAAAAAAACAACAACAACATGGAGATATTTAGGTGGGCCTGATATAATCACATGAACCCTTAAAAGCAGAGAGCTTTCTCCCACTGATCACAAAAGAGGGAGTCAGGGATTCAAAGCATGCAAAGGGTTCCAAGATGGAGGAGGCCACATGACAAGAAATGTGGACAGTCTTTAGGAGCTCAGGGTGGACCCTGGCTAATGACCATCAAGGACACATGAACCTCAGTGGTGGGCTGTAAGGAAAAGCACTTGGCCAGAAATTGAACAAGACTGGAAGTAGATTCTTCCCTAGACCCTCCAGATAAGAGACCAGTCCCACCCAGACCAAGATTTCTACCTTGAGAGACCTTGAGTAGGGAATCCCGCCATGGTGTGTCAGAACTCTCCATCTACATAAGCTATAAGATCATAAACCTGTGCTGTTTAAGCTGCTGCACTTATGACAGTTTTGTTATGCCACATTCTCATCTAGAAGCTTGATGAGAGAAAAATCCGCTTCCAAGATCATTCAGGTTGTTGACAGAATTCATTTCTTAGGGATTGTATGACTGAAGATCCTAGCTTTGAGCTGGCTGTCAGCTGGAGACCACCCTCAGCTCCTTTGGGGCAGGCTTTTATTCCTCAATATGGTTGCTGCTTTTATCATGCCAGCAAGGAGAGTCTTTTACTCCAGCCTGCTAAAACAGAGTCTTATATAACATAATATAGTCACAGGAGTGACATCTCATCACCTTTGCCATATTCTGTGAGTTAGAAGAAAGTCACGGGTCCTGCCTACACTCAAGGGTAAGGGGTTATACAGGGTGTGAACGTGGGAACCACTGGAGGGACAGTCTGCCGTGGGCTCTGTGGTAACAATTACTTATATCCCTCCCATAGGCAAAATACATTCGCTGCTCCCAAGATCCAAGAGTCTCTTCCCATTATGCATCAGCTCAGAGCCCCAAATCTCATCTTCTAAATCAGCTGCAGGGGTGAGTAAGACTGCTGGTTGTAGGAATGTTCAAATCGTCAAATCTTGGTTCCTTTTTGTTTAACAGTTCTTCCCTCGATGTATTTATTTATAATTTATTTCCCCTTACATTTTATTATAAGAAGGAAAAGAGACCAACCCTCATCCCTTTGCTTGTAAATCTCCTTAGCTGTCTATCTAATTTTAGTATTTCCAAGTTCTGCCTTCCCTGCAACAGCAGGAGACAATTTCACTAACTTTTCTACTACATTAACAAGGATCTCCATTCCTCTGATTTCCGCTAACATGTTCCTCACTTCCTTCTGAGCCCACACTGTCAGCATTC
Organism: Callorhinus ursinus; assembly: GCF_003265705.2. NCBI lineage: Eukaryota > Metazoa > Chordata > Mammalia > Carnivora > Otariidae > Callorhinus > Callorhinus ursinus. Next base: position 2,987,571 of record NW_027397119.1, read on the forward strand.
TTGAAATCCAGGCTTCTGTAAGCAATCTGTTCAAGGTGAATTAGGGTTCTCTCTCAGCCTCCTCAGAATTCTTCTAGGCTCTGCTCACTGCCCAGTTCCAAAGCCCTCTTATGGTTTAGGTATTTTATATAGCAGCACTCCACGTTCAGAAGTCCAAATCTGTATTTGTTTTCTATTGCTGTGTAACAAAATACAACAAATTTAACAGCTTAAAACACCCACACACCTATTATCTCACAGTGTCCTTGGATCAATGGTCTGGGCAAGACTTAACTAGGTCCCCTGCTCAAAGTCTCATAGGCTGCAATCAAGGGGTCAGCTGGGCTTCATTTTTACCTAGAGACTCCACTGGAAAAGAATCTACTTTCAAACTCATTTAGTTTGTTGGCAGAATCTATTTCCTTGCTACCATGGGAGAGAGGGACAGGCCTTCAGCAGACTGTCAGCTGTAGGCCACCACCAGGTTCTAGAAGCCACCACATGAGATTCCTCAACATGGCTGCTTACTTCATCAACAACCTAAGAAGAATCTCTCACTCCAGTTGGCTAAGACAGAATCTTCTATAATATAAATCACAGGAATCATAACCCATCACCACTTTCCGATTCTCTTAATTACAAGCAAGTCACTGGTCCCTTCAATGCTCAAGGGTAAGGGCCCCTCCAGGGGCTTTCTGTCACAGCACACTTCTCCTTCATTCTTTTATTATCATTGGTGGTACTCAGTTACTAGAAAACAAGTACTTTGCATAGAAGTTTTTAGTCCATCCAAGCTACTGTAACAGTTTACCATAGACTGAGTAACTCATAAACAAAAGAAATTTATTTTTCACAATTCTGGATGCTGTAAGTCCAAGATCAGGGTGCTGGCATGGTTGGGTTGTGGTTGAGAACCTGCTTCCTGATTCATAGCTGTCTTCTTGCTGTGTCCTAATGTGGCAGGAGGGAGGAGTTTTCTGGGATCTCTTTTAGAATGTCACTAATCCCATTTATAAGGTCTCTACCCTAATCATCTAATCACCTCCCAAAGACCCCACCTCCTAATTCCATCATATTGGGGTTAGGATTTCAACATACGAAATTTGGAGAAACACAAATATTCAGTCTATAGCAGAAGGTATAAGGAGAGGAATTGAAATTTGAATCTCCCTTTTCTTCCTTGAAATCACTAGAGATAAAACTACAAGAAAAATACATTTATTGTCCCAAGTATCATAGCTCTCTGTGTTGTCCCTGTGCCCCATTACCACAGGCAACTGAGTCAACTACATTCAATTTTAAGAAGTTTACTAAAAGACATCACAATCAGTTCATGCTGTGAGTCAGTCACAACCTTGAAGTTATCATTAGGACACTGTACATATCCTGCATAAAGAAAAGAAAGCATCTTTATTGGCTAAGGATTTAAGTTTTGAACGTGTATCACAAAAATTATCTGGATAGAAATAAATATACTGTTAAAGCACAACTAGTGATTATAAAGAATCATATATGTTTGGGGTCCAATTATGTTCCTAAAATGTACTACCAAAACAAAACGCCCATTAGAAACCAAGAAATTGGATTTCAGTTCTTCAGTCACCAATGATAATTTAGAAGTTTGCTTAACTTTTAACATTTGTTTGAAAAGCCCAAGGTTAAGCCTCTTTTAGAGCTGCTCCTTGCTTTTGGAAGATAAAGCATAAAACATCAAGATGATAGCAGAATAGCCTTGCAGGACAGACTTCCTTCCTGCTGAGTTTACACGGTTAACCTCCTGCCTAGAACCTGATAAAGGGCAGGCCTGGGTGGTCGATACATGTTAACACACCCTTTCCCCCGATTCCTTCTCCCTTTCTTCACTCATCTAACATTTACTGGGCACATTTTATTCCTGGTGACACCTCATAAAACATTTTGCACAAAGAGTATCTGAAGTAGGTACCCTCAGCTGTTCCTGCAGGTGTCATTGTATGGTAGTTTCTGTGTTACTCTCAGTTTTCTTAGCAGAAAACATTCATATCACTGTCAGGTTCTCTTTTAGTGTTTTTTTGTTTTGAGATCTGGTTACCAAGTGGCTTTTGGCAGAAAGAAACACCTGCCATCCTAGCTCTCAAGTGGAACACTGAAATCAAGGTTAGACGTTCTCAAATACCATTGCTGATTACTTGATCATATTCAAATATCTGGTCTATGTTGAGAAGACTTCGTTTGCCAAGGAATTTTTCAAATACAAACTGTCAATATAGAAGAGTGCATGTGATATTTCTGTCATTGTTTTATGCCTCATGATTTCTTCTCCCTAACAAGACTGTAAATGCCAAATGTCTTTGTAGGCTCAGGCCATGTCTTATTCTTATTAGAGCAATGACAGGCACTTAGTAGGCCCTCAATAAATGCATCTGTTGATAGAATGAATCTCTAACTTTCACTAATTTGTCCCTACTTTTAATTATAGGGCTAAATCCATACTCACATTGGAAATTCTTTGAAATATGTTACATTTTTTTTTGACAGAGTGATCATTTTAGTGGTTGGCTGACTTCAAAGCAGAATAATGAAGTACAGTACAAATCTCCTAATCCAGCCTTGCAATTATAGCGTTTCATATAGTATTAACACTCTATCACTAGAAAATCCTCAGGCAATAATGACTAATAAGGAAGGCATTTCCTGGCAGCTAATGATCAGCATGGAGGAGCTTGCTCTTGACACAGAGCCAGCAGCCCTCAGTCCAGCTGGCTACTACCTAAACCGGACATGCCAGGCCTCCCTCTGAGGTTACTGTGTATTTATTTATAAACTGTTAGTATAGTAACAAGAAATGGAAAATGAAGTCATGTTTAGGTGCAGTGAAAAGTATCCGTCGGTATATTACGGCACTTAGCTGTTATATAGGACACCTTTTTCTCCCTCTGTATGGGTAATATGATATATATTCAACAACATTTAGGACTTTTGAACATTAAATGAAGTCCACTTTGGGAAGTCTACAGGAGGTTTAAAGGAGACAACGACAACAACAATATAGCTAGTACTCACTGCGCATTTACAAGGTGCCAAAGTCTATGATAAGCACTTCCTATGCATTAACTGATGGAATCCTTAGAGTGGCTCTACAAAGTAGGTACTATTATTGCAAAGGTAGAAACTGAGGCACAGAGAGAAGAAAGCAACTTGCCCCAAATCCATAAGTAGTAAATAGTAAAGCTTGGATTTAAGGCAGTGAGGTCCAATTCAGATCCCTTGATGCTAACTGCTATTTTGTGTTATCACGACTCCAACAAGAGCAAAACAAAACAAAAACACTGAAGCCATTATTAACAAATTGTGAAAAACCAAAAATCTTGAATGTACTATATTTTATCATATATAAGATGGCCTCAAATTTTTCAATAGAAAAATAGGTTATGAAAATGTTCTTGAGCTAACTTAGATAACACTCAACAAATGAGACAAAATAAACACTTTTTTATTTAAAAAGCAAGTTATCATGTTGCTATATTAATTTTTCCAGAAATGTACAATTTAAATTCATAAGTAAAATTTATAAGTATTTATAGGAATAAAGAGGAATGAGACTTAGTGGACATAGAGGAAGTTTTCTTTTCCAGAAACATATCCCTTACTGTCTGAAAGCCTTTTTTAAACTTCTTACTGCAACACTGTCCACTAATTGGCAATTCACTTGAGTTACCAAATTTCCATTATTGAAATGCAAGTGTCCCTAGAGAGTCAAGATAGTCTCCTCATTAGTTACCCACACCAAGGTAAAAATTATTTCAATGAGCTTTTGCTTAATGTCTAGCCCTGGGGTAATTTGAGTTATAAATGGAATGGGGAGTGGGGAGCTGAGTTGTTTTGGAACCTGAGAATTTGAATTGTAGAGGCTTTGAATTCGAGTTGTAGAGACCCCATCACAGCAGAGCCTCAAGCAGGAATTAGAAGATAGATGTAAATCAAAAAATGGAGACTGGAGGGAATACTTTGTCAGATTTGCAGCATTGTGACTTCCAAATACATTTAAAAGCAAGGGCTTATATCTACTCTAGACTCTAAGCACTGGGAAACAGATGACAGCAATGTCACTGGGCTGAAAAGGTCTCCTATGACTTGGCCTGGTACTGCTGGAGGAGAGCCAAAGCCCGGGTCCGCATTCTCTCCAGGCCCTTCCACAGTGCCCTCTGCCACCTGCCACCTGCTACAGCCTGTCAGGTGTTCTCAGTTGAGCTGCTTTCAAGGTCCATAATAGTTGGCATTTGAGTTCAGTATCTGAGGAACCATGTTGACCTTTCTCTGTGTCTGGGGTAAATTTTCTTGCATTAAAAAAATTCAGAACAGTCTTACCTTGACTCACAGCAGTCTACAAGTATGGCCCAGGGATTTTTTTTTTTTTAACCTAAATGGGGCATAGGGTTATAATGCAAATACATTTGGGTCTCTGTATTTACTGGTGCAGTGTAGCACGAAGAAGGACCGGTCTCCTGACATTAATAATGTTTTAGCTACAGGGCTACTACTTGTTGGTTCCTAACCTTTACTCTGCTACCACACACCTAATGGATGAGGGTCGCATGCACATCACTGGCCTATGGGCATTACTGGATTTAAAAATAAATAAACCAAGTGGAGGTAAATTGTAATGACTGCGACAGTTATTGGTGTGTTGGTATTGATATGTCTTTGCTGTGGCAGAGCAGAGAGAGGTTCAGTGTAGGCCGTGGGCAGCTCCTTGGCAACACTATTATAACACCATTCTTTTAAGAAAACATATTCACCGCATGCGAGTGGGTTATAGGTTCAATTTCACACTCACTCTGTTATATTTTTTACATGTCTATAAAACGTATTTTTGTATTATGTTAGTAATTTAAATACTATATTAAGTAGTAACAAATTATTTTCTATACTCCTTACAAGGGATTGGCACTCACCAGCATATTATGCCCCATCATTTGAAATCACTGCACCAAGTTAAAAGACCAGCACCAAATCCAGCATGGATTAATTCTCTACCTCAGAAAGTGGAAAGTCATTCAGAATCAATCAGTTTTGGGTTGGTCTTTGTTATGGGCTGAATTGCATCTCTCCCCAGAATGCATGTTAAAATCCTAAACCATCCCCCCACCCTCCTACGTCAGAATGTGGCTGCATTTGGAAATAGGGCCTTTAAAGAGGTAATTAAGGTAAAATAGGTCATATGGGGGGGCTAATTCAGTATGACCGAATGAGGTGTTCTTAAAGAAGAGGAGGTTAGGACACAGACACAAACAGAAGAAAAGCTATGCAAAAACACAGGGAGAGAATGACCATCTCCAAGCCAAGGACAGAGGTCTTAGAGGAAAGCAACTGAGCTGACACCTTGATCTTGGACTCCCAGTCTCCGGAACTGTGAGAAAATAAATTCTGTTGTTGAAGCCACTCGACTGAGTGGTACTTGTTATTGCAGCCCGAGCCAGCCAATATAGTCATTGAGTCTAAATGACTTCATTTTCCTATTTTCAGATTCCTGCTCTAGATCTATCACAGTTTACTAATAAAATGCCTAGATTGGGAATCAAATAATGTGTGTTTTCACTCATTTTCTTATTGACTACCTTCAGTAAACTAAAACTTCTCTTGGCCTAAATCACCTCTTCTGCAAAATTAGAGCTTTGACTAGATTTTGTCTCCCTTTCCAGCTTCAACCAGAACAACTCTACTTTTATTAATATTTTATATCATGGTCTTATGTAAGATTTCACTTGAAAAAGATGACTTAAATTACTTAAGACATGTTTGAAAGCCACTGAACTAAAAGATCCTTAAGACCACAGCCAAATTCTACAGTTCCATGTGCCAACCATCTACTCTAAAATCATTGTCATATGATAATTGTCAGTAATATATTCTGAAACGTACAACATATACTTTGTGTGTCTATGATAGGGCTAGTATAAAGTTATTACTTTACTTACTTGAGCCCTTTATATCCACTCAGGACTTTATTTCTGAGTTGGTCAATAGGTATTTTATAATTTGCAAATAAGTGGAAAGCAGATTCTGTAATAGTCCTTCTTACCCTCATGACTAATTGAAGATAAATCTGTAGGACGGCCTATCTTTTATTACATGCTTTTCATGTTAAAAAAATAAAGTGGGCAAGGCAGGCCTTATAGGAACACTTTACATTTAAGAAAATTGTGTACTCTGTTGCATTCTGGATTTAGTGGCCTTTAAGCAAAATGCAAAAGTTTGCCCCCCCTGCAATATTCTCATCAATATCCTCAAGCTGTGAATAGTCATAAAATCTAATAAATGTTGCCAGTGGCCTTTTGAATCTCATTCAGTAAAGTTTAGATATGTCGAAGGATGCTTTATCTTTTTTCAACACATTTATCAAGTAGCTCAGCTAAGGTATGAGGACTGGTTTTGAGGAACCACTGTGCTACACAAAGCTGGTGATGGGGTGGGGGTGGGGAGGTTAGGCAGGCAAGATAAGTGAAGGAACAGAAAAACACTTTATCCCACAGTGGGGTTGGAAGCAGTAAGACATGGAAAGGGAAGTGAGGAGGAATGAAAATAATACTGTGTAGAAATAAACCACAAGATTATTCAACATCTCAATCTGAATTATTTTGACTTGTCTATCTGTGCAATGAACAGTTCTCCAAAGAAAAAGTATGTAGATTCAAGTGAAAATACAGTGTAAAGATCCCTTCTTGAACAAATCTTCCTTAAATCAAGTTACTCCAAAAAAGCTGATTTTTAGAGGTTTTAAAGTTGCTGTTTGGGCTGTGATTCTAGCCATCAACGATTGCCAAGAAGCAGGTACAGGGTATCCTATTAAGCACACAAGAGATGTTTTTAATAATTAATATACACATATATTTTCTTTTAATTTCTTTTCTAATCTTTCAAAATGCCAAACATCTGGCAATCCTAGAATAAATCAGAATTCTTTTTTTGTGGGACACATTACTTGCCCGTTGAGTTTGAGTTGGAAAAATATCCCCTTTGCACATGGAAATGTGAGTGATGGGATACTTCCCATGTGGCACTGTTGACATCACCCACCTCAGCCTAGATCAACAAAATTACTATTTAATGTTTATACCCACCATCCCTCACATGGGAAACAAGCATGTAAGTTTAAAGAAAGGAATAAAGATTCTTGCCTCCTCTCTGCCAGGCATTTACACGCAGATCCCTGTCAATTAAAAGCATTTCCATTTCCCTTCTTAGTTCTGTTCCTCTTCTTTTACACTTTTTTGTGCATATATTTCTCACCCATAATTATAGTCTTCTATTATCTGGTCTAGAAACCCAACCAAAAAACAGAGCTGTCTCTGCAGAATTCTATATTTTTGGGTAGACTCCATGCTTTGCCCCAAGACTTACACCAGTTTACCTGGGGAGTGTTCACAACTAACTTCAGTGACTCAAGAGAGAAGGCTAAGGACTTCTGTTTCCCCCATCCCCAACCCTGCAGCCTGCCTGGCTATGTCCTGCCCACAGTTTTTGGGTTGTAATTAGACAGTAAATCTCTGGAAAGAGGGATCCAGTGCTCTGTGGCCCTTAGTACAATAGGAACCAAAAAGAGTAACTGACAAGAAATATCACAGTATTGACAAAGCACTCTTATTTTCCCTTAATGCAAAAGTTATATTATGAGAGATTTTTATGTTTTTAATCAAATATTTTTAATCCACAGGCCAGCACTCTGATGGTTGGACATACTACATTCTACTTCATATAAGTCACGCTGATGTCTTTACATATTTAAACATTTGCTCACGTCCTCACTCTGTCATAATTAGGAAGTACTTGGGCCAGATTCTGAAGAACTGTGATCACATAACACTGAAACCAGTAGAAGTATGAATGGGTTGCAATTCATTATTTTCTAGTTGCCAGGTTTCATATTTCTTCTTAGTCAGACTCTAAGTATCTGTGTGCTCTTTTTAATTCAGTATTTAGTCTAGTACTCCTTAATCCTGACTCTTTGGCAGGCACATTTGGGGGAAAAAAAGAAAAAAGTTGATCATATTATTTCTCAGTCAGACTGTTCAAAGTAGTAGAAGAGATCACTTCCATTTAGGATACATCCACCATATGTTGCTTGATAACATTTTTTAATTACTTAATCCCTTTCAAAACAGTGAGCTTAATGTCTCAATTTGCAAAATTAGAGCCTTTGCATTCCAATTAAGAATTGAACCAGTTATTCATTTACTTATTTACTGGCATCTTTTAATATTAAACTAATTTAGACTACACTATTTTTTATTGATTACTAGTATTACATATAAATTAAAATACAGACAGAAGAATGTATTACAGGAAATGTGTTGTTTACCTCCCAAGTAGAGTTATAAAAATATATACAGCTCTATTCTATCTCTCTGTATCTATCTACTCATAGCCTACTTAATTATCGAAAGTATCTGAGATGCAATTACTATATCTTGGTTTTTTTTTCATGTATCAAAAAAGGTATCAGGGTGCCTGGGTGGTGTAGTCAGTTAAGCGTCTGACTCTTGGTTTCAGCTCATGTTGTGATCTCAGGGTCATGAGATCAAGCCCCATGTTGGGCTCCATGCTCAGTGCAGAGTCTACTTAAGACTCTCTCCCTCTCCCTCTACCCCTCCCCCCCCACACTTAACACTCTCTCTCTAAAATAAATAAACTAATCTTTAAAAAAAAAAAGGTATCAACTCAGAATTTTGTTCATTAAAACTCGGTATATATTATCTTACCAAATAAAATTTGATCTTTCTATTCACTCATTCATTTATTCATCCAACTACTATTTGCTCAGTTTCCATCATACACAACTCTTCTAATTTCTAGAAGTATACACAGAAAAGTGGACAAGGATCTTGGCCAATGTTCTTATAATTTGGCAGGTAAGATATGTCCATACTTAACCTTAATATAAATTAGAAAGTAACCACCATCAGTAAGGTTCTGTATGAATTTAGATGAGCTCTAAAGGTCAAGGCTCAGAAGGAAATGAAGAAAGGCTTGGCAGAGGAGGTAGTATCTGAAGTGAGGCTTCTGATCTGTACAGGCAGAAGTGGCGATAAGAAAACAGTTCAGGAAAGACATGAGCAACATCAAAAAGAGAGGCAACTTTTATCATATGGAGGAAATAAAAAGTAATTCATTTGGCTGGGGTTGAAGAAGATGTATAGAAAGTACACGTGGAAAGTTTGGAATGGATGGTTCAGGATCTTTCATGCCTGTCTAAGGTATCTGGACTTTTATGACTGGGTGGCCAGCAGAATAAGACACAAACTCCTACCTTTGGCTTTCAGTGTCTTACAAGACTTCGTCTTGACCAACTTTTCCAACAGTGCCTGTAGTTGCTCAATTAATGTCTACTGGTTTACACGGAAAGTGAATTCCTAACTGTGCATTCCCATGTTCTTTCCAGATGTAGTATATTACTTAGCTTTCCCTACACATACCCTGAGAACTCTAATTCTGTGTGTTTACTCACATAGTTTACTCCATTTGTTGCTTCCTGTCCATTCTGCTTATTAATCTGTTCTTTTTTTCATTGTCCATGGTTCATTCTATTTTTTTTTTAAAGATTTTATTTATTTACTTGACAGAGAGAGAGACAGCGAGAGCAGGAACACAAGCAGGGGGAGTAGGAGAGGGAGAAGCAGGCCTCCTGCAGAGCAAGGAGCCCGATGTGGGACTCGATCCCAGGACCCTGAGACCATGACCTGAGCCGAAGGCAGACGCTTAACGACTGAGCCACCCAGGCGCCCGTCCATGGTTCATTCTAGATCCCCCAACTAGAAATAAACCTTATCTTCTTTGTAGTCTCTATCATTTTTCCTAAAGCATTTGTGAAACCCTGCAATATGAATGTATTTTTAACTTCTCTTTGATTATAAATCCTTAAAATGCAAAAAGGAAGAGATTTACAACACTGTCACGGAATTTCAACGAAATTGCCCTGACAGTTATTGAATGAACACCTAAGAATAAAAAAAGATTGGCCTATAGCTCATATGAAATAAACAGCAGAGACTGTGAGCACCAGGGAGGAGGACAAATGTCTCAACCACTCAAACATCTCTGTGCCCTGTTTTAAACCTTCTAGGGAAATTAAAATCTGCACTATAGAAACATAAGAACTTTATAAAAAGAATCACAAAACTACTAGCTGGCTCCTCCTTCCAGGAGGAGTAAAAGTAATCAAAGAAGTAAAACACATACTACGGTTCTGGAACTTAAATTCATCTGAAGCTAGTGAGTGAGTAGTTACTTGCAAGTCTGCTCTATGAACTCTATCTTTCTTGAGATATTTTTTCATTGCCTGTGCCAGGAAACTAGGAAAATGTTTAACTTACTACAACTGATTGATCCAAAAGTGTGGCAAGGGTCCTGCTATCCAAAAATACCAGGTGAAACAGCAGACTGCCAGATATGCACAGCTGGATGTGTTTTGCCTCTTCTGGGTCGTCCAAGTTTACCACATGTCAGTTCAGCAATTTAGGGTGGATTGGAGATAATCCAGTAGAAAGAAAGGGAAAGTTGTGTTGGTTGCAGTCTGCAGAAGTTCTCCTTGTGTTCTTAATTCATCTCTTTCTCAGATGTTTGTGGTTTGTTTGTCTTTTCAGCTGTGGCAGTGGTTCATACTGTTGATGGGAAAATAATTTGTCCAACCTGGGCAGATCTTTTAAAGTTGTAAGTTTACTGAATGTTAATCTGCAGGTGCCCAAATATTAGCTATTTGAAAATCTGTGTCACCATTGCATAAACTCTTAAGACTTGCATCTATCAATGAGATTTGCCAGGTTTTTTTTAATCCTTTACTACCCACTCAGAGTGGCTAAATTTAGATTTGTTCCACTGTCTGCTCTACTCATTTAAATAATTGCATTTGCAAGTTAACCTACAAAATAAAGACCCACAAAGAGTGCTTATTTTGATCAAGCTGTTTTAAATGTGTGTAAGAAATATGGGTATTCTAAGAGTCCTTAATAAGATAAGGGCAAGGCCAAATTCGGGGGACAAGGGGGAACTATGCTGTTTGCTCCTCCCCAGGCCTGGATGGTTCTACTTGTTTACCATTCCTGGACAGTCATATTAATCTATTTCACCAGGTATTTAATCTCTTTCTCTAATTGAGACTAATGATCATCTTTTGCTCCATGACTATTTAGCACTTACCCTTCCTGCCTCAAGAAAAGTATAACATTGCCTATTTCTAGTTTATCAGAGTTGTAAGCATTAAACAAATAGTAATGCTAGAGTTTAATTGTGTAGCTGAAGCTTAAAGTAGTTTATTTGCTCTTCTGACATAAGGGATATAGAAGCAGGGCTTGGGGCTTGAGAAGAGCACTGGAGTAGGAGTCTACTTATGTTGCTGTCTTGCCACGAGCCAACTGTACAAACTTGGGCAAGACATTTTGTCTGTATAGGGTTAAAGAACTCTCAAATCTAACCCTTTTCCTTCATTGTCCCTGACAATAGGGACAGAGAGGTACAGTCCTCTGTTTTGGAAGCTTTTCACATATATAAAGTGAAGGAAGACATAGCCAAATAGTTATACAAATTATAATATAGTTTAATGTTTACACTTAACCAAACACATCTAATACACCTATAAAAATGTACTGACTCTTTGCATGACTTCACTTAAAAATAACACCAAGGGTCTAAAAAGGTAGGTTCGTTGTGAATGTGAGACTTGGGCAAATGGCTACTGCCCTTGGACCCCAGTTTGGGCTGCACCTCCCACTGACCCTTTTGTCTTCATCTGGGTTATGATATGTAATTGTACTGCCTGACTCTAGTCTTGTCTCTATGCTAAACCCATCCTTGATTCTGACACAACAGCCCTAGTATAAACATGTTTGACCCTCTCCATTTTATGCCCCACAACTCAATCAAGATAAACACCTTGTGTAGTCTTTTTTAAACATTTCTTCTCTCATACATATGTCTTTGAACAAGTTGCTTCCTCTTCCTAGAATTTTCTCCATCAGATATCTCATTCTGTTAGAGATTCAAGATATTGGGGCTAGAGGACACCTTCCTTAACACACTATCCTTAGCAGAGACACATATCTATCTTTCAGAAGTAGTCTAAAAACACCATGCATACAAATATCATTATGCTTATCAGTCTGAATGGTGATGACCAGCCACTTGTTTGTCATCACAGTATACTGTAAACTCCTTAAGGAGAGAGATGCCATCTTCAATTTCTCTGGCCCTACATATTGTTTCCCATGAATTGGGATGATGAGTAAGTGTCTGTTTGTGATTTACAATAATCTTGAGACATCCCAAGAATGCACTTGACTCCTACCACTTGACTCCATCTTTGAGATAAAAGGAGGGATTCAGAAGGTATGTAGTGTAGGACATAATTAAGGGATCAGTTTGTGAAATAAACATTTTATTCCAATTTTCTCAGCCTTACCTTTGGGCCAACTACCTTTTTCTTTTTTTAACTTTTTTGTGGTTCACAGTTTAAATGCTACATATAAAATTAAATCTCATTTGCTTTTTATTATGTACATTCTGAGAAAGAATAGAAGGCACCTGAAGCTTGACTTTACATATCACACACCTCATATAATATTAGGTGTTTTTGACTAGTATGGGAGTCTTATGTTCCAGAATAAAATCTAGAGCTAACTAATTATCTAATCAAATATATGTGGAAAAAGTACTTGGGATTTCAACAAGCAAACTATTCGCATTTCACCATATTTAAATCATAACCAATATTCTTTCCACTACTAGTATTCACTAAAATGATTTGGTGGCTAAGAAGAAAAATCAAATTAGATAAACAGTTATAGGATGAAACAGATGATTATTCATAAGTGAAATTATATGGCAACAAGAACCTTGCTGAACCATCTTATTTTCTAAACCTGACTCATGGACAGGGTTTTGGGGGACATCTTCAATTGCAGTAAAGCCCATCCACACCAGAAGCTGACTCTGGAGATCAGAAATTCATTCCAGGGGCAAGTAAATGAATGATGTCAATGCGAACTGCTAGTTCCTCTCCTAAAGGAATTCACATTTCAATAGGGCTCAAAGTCTTAAGCTAAACTTAGGAATCAAGTACTGAAAGGTAGCATTTTAAGCATTAGAGAATCAAGAAAGAAAAGTATGTGTGTGTGTGTGTGTGTGTGTGTGCACATGCACACACCATTCTCAGTCTGTAATGATATAAGTAAATTTAAAATTTTGCCTATGTGTAATTATGATTATGTGAAGATTCTCTTTTAATAAGTTAGAATTGAATCTCTTTGAAGACCTGGGCTAAGTCTCCTAATTCCCTCGAATTCTCCAATATTGCTTGGTCCATAAACATTCAGTAAAATAATTGGATGAGCTAATTTATTAATTATTCCTGCCTACTGCAACAGCACTGGTCAAGAAAAAGATTATATGCTAATGCTGCAAAAGTTGTTTTCCCAAATTATGAGCCTCATTTTCTTCTCTTACCGAGGAAAGACTCAAAATCTAGAGGTTGAATCACATGAAATTTTAAGGTTTCTTTTCAATTTTTCAGCACTACAGATTGGAGTAACCCACTGCTGTGATTTGACCATGACCCTCAGCACCGGCTCATCTCAGGATCCTCACAAGCACTGCATGCCAATTTGCAGTGCACAGGATCAAGTACATTTCAAGTACCCTCAATCAAACACAAGTAGGATTGACTACCTTAAAAATCTAGATTTTGATGTCAACAACCAAGAAATTATTTCTGGCTCCATTTTCAAGTAAAACCAAGAAGTTAAAAAGAAAGAGAGGGTATTAGAATATAAATATTTTAAGATACATTTATAAGCAATAACATTGCATTTTGGCAGAACTTTTCTTTTACAATAACAGGAGATGTTTGCGGGGGCGGGAATCGGAGGGGGAGACGAACCATGAGAGACTATGGACTCTGAGAAACAAACTGAGGATTCTAGAAGGGAAGGGGTTAGGGGGATGGGTTAGCCTGGTGATGGGTATTAAAGAGGGCACGTACTGAATGGAGCACTGGGTGTTATATGCGAACAATGAATCATGGAACACTACATCAAAAACTAATGATGTAATGTATGGTGATTAACATAACATAATAAAAAAAAACAATAAAAGGAGATGTTTTTCAGTATTCCAAGTTGACTCTGTAACAGTATAGTCTCAGTATTAATATGTCATTTGGGAAGGTCTGGGTTGATGTTTCTCACATTGGTTCTCATGTCATTTACCCATGCTTCCATGTGTGCAGAAGATAACATGCACAGGAAAACAGGCAACAGGAACAGAAGTTTCAGATACCACGACCAAAATGAAAAAGCCACCCTAGCCTTGGGTAAAAACAACAGCAGCCTTACGCCTCTCTAAAATAGCTCTGACCATGACCAGAAGAGCAAGAGTGTTAGAAGCAACAGTAGCCAGTGGCGTGCAAAGAACTCGAGAGACAGAGCAGTGCCTGAGTGGCTCAGTTGGTTAAGCATCTGCCTTCGGCTCAGGTCACGATCCCAGGGTCCTGAGATCGAGCTCCGCATCAGTCTCCCTGCTCAGCATGGAGCCTGCTTCTCCCTCTCCCTCTGCCTGCCTCTCTATTTGTGCTCTCTATCTCTCTGTCAAAAAAATAAATAAATAAAATCTTAAAAAACAACTTAAAAAAGAAAAAAAGAACTTCAGAGATGGAGGTAAATGCCAGGAAAAATACAAGTGCAGGATACTACTTTGTACTTTATGGAGTCATAAAACCTTTATTCTGGAAAGTTCAAAGCCCTTGACAGACATTTCATTAGCCCTCCCTCTCTCCTTTGAGGTACACAGGTGGCAAGTGTAATTATTGTCATTTTTATGAATGGGAAAAAATGAGGCATGGAAGGTTAAGAACACATTCAAAGTTACATAAAATCACATACACAGAAGGCTACACCCCCCACACACACCCCCTGATGCTTCCTTAAATGCCTTATGACCTTTTCACTGTGCTGGTCCTATATCATGCTTTTTGTGAAACAAACTGCCTTAAAAAATCTCTTGTACTCATTAGTATATGCTGTTTCTAAAATTTATAAAAGGGAGAGTGGGTAAACAAAATAAACAAAAAAAAAAAAACAACAAGGTTTTGGCATATGTCTCAAATAGCCAAATCATTCTTTCAATGCTACTAATATAGCACATAGATCAAATTTATCATATATTGAAGAAAAGTTTAGTTTCTTAGGGCCACTACTTCATCTACTTCAATCCATATTGCTCAGTCACATCCTCTGATTCTAAAATCTGTATGTTAAAATGAACTCTTCAAAACACTGCTAAGCATCTTAGAAAAGATGAGTCATACGACTGGTTGTAAGGGCCAAGAAGAGAGAATGAACTCCCCTTTTTGACAACTGGCTGGGAACCACCAAGTGGTGATGTTGGCACCATGCACTGGCACTCCACCTCCATGTCCTGAAAAGACATCTTTGCTTGGCGGCTCTTCCAGTTGAAACATAAGAAAAATAAATGGTAATAGCAACCAAATGGAAAAAGCTGGAAATTACTAGAGAAGAGGAAAATTTTAACTTCTAAGAAGATATTAGAAAGTGGAAACTTTACAAAAACCCTTTTTGCCAATGAGGTTGTCCAAAAATCAACCGAATTTATTATAGAATAATAACCAAATTTGTGCATGAATCAGTGATGATGTAAAACTGTACAGTATAAGCATTACTAAATATTTTTCTATTTAGTTTACCTTTAAAGTAAGGCTTCAGGATGAGGCTCTCCACTGCATTTCATTATGTAATGCCATGTTCATTTGGTATATTACCTCAGATGTAAATCTAATATAGTTTGATTTGTTAAGAGGCTAAAATGAAACACCACTTTTTTTAATTCCTCTTTTCTATAAGCACAAGGTATAAAAAATAATCAATTTAAATATGGTAAGTGCATTGAGCTACAGTTTCAAAGATACCTTTGAGAAGATGATTTTTTATTTACTATATGCAATTTAGTTAGGAGAAATATTATGTAGCCAAACCCCTGTCTTTATCAGCGCTAAAATATGAGCTAAAAACTAAACAGTTGGTTACCTCATGAAGATAATTTAATGGATTTACACTGCCCAGTAATATGGAGGGCTTTTTTTCATCTGCCTTTATAAATGTACAAAATGGAAACCATTAGACAAAAAAAAATTGGTTTAGCTTTATCCCATAAGTTACTAATTGCTCTCATATCAATATATGTACATGTTTCTATGTAGGAATACCAAATTTCCCCTTTGTATTTTGATATACTAAAATAAATACAGATTTCTAAAAACTCTGACTTTGAAGCTGATCTTGGACCATTTGAATGGCTGTCAAATGTGATACTGATTTATTAATAACTCCCATATGTTAAAAAAACAATCCTTCCCAGACCTTTAACATCTTCTAACTGTTGTGGCTAATTGTTCTGTTGAAATAATTTTCTTGATCATTCTTACCTGATTCCTCTGTCTAAGATTGTATTTACTTACTTATTTTACTTCTTAGCAATTCGCATTGCTTTGGGATACATTTTGTCTGCAAGAAAATACTATATTCCTGTGGGAGGGAAACACAGTACTTATGTATAACGCAGCTATGAAACAAACGTAATGCTTTATGCTCTATTGTAAAGAGACCATATAAAATCTAATTTCCCAGGCCAGTAGTGAATAATATCTATTTCTATGCTTAACAGTCGTTCAAAAACTTTATTTTTCCTAACAAAAATGTCTACTGACATTGACACATGTTACGAAACACTTAGCATATTATCAATATTCAGTACATGATTTTTAGTAGTAGTAATGTTTGTTGTATTTTTGTTACCACTACAAGTGCTACTCCTATTTACAATAAAAAAAAATGATTTCATGAATGGCAGAACTTAGAAATTTAACTTAAGATGACTGATGGGTGGAAATGCTTAAACATTTTAACTCAACCTCAACATTGTGAAAAATAACATTTTGATTTTTCTTCTGTGCCTTCTTTTCTTTCTGGTATTCCCGGTCTTGAAGTAGTTATTTCCCTGGCTTTCCATTAGTGTATCTCTCTCTCTCTCTCTCTCTCTCTCTCTCTCTCTCTTTGTAACATATTAAAACATCAGCTCAGTTCTAAGGCTCTTCTACAGCGCATCATTTCCTACACTGGGGGCATGTTCTCCTCCTTCTCACATTCTATTGCTCAGAAAGACACTCTTTTGTGTCCTCATCTCCCATCTCCTTGGTCTCATTGTCTAAATTCCTGAAATTAATTTTCTCCTGTTCACACAAGGTGTATTCTTCATTCACTTCTTATGTAATGTTCCTAATAATGTGAAAAATTATAAGGGGAACTCAAAATTATTTCAAAATGTACTAGATTTTGAGCTCTAGAATGGAAGAACAAATATTTATCTTGGTAATGTAGTATCTCTTGCACTACCATCACATTGTAAGTTCTCAAGAATAGTAGCAATCATGACAATAATGATAGTATCTAACTCTGAAAATACTTAATATGTGATTTACACTCCACTAAGTGTTTTTCATGGAATCCTTACAATGTCCATACAATAGTACTTGATTATGGAATAGATAATATTGTTATTATCACATTTTGGATATGGAAATTGAAGTTCAGAGTAGATGAGCAACTTACCAAGTTAGCAGAACTTGGTCATGAGACTGAGTAGCCTGATCCTGATCCTATGTTTTAATCACTATAAATTTTTGTCAGAGATTATGTTTAATTGTTTGGCATACTTCTCCAGACCTGCACCAAACCCCACCCTGTTTGCTTTGTTTGTTGATTCCCATGATTAACATTTATCCAGAAATAAATGATCCAAAGAAAGGATGGCAAATACATATTGGTTGTTTTTTGTTTGTTTGCTTTTTGTTTTTTGCCAAATGTACTTTATTGGCAAAAGGTGCTTATAAAATTTTATTTACAAGAATTCTGAGGTTGGGGCGCCTGGGTGGCTCAGTTGGTTAAGTGACTGCCTTTGGCTCAGGTCAAGATCCTGGAGTTCCGGGATCAAGTCCCGCATCGGACTCCCTGCTCAGCAGTGAGTCTGCTTCTCCCTCGGACCCTCCCCCCTCTCATGCTCTCTCTATCTTATTCTCTCTCTCAAATAAATGGATAAAATCTTTAAAAAAAAAGAATTCTGAGGTTATGTAGAATGTCTGAGGAAAAGGCACTATCGGCATAGGAAAAGGAAGACCAACTCTTTGCCTCCTTAACCAACATGTATCTTTATTTCTTGGTTAAGAAAAATGCACATATTTCTCTCCTCTGTGGAAGTTATATATCAATATATGTTGAACTGCAATCAAATTGAACCTGCCAAGATAATATTAGTATCACATTAACATCTCTACTAAATTGTCAGATTAAATGTATTTTCCTAAGGTAAAATTTATAGCCACAGATGAGCAATAGGAAAATATGTTAATCACCTACTCTCCATGTGAAGAAATACTAAGATAAATTTTTAATTTCATTTCTAATTTTTAAATTTCCAAGGGCATACATACTTTTGCACTTGATAATAAACATGTGAAATATCAGCATAGATGCTGAATGTGGACATTTTCTATTATAACTCTAATAAAATGTGACTAATAATCTGGTTTACTGGGAGATAATTTAAAACCTAAAACACATCGACTATGATGTTGAAAGCATATTAAATATAACTTATCCTCTGATTCAGGATGTACTTTATGACTTCACGGTGCCATCTGGTCATGTTTATGAACACCGATTATAAAAGAGTCCTGAAACTGAACAGAGGCAGTATGCATAGTAGTGAGAGTTGGGGCCATAATCTTGGGTTGGTTTCCTTGTTCCACAATCTTTATCAGCTCTGTGCCTCAGCTTCCTCATCTGAAAAATGGAGATGATATTACCTATGATTCCTAAAGCACCATCTAGTACATAGTAAGCACTTTGTAAGTATTAGTTATTATTGTCATTGTTATGTTATAAAGTATAAAATTAACTTGAATTCCATTGTAACTGGAAGACAAATATTGAAGTTTTGTGTGTGTGTGTTCATGTGATAGTGTAGGTGTGCAAATGTGTTTATTTTATTTTGACAAATCCATAATTTTGCCTATTTTCCTATGACTAAAACAAAACTGTCTTTATTTTTTTAAAGTTTTTATTTAAATTCCAGTTAGTTAACATGCATGTACTATTAGTTTCAGGTGTACAATATAGTGATTCAACACTTCTATACAACACCTGGTGCTCGTCACAACAAGTGCACTCCTTAATCTCCATCACCTCTTTTACCCATTCCCCCATCTATCTCCCCTCTGGTAACCATCAGCTTGTTCTCTATAGTTAAGAGTCTGTTTCTTGCTTTGTCTCTCTCTCTCTTTTTTCCCCTTTGCTCATTTTTTTGTTGTTGTTTCTTAAATCCTACATGAGTGAAATCATAGGGTATTTGTCTTTTTTCTGACTGACTTATTTCACTTAGCATAACACTCTCTAGCTCCATCCATGACTTTGCAAATAGCAATATTTCATTCTTTTGTATGGCTAATATCCCCACTGTATATATATGCCACATCTTCTTTATCTATTCATCAATCAATGGACATGGGCTGTTTCCATAATTTGACTGGTGTAGATAATACTGCTATAAACTTTGGGGTTCATATATCCGTTTGAATTCGTGTTTTGTATTCTTTGGGTAAATACCTACTAGTGCAATTGTTGGATCATAGGGTAGCTCTATTTTTAACATTTTGAGGAACCTCCACACTGTTTTCCACAGTGGCTACACCAGTTGTTTCCTTGTTGTTAATCTTAGCCATTCTGACAGGTGTGAGGTTGTATCTCATCATGGTTTTGATTTATATTTCCCTGATGATGAGTGATGTTGAGCATCTTTTCATGTGTCTGTTAGCCAGATGTCTTCTTTGGAAAAGTGTCTATTCATGTCTTCAGCCCACTTCTTAACTGGATTATTTGCTTTTTGGGTGTTGAGTTTGATAAGTTCTTTAGAGATTTTGGATACTAACCCTTTATCAGATGTGTTATTTGCAGTATCTTCTCCCATTCTGTAGGCTGCCTTTTAGTTTTGTTGATTGTGCAGTTTTTTATCTTGGTAAAGTCCCAATAGTTCATTTTTGCTTTTGTTTCCCTTGCCTTGTGCTCGCTTCGGCAGCACATATATTAAAATTGTTTCCCTTGCCTTAGGAGACATTTCTAGTAAGAAGTTGCTATGGCTGATGTTAAAGAGGTTACTGTCTGTGTTCTTCTCTAGGATTTTGATTATTTCGGGTCTCACATTTAGGTCTTTAACCCATTTTGAGTTTATTTTTGTGTATGGTGTAAGAAAAGTGGTCTAATTTCATTCTTTTGCATGTTGCTGTCCAGTTTTCCCAACACCATTTGTTGAAGAGACATTCTTTTTCCCATTGGATATTCTTTCCTGCTTTGTTGATTAATTGACCATATAGTTGTGGGTTTATTTCTGGGCCTTCTAGTCTGTTCCATTGATCTATGTGTCTATTTTTGTGCTAGTACCATACTGTTTGGATCACTATAGCTTTGTAATATAACTTGAAGTCTGGAATTGGGATGCCTCCAGCTTTGTGGTTTTTGTTTTTTTTTTTTTTTTTTTAAGTTTTTTTTTGGTATTTGAGGTCTTTCGTGGTTCCATCCAAATTTTAGGATTGTTTGTTGTAGCTCTCTGAAAAATTTTGTTGGTATTTTGATAAGGATTACATTAAATGTGTAGATTGCTTTGAGTAGTATAGATAATTTAACAATATTTGTTCTTCCAATCTATGAGCATGGAATATCTTTCCATTTCTTTGTGTTGTCTTCAATTTTTGTCATCAGTGTCTTGTAGTTTTCAGAGTACAAGTCTTTCACCTCTTTGGTTAGATTTATTTCTAGGTATCTTATTGTTTTTGGCACAATTATAAATGAGATTTCTCTTTCTGCTGTTTCATTATTGGTGTGTGGAAATGCAACAGATTTCCGTATGTTGACTTTGTATCCTGTGACTTTACTGAATTCATTTATCACTTCTAGCAGTTTTTTGATGGAGACTTTCAGGTTTTCTATATGGAGTATCATGTCATCTGTAAATAGTGAAAGTTCTACTTCTTCCTTACTGATTTGGATACCTTTTATTTGTTTTTGTTACCTGATTGCTGTGGTTAGGACTTCCAGTACTATGTTGAATAAAAGTGGTGAGAGTGGACATCCCTGTCTTTTTCCTGACCATAGAGGAAAAGCTCTCAGGTTTTCCCCATTGAGGATGATATGGGTTTTTCATAGATGGCCTTTATTATGTGAGGTATGTTCCCTCTAAACCTACTTCGTTGAGGAAGAAAATTATCTTTCATGCACCAAATGTAGATATTTGTACTTCCTGATATTTGAGCTGTTCTAGATATCTTACTGTTTAATTCAGTTTGCCATGGTATAGACTGAATGCTTGTATTCCCTCAGAACTTACATGTTGAAACCTACTCCCCAGTGTGATAGTAATAGGAAATGGGACTTTAGGGGAATAATTAGGATTAGATGAAATCATGAAAGTGGGGCCCTAATAAATGGGATTAGTTAAGTTACAAGAAAGCTTGGTTCCCATCCCTGCTCTCCATCATGGGAAGACACAACAAGAGGTGGGCAATGTGCAACAAACATAGAAGTGGGCTCTCAACAGAACCTGTCAGTGCTGGCATTCTGATCTCAGACTTCTAGAACCACGAGAAATAAAATTTCTGTTGTTTATAAGCCACCCAGTCTATAGTATTTTGTTATAGCAACACAAACTAAGATACCATATCTTTATTAATTCTATCAGGAGACAAATATTTATTAAATAATATCATACCTTTAGCATAAACTCTCCACCATTAAAAAAAACTAAGCAGGAAGCTTTGGAATGATATGCACTGATTTTTATAATGAAATTTTTTATGGCCAACAGGTACATGAAAAGATGCTCAACATCACTAACTATCAGGGAAATGCAAATCAAAATCAGGAGATAATACTCACACCTGTTAGAATGACTATTACCAAAAGACTAAAAATAACAAGTGTTGGTGAGGATGTGGAGGTAAAGGAACACTTGTGCACTATTGGTGGGAATATAAATTGGTGAAACCCTATGGAAAATAGTATGGAGGCTCCTCAGAAAATTAGAAATAGAACTACCTTATGATCCAGCTATTCCACTTTTGTGATTTTTATCCAAAGAAAACAAAAACACTCTTACAGATATCTGCAACCCCATGATCACTGAAGAATTATTTACAATAGCCAAGACATGGAAACAACCTATGTGTTCATCATTGGGTGAATGGATAAGGAAATTGCAGTATATGTGTACAATGGAATATTATTCAGCCATAAAAAAAGAATGAAATCTTGCAATTTGCAACAACATGAATGGATGGACCTTTGGGGCATCATGCTAAGTGAACTAAGTTAGACAGAGAAAGACAAATACCATATCCTGTATGTGGAATCTAAAAAAAAATAAAACAAAACAAGGTTATAGATACAAAGAATAGACTGGTGGTCAGGGAGGAGGTGGGAGAAAAGGTTGCAGGATAAAAAGGTAACAAGAAAAAATTAAGGGAGGTAGGAGAAGTAATACATGAAATAAGACTAGCCATGAATTAATGATTGAAGCTGAGTAATAATTAAATTAGATTCATTATACTATTTTTTCTTAAAGATTTTATTTATTTGAGAGAGAGTGAGAAAGAGCACAAGCAGGGGGTGGGGGGTTGAGGGGCAAAGTGAGAGGAAGAAGCAGGCCCCCACTGATCAGGGAACCTGACACAGGGCTCTATCCCAGGACCCTGGGATCATGACCTGAGCTGAAGGCAGATGCTTAACCGACTGAGCCACCCAGGCGTCCCTCATTATACTATTCTAAAAACAAAAGCAAAAAGAATGTGAGTTGATCTTCTTTATAAAACTCTAAAGGACGTAGTATTTTCATACTTTTTTTCCTCACCCAGTGAGATACTGTTTTATATGTTCTACTTCAAGAGGAGAGGACTTTTATTTGAAGTTTTGTGGTTGAGCAGTGCATATGTAAGCTAAATGGAAATGTTTACCCTGCTTGGGCTCTTTGCTGAACGGTGCTGAGAATGAGATTAGAACTGGATCATGAATGCCTAATGAGGAGCAGATTTTGATATAAAAACAGAATTCTGTATTTGGTTATCTTTGATCTAAGACCACTAAAAGGAGTAATAATTGCAGTTATAGGCAAGTGTCTGTTAAAGATGGGCAAATTAGACCTAACAAGTAATCACAGACTCCAAATATCTAAACCAATTTTTAAAAAGAAATACACTATTTAAGTGTGAAAATATTTGACTTTTTTTTTCTGCTTGCCAGTGGTTTTTCTCATATATGTCAGCACTAAAAGCCCTGACATGCTATAAAAGTCTGTTTTGCCAGTCTCCAATCCCACAGGAAACAATGCAAGGGACCCTATGGATAATAAATTTATAACTCTAGATATGTAGGCTTAGATAAGGTTTTGATAAGCACTCAAGCATTTTGTTGATTAACCACATCAAATCAAAGCTGTGAATTTAGCCAATCACTAATGATTTCAAGGAACTTGGATGAGATCATTGCCTGCAAATCTCCCAGGGGTTTAGGGCTTAACTTAGGACCCTTGAAGGTAAAAGGCAAACCCCCTCTTGGCTGAGTCCTCTGGCTGGTTTTGTGTAATTATCAAATAGGCCTTGGGAATCTGTCCAGCAGTGGTCCAAAAGGGAAACATATGCACTTCACTTACAGTGAGCACTGCAGCCTCCTTGCAACAGGAGAAAGTCGGTAAGTTCGTGCTCATGTGAAATGCTTTTAGACTTTAACTCTGAACCAGTCCAACAACCTTTGGCATTGGGACTGTTGAAATGTCTAAGGGCACTTCACTTCCAAGTGCTGGTTCTAGGAATGGCACAGGAAATTAGTTAAATGAGGCAGTGCAACTTTCTGAAGCACTTCTCTTGGATACTGCATTTATGGGAGTGGGAGCTAAACAGATCTAAGGGATGGGAGATGTAGCTCTGCCACTAGTAATGCTGTAACTCAGCTGTAAACCATTAGGAGTCTTTCAAACTAAAGACGCTCCGAATTCCACAATTTCAGGCAGCGGGGAGCTTGGCAAATGTGCACCAGTCTTACGTATAACAAGCTCCCACTTTTGTAATCAAATAATTGGAAATCTTTGTAGGGGAAAAATAATGGGGCATAGATGCAGAGTTTTCATTTGTACTTTAAATGTTTCATGGGTGGACTATAAAGGTGGCTTCTCTTGATTTTTAATCCTATGATAAGCCTGTGAAGACCGGACAGCTACCAATGCAAAGTAACCTTGTCCTCCTCATGTGTAGACCTGTGCACAGGTCTCACAGTCATTATCCTTGCTTGTGTTTGAAACCAGTTTTTAATATTATTCAAATATCACTTCTTCAGATGAACTACTGAATTTGTTAATGAATTACTTTTTAAAATATATTTTGAAAGTTTTTCTGCCACAAATTAAGGAAGAAATTGGTATTAAGAACTCAAGTTATGTGATACATATTAGCGAAGTGATGTGTCAACTTAAAACATTTATGAAGAATTAGTTCTTAGTGAGTTAGAGATTAAGAATATGAGTAAAGCGTATCCACAACTTTGTGATCTATTCTGAACTCCAGGGGGAAAAAAGGGCTAAAGATTGCAAGGGCATTGGTGTATCACAGCTTTTCTTTAACCCAGCAGTTTTCAAAACTCCTGGTTTGTTTTAAATAAAGCAGCACCACTGCAAGTGCCTTTTATTCCTCAATTTTAAGAAGAAATTCTGTGCTTTCCCACTAAACAACCCCCATACCTGAGTGTGCACTCTTCCTGCTAGGGCCTGAGATTTCTCCCCAAAATATCTGAAAGACATAAGTGCTTTGGAACTTTTTCAGCAGAAATAAATCTCTGTCTGTCATAAAAACATCATGGATGTTTTTAAGCCAGGATCAATAGCAGCTGCCTAGGGGCAGGTGGATTAATCAGAACCACGTCCTTCCTTCCACACCTCTAAGAGTACCTTCCATTTCTGTCAAATTTAAACAATTTGCCTGTAATATCTAAATAGAATATCCTTAACATTAAAAAAGTGTTCCTTTTACAAAGATAAACATTTTTTCGCCTGTGTGCTTAAATATTCGTAGTTTAATTCACCTATTAAATTTCTCTTCCATTCTTCAACTAAATTATTTAGCAGACACATTAATCTGAGCTTTCGTTGTGTTCGTTTGTGTGCTTTTCAGATGGTCTTTACCTCCACAGATGCCCTTTTAAAAAGCTGCATTTTGTGCACCTCTTTCATTTTATTTGTTTATTTATTTATTTATTTATTTATTTATTGTTAATCACCATACATTAACGTCATTAGTTTTTGATGTAGTGTTCCATGATTCATTGTTTGCGTATAACACCCAGTGCTCCATGCAGTACCTGCTCTCTTTAATACCCATCACCAGGCTAAGCCATCCCCCCACCCTCCTCCCCTCTAGAACCCTCAGTTTGTTTCTCAGAGTCCATTGTCTCTCATGGTTCGACTCCCCCTCCGACTTACTCCCCCTTCATTCTTCCCCTCCTGCTATCTTCTTCTTTTTCTTTTTTCTTAACATATGTTGCATTATTTGTTGCAGAAGTACAGATCTGTGATTCAACAGTCTTGCACAATTCACAGTGCTCACCATAGCACATACCCTCCCCAGTGTCTATCACCCAGCTACTCCATCCCTCCCACCCCCCACCACTCCAGCAACCCTCAGTTTGTTTCCTGAGATTAAGAATTCCTCATATCAGTGAGGTCATATGATACATCTCTTTCTCTGATTGACTTATTTCATGCAGCATAACACCCTCCAGTTCCAACCACGTCGTTGCAAATGGCAAGATCTCATTCCTTTTGATGGCTGCATAATATTCCATTGTTTATATATACCACATCTTCTTTATCCACTCATCTGTCGATGGACATCGTGGCTCTTTCCACAGTTTGGCTATTGTGGACATTGCTGCTATAAACATTGGGGTGCACATACCCCTTCGAATCCCTACATTTGTATCTTTGGGGTAAATACCCAGTAGTGCAATTGCTGGATCGTACAGTAGCTCTATTTTCAACTGTTTGAGGAACCTCCATACTGTTTTCCAGAGTGGCTGCACCAGCTTGCATTCCCACCAACAGTGTAGGAGGGTTCCCCTTTCTCCACAGTGCACCTCTTTTAGGTAACTCTTGATATAACCAGAGGCAGGGATGGCTGGAATCAGCTGGAGATGGTCACCATCTAAGTGGAAAAGAACTAGCTTCAGTATTTACCTCCTGTGCTTTCCCTGCCACTAACATTAATACTTAGGGGCAGGTGATGGTGACAGTGACATTAGGTAGCCCAAATTCCTCATCATTCAAAAGGCTACCAATAACCACTGATATGCCCTCTGCTGACTTCATTCCGTTCTTGTCCTCTGCTCCCTTCCTCCTGCCCATTGTTTTCAGGTTGGTGGTCTTACGGCTTCTTCTTTCCTTTTTCATTCTTAGCTCCTTCTATTTGATTAACTTGACCCAAAGAAGCTTAGGGTGAAACAATCCTGTGATAGGCTGGAGATTATGGGAAACAGCTTTGTATACTTTTCCAAACTCCCAGACAGTGATAAGGGGCATCATCTACTTGCAGCCATTTCTAGGGTTGTAGATGTGGACAGTAATATTTAAAAGAATAATAAACAGTTAGCAAACAAAACCAGTGATTGAGGTCATGTTTCTCTTCCTAGGATTTGGATAGATGGTACATACTTTTCTATATCCAGCCAGCACAGCAATCATGAAACTATTTTTATTCCACTTATTTGATTCAATCTAAGGATATAATCTATGATCTTTTCTTCTTTTATATATATATTTTTTAAAGATTTTTTATTTACTTATTTATTTGAGAGAGCGAGAATGAGAGGGGGGAGGGTCAGAGGGAGAAGCAGACTCCCTGCCGAGCAGGGAGCCCGATGCGGGACTCGATCCCAGGACTCCAGGATCATGACCTGAGCCGAAGGCAGTCGCTTTAACCAACTGAGCCACCCAGGCGCCCAATCTATGATCTTTTCTAATCAGAGGTATTACTGGTTTATGTCACTAACTGAAAACCCCAAACTGCATATTTGCTCTAGATTGCGTACCTGCCCTTTTATCCTCCCATATGCACAAAACTGAATGCATTTTCTTCTGTTTATCACAACCTTTTTTTGTCCTTTCTTTCCAGTTATTCACTCTATTTTTCTCCTGAGGTCAAATCTAAAACCCATTCTATCTACACATTCCTTAATTTCTGAGTACTCTGTTACCTTAATATCTCAATGTTGTCTTCTTAATTTTCCTCACCTGTGCCTTGGAATCTTATTTTTTCTTAGGAGAGGGGTAGAGGGAGAGAGAGAATCTTAACCAGGCTCCACACCCAGTGTAGAGCCCAACTCAAGGTTCGAACTCACAACCCTGAGATCATGCATGACCTGAACTGAAATCAAGAGTCAGATGCTTAACTGACTGAGCCCCCGCAGATGCTCCTGGAATCTTATTTTTCAAGTTTACCACCATATAGATTATTCCCATATTAATATGTCCAGTAACTTCAGTACAATACTTTGTTCACATGCCTGTTATCAGTGTCATCTGGAGATGCACATTTTTTACATGTTTGTCTACCCAGATTCTGTAACTCAGTGGACACAGATTTTTTGTAGACATCTAATCATGACATCATCCTCTCTAGGAAGTCCAAGAAACCACTTTTACTGGACATCTTGGGCAGGTGCACAGTTGCAACCAGAGTTATCCAAGCTCATCAGGACATGTGCAGTACACAAGTCCTTGGTACACATCTTATAAATAGGTCACCCAGAGTTATTAATAGCATGGAGGTTGTCCTTCTTCTATGAAAATGATGGTATTTTTTCCCCCCTCTGGGGATAGGGTTATAGCTCTTGTGTTTTTGTCTTTTTGCTTGCAGGTGACCACCCCTCCCCCCCCCCCCAGAAAATCCCCTATATCTCTGGTTTACAAATAGGTGTTTCTTTGCTTAGACAGTAATTACTGCTTCCTAGTTATTCAACATAATACTGCTCAGAGGTCTTTGGTGTGTCTTTTTAGCCTTGATTTGGTCTTTGTTTTTCCCAGTTTGAGACACACCTGTTTGCTTTTTAGGCCATATTTACATGTGCATTCCAGCAGCATTGACTTGTTGACAGTGTTACAGCAAGGTTGGTAGACTGGCTACATTCCATGGCTTTGTTGTGGGTGGTCCAGTCTTGTCGAACATGACATTAAGATTATATTCAGAAAACTACTCAAGAAGCAGTGAGTGTTTTTCATGGAAGATCCAAGGCTCAAGCACTTTTGTAGAGCATGATTTAGATGGCCAGTTAATGCTCACTGTTATCTAGTTTCCACATTGCTGGCTTGTATAATGTGGTTTCCAAATTCTTTGTTCATATTTATAAGTATTCTTCTAACTGTAGAATCTGTTACTTTTAGATTCTTCAGTTTTATCAAAGCAGTGATTGATGTTCATCTTTAAGCCAAGTGTGTGTCAGGTGCTGGGGAAGCAGAAGAGCTAGGCTGCAATGAGGTAGACTTGCCTTGGTGGATCCAGGAGGGTTTCACAGAGAAGACAACTGAGCTGATTCATGAAAAATGGGAGGTTCAATGGAAATGGAAGTGGGGAGAGTGAAGGGAAATCTAGTCACAGGGAACAAGAGTAAAACCCAGAGATCTGAGGGACGCCTGGGTGTCCCTCAGTTGATTGAGCATCTAATTCTTGGTTTCAGCTCAGGTCATGATCTCAGAGTTGTGGGATGGAGCACTTCGTCAGGCTCCCCTGTTTAGTAGGAAGTCTGCTGGAAGTTTCTCTCCCTCTCTGCCTTTTCCCACTGCTCACTCTCTCTTTCTCTCTCTCCGTCTCTCAAATAAATAAATCTTTAAAAAAAAAAAAACCTCAGAGATCTGATTCAGCATTACATGTTTAAGGAACTACAAACAGTAGGGATTCCATTTGTTTACTATGTGTTGGGCTCTGTTAAAATTATATTATCAATATTATTCAGTCACATAAAATTCTTTGTGGGATAAGTTGGAATGTTGACAGATAGAGTGGGTAATGATAGTGAATGTATATTTATTTTTTTAATTTTTTATTGTTATGTTAATCACCATATATTACATCATTAGTTTTTGGTGCAGTGTTCCATGATTCATTGTTTGTT
>NW_027397119.1:3021840-3022967 GCF_003265705.2 Callorhinus ursinus
GTCTCTGTGGATAGGTCTGTTGCCAATCTAATGTTTCTACCATTGTAGGTTACATATCTCTTCTCCCGAGCTGCTTTCAGGATTTTCTCTTTGTCTCTGAGACTCGTAAGTTTTACTATTAGATGTCGGGGTGTTGACCTATTTTTATTGATTTTGAGAGGGGTTCTCTGTGCCTCCTGGATTTTAATGCCTGTTTCCTTCCTCACATTAGGGAAGTTTTCTGCTATAATTTGCTCCAATATACCTTCTGCCCCCCTCTCTCTCTCTTCTTCTTCTTCTGGGATCCCAATTATTCTAATGTTGTTTCGTCTTATCGTATCACTTATCTCTCGAATTCTGCCCTCGTGATCCTGTAGTTGTTTCTCTCTCTTTTTCTCAGCCTCTTTATTTTCCATCATTTGGTCTTCTATATCGCTGATTCTCTCTTCTGCCTCATTTATCCTAGCAGTTAGTGCCCCCATTTTGGATTGCACCTCATCAATAGCCTTTTTGATTTCGATTTGGTTAGATTTTAGTTCTTTTATTTCTCCAGAAAGCGTTTCTCTAATAACTTCCACGCTTTTTTCAAGCCCAGCTAGTATCTTTAAAGTCATGATTCTGAACTCTAGGTCCGACATCATACTAATGTCTGTATTGAGTAGGTCCCTGGCTGATGGTAGTACCTCTTGTTCTTTTTGCTGAGGTGATTTCTTTCGTCTTGTCATTTTGTCCAGAGGAGAATAGATGAATGAGAGAACAAAATGCTAACAGGTTTACAATGTCCCCAGCAAATATACTGTATACAAATCAGAAAAGACCTGAAACCAGGGGAAAAGAAAGGGAAAGAAAGAAAAAAGAAAGAGAAAAAAGAAAAAAAAAGATAAAAACAAAAACAAAACAATACAAAAATAGCAGAATATGATCAAATATGATCAGGCTAGTGCATAGATCAGTGCCACACACTAGATTTTGGGCGTATTTTGGTCTGTTAGAAAAAAGTGCCTCCTAAAATTTTAAAGGAAGAAAGACATATATGTACAAAATAAGGGTTGATACAATGAAGGGATGGAAGATGACTGTAAAGATGAAAATTATAAAAGATTTTATAAAAGGACTTGGTAAGATAAGTTGTTTGAAAAAAGAAAGAA
>NW_027397119.1:3023067-3174750 GCF_003265705.2 Callorhinus ursinus
AGGCGGAATTGCCCCGCCCTTGTCGATCCGGGCTAAGGAAGCTGCTCCGGTTTGTTCTCAGGAGCTTTTGTTCCTTGCAAGCTCTCGGTACAGCTTTGGAGGACCAGGGCAGAAATGGTGGCCTCCCAATCTCCACCCGGAGGAGCTGAGAACTCGGGGCCCCGCTCCTCAGTGTGTCCCCAGAGAAAAGCAGTCACTCCCGTGTCTCCGGTCTCGGGCCGCACTCCGTGCTCACCCGGCCTGTGATCGAGCGTTTGTATCTCTGGCACCCGATCCCGCACGGAGTCTCCAAACCCAGCAGATCCCTGCAGTGCGTTCCCGCACCGCTCCTCCCCGGGAAGGAAGGGGAGTCTCCCCGGATTTGCTCCTTGTTGGGTCCCTGCTGGGGGAGCCGTGCCCCGACTGGGCCGCAGATCACAGTTTATGGCAACCCCGAGCTGAGAGCCCGCGACTCTGCTCCGTCTCTGCAGCTGGCTTCCCCGCTCTGATACCTGGGAGCTCTGCCGCACTCAGGCACCCCCGGTCTCTCTGTGACCCCGAGGGTCCTGAGACCACACTGTCCCGGGGAGATTCCACGGCCCGCTTAGCCACTGCAGCGACGTCCCTCTGCCGAGCCAACTTCTAAAAGGTCCGATTTTGTGCTCCGCGGCTCTATCACTTGCCAGAAGCGGCCAGCGGAGGCCCCTCCCCCGCCGTCTATCCTCCCGAATATCGCCTCGGATTCACTTCTCCGCACGTCCTACCTTCCAGTAAGTGGTCGCTTCTCTGTTCAGAGAGTTGTTGCTACTCTCCTGTTCGATCTCCTGTTGAGTTCGTAGGTGTTCAGAATGGTTTGATCCCTATTCAGCTGAATTCCTGAGACCAGATGAAATCTAGGTCTCCTACTCCTCCGCCATCTTGCTCCGCCCCTCCTGATAGTGAATGTATATTTAACTCTTGATGTCCTTACAATAAAATTATCTCCATTTTATAGGACATAAAACTAAGAATCAGAATGTTGACAAGATAGAGTGGATAATGATAGTGAATGTATATTTAACTCTTACAATGTCCTTATAGTTAAAATTATCTCCATTTTATAGGCAATAAAACTAAGAATCAGAGATACTGAGACACACATCTACTACATATTAAAACTATCTTCAGGGCGCCTGGGTGGCTCAGTTGGTTAAGCCACTGCCTTCGGCTCAGGTCATGATCCCAGAGTCCTGGGATCGAGTCCCGCATCGGACTCCCCCTTCTCTGTGGGGAGCCTGCTTCTCCCTCTACCTCTGCCTGCCACTCCCCCTGCTTGTGCTCACTCTGTCTCTCTCTCTATGTCAAATAAATAAATAAAATATTAAAAAAAAAACTATCTTCAATGTCCATGTTCTTATTCCTATCCCACACTATGCTTCTGTCAAATCCTATTAATATAACAAATCACATTCACAAGTCATATATGATAAAGCAAGTTGTAGCTTCTTCAAAGGCAGTAACTATATCTTGTAATTCCTTTCAATTCTCATAGTGACTAAAACAGGACAGTAATTTAATAATAACACTATTTTTAAAACTGCTTTTTAGCTCTGGGTTAAATAAGATGACATAAAAATTTTAAGTCTTTTGATTAGAAGTAGTTTTATTGATCTACTGATCTCACCCCACCACTACCCCCACCACACACACAAACCAAGATCAACAACTTTTATAGACAGAGGAAATCTGGAAAATGAGGTAACAAGGTAAGAAAATTATAGTGGTACTAAAACACATACCACGGACATCCACAATAGCCAAACTGTGGAAAGAGCCGAGATGCCCTTCAACAGATGAATGGATAAAGAAGATGTGGTCCATGTACACAATGGAATATTACTCAGCCATCAGAAAGGGTGAATACCCGACTTTTACATCAACATGGATGGGACTGGAGGAGATGATGCTAAGTGAAATAAGTCAAGCAGAGAAAGTCAATTATCATATGGTTTCACTTATCTGTGGAACATAAGGGTAGCACGGAGGACATTAGGAGAAGGAAGGGAGAAATGAAGGAGGAGAAATCAGAGGGAGAGACGAACCATGAGAGACTATGGCCTCTGGGAAACAAACTGAGGGTTCTAGAGGGGAGCGGGGTGGGGGGATGGGTTAGCCCGGTGATGGGTCTTAAGGAGGGCACGTACTGCATGGAGCACTGGGTGTTATATGAAAACAATGGATCGTGGATCACTGCATCAAAAACTAATGATGTATTGTATGGACTAACATAATATAATAAAATTAAAAAAAACATACCACGGACATGTTATAAGTTTACTCACTGGACTAGATTAAACAAAAATAATTGGAATAATATATTGGTAATAAATCCAAATACTTATTGATATACAATAACAGAATTATATAGGGATCCACTACTTCCTTTCTTGGGAATTCATTTTAAGGATACATCCCCTCCAAAAAAGATAGCAAAACTCTAATATCTACAATATTGAAATATTATACATAAATCAAATGCTTAACAATGAGGAAACAATTAAATGATGAGGGACTCTCCCTCACAATTTGTCCCTCTTCTAGAGTTTCCTATCTCAGTTTTCACAAAAATAAACTACCTGAAACTTGGTAATTAGGCAAAGGGAGAACACCTTGTCTTTTCAAAGCAATCTGGGAGTATTGTTGGAGATGCCTTTGTGTAATTCATATATGTTGCTTGTTAAAGGCTCATGTTTTGTTAAAGTACATGTTAACTTGAAGATTTTTGTCTTACCAAGATGCACATGCAAACAGTTATGATTTTATTGAATTATAGGTCATTAATGAGTTTGGTAACTAACCTCGTGATCCTATTCCAGCATCTTTTTCCACTCCTATATAGCTCCTCTCCCTTTAATCCTCCTTCAAACCAGCTTTATCCTGCTGCTGATTTTCTCATTCATATTTGATGAGTTGTCTAATGTCTCTTCCAACATGTCGTCTTGTCTCAGTCTCTGTGGCCAACCTTCTGCAAAGCAGTCAACGTGTAGGTCAGGTGAACTCTACTCTCAAACTTCCAAAGATTGCAACACTAGTAAATACCAAGTCC
Source organism: Callorhinus ursinus (assembly GCF_003265705.2). Classification (NCBI taxonomy): domain Eukaryota; kingdom Metazoa; phylum Chordata; class Mammalia; order Carnivora; family Otariidae; genus Callorhinus; species Callorhinus ursinus. The sequence continues at coordinate 3,026,132 of NW_027397119.1, forward strand.
TAACTACGTCCTCAGCTCCAGACCTATACAGTTTGGCCTCTTGTTGACTCTGACCTCATTTGACACCTCTCTTTCATTTGATCAATATATTCCTCTTGGGCCGGATTCCTTGAGGTTTCTCCAAACTTTAAGCATGATTACAACTCAAGGCTTTTGCATTTTCTCTTTTGTTTGCCTAATGCTTGTCCCCAAGAGATTTTCATGATTCATTCTCATCCTCTTCCAGATGGATCTCTCTTTAAATGTGTCCCCTTGAGAGACATTCCTGACCATCTTATCTGACAGTCTCCCATTTGATGTTTTCTGTCCCTTTTTTCCTGATTCACATTTTTTTCTCTTCAAACCCTCATTGCTACCTATCATCATTATTTATTTATTTATTGTCTGTGTCCACCACAAAAATATAAGCTGTATGAGAACAGAATTTTGGAACTTACATTCTCTGCTGTATGCCCAGTTTGTAGAGCAGTGCCTAGAATGTAGTGAGTGTTAGATAAATATTGTTGAATAAATGAATGATTGTTTTAACATGATGACAAAATATTTTGGAACCATTAGAAAGTTTGAAGATGAAGTGAAAACATGTATAATACTTGTATCATTTTAAGTGAAAACTTAACTAAAAATTGTAAAGATCATATTGCAAATAATTGCAAGCAATCCTATGCTTGCAAAAATAAACATAAAGAAAAATACAAAAAATGAAAATTACTTTGTAAGAATAGCAGAAGTGATTCCCATTCTGTTTCCTAAACTTCCTTTTATTGTTATGGTGCTTTTATTTTGTTTCAATACCTTTAGAAAATCATTATATAATGCCATTATATAATGACAGAGAAGAAGAAAACACCCATGTTAAAGCTTCACACTCAAGTTTTTCCGCCTATTTCTTTTCTTCTGTGTTCTTTGGTTTTGGATGCCCCAGGCTATGTGTGCCTAACATCCAGGACTGCCCTTGGCAAAACTGTAAATCAGGGTAAGTTTCTTTACCCTCTTTCCATCTCTTTCCCATTCTTAAGCCCCCCTTTCCTTGATGCTAAGCAGAAGATATTTATCCCTGCTCTTACCAAAGGACTGCATTCTGATGATACTAAAAACTTAATTTATCATGTTTCCTCATGGTATATTTACTTAAAGGGAAAAATCCAAATCTTAAAACAGAGTTCTGACTTGAAAAAGGTGAAATTTGAGGATTTGGGCTTATTAAAGAAAAAGCTTGATCTTCAGGTTATACTTTAAAGACACTGTCCTGGTACCTGCACCAAGGTCACAGTTTTCTCTTTTGCTGAGAGCCAGTCACACTGGCTTTGTCTGGAATATAAGCATGCAACCTGAATTGCCACTTTAGTCTCAAAGTCACTTGAGAAAGGAGCAAGCTGAGCATTTTTTAGTAGCCATGGGTAGTCTCCCAATTTGTGATCCACATGGAAGTTACACTTGAGGCATGCAAGCATGTCAAAATATTTCATCTTTGACGAGCAATGCTTTCCAGAGTGATGCCTAGTTCTAGCCAGTCAGTGTGGTCTTGAACTGTAGTGTCATTTCTGGCAAGAACTTTCAAGCCTGCTTAATGTTAACATCAGTTGCCATAATGCACTTTGACACTATTTGGGATTTTCCACTAGGTAATCTGACCTCTCTCAAGTCAAAATTGAAACATCCAAGAATACCTGAGAAACTGAAAAGCTCAAGTATAATCTTGAGTCTACTTGACCCATACTTGGTCCTATATATGCTATAATCAATACTGTGGAAAAAAAAATCTGCAGCTCAAATATTTCCACACCCAAATTTTTGGGAGAGGAGCTGATTAAATAAAAAAGATTTGGGGTTGTTATTCCATTACATTACACTTTGTAAATTTTCTACATTCTTGTTTAAAGTGGGATCTAAATAAATACATATTCTCCTTTTTATTTATTTTCTATATGTTTCCCTTACATTCTTTACCCCATCTTTTTGTATATATATAAATCTGAGGGTGAAGATTCTGCATCGTTCTTATTTAAAAATATATGGGTTAAGGGTGACTGGGTGGCTTTATCGGTTAAGCATCTGCCTTCGGCTCAGGTCATGATCCCAAGGTCCTGGGATTGAGTTCCACATCAGGCTCCCCGCTCAGCGGGGAGTCTGCTTCTCCCTCTCCCTCTGCCCATCCCCCCTGCTCATGCCCCCTCTGTCTCTCTCAAATAAATAAATAAAATCTTTAAAAATATATATGGGTTATTAGTCTCTGTGATAATATGTGTTTTCTCAGTGAAACAGTTACTAATCCTAAGTACACCTCGTACAATAGGTGATGAGAAACTTGATAAAATAATTGACTTGATAAAATCATTGAAAAATGAAGCTTCTTTTTCCATGAGACAGTTTTAGGGCGAGTGGGGTAGTGTGAGTAAAAACAGTCAGACCTCTTATTTGACTGATTTATATACTCTCCTTTTTTATTAAAAAAGTCCACTTGACTCAACTATTTATTGTACTAAAGCCCAACTCCACCCTAACTGCTGGAAGATAAATCTTATGGCATAAAGTCCTTACCATCTTTATGAATAAGTAATTCCAAGATATAACACATATTTCTTGGATTCATTAAATTCAACAAGATGGAACTGGACTCTATTTGGGGGGAACTGCTTCTAATTTCCATATTCAACACCTGAGTGAGTAAAAACTGCCTTTGCACAACTTCCACCCTCACTCCTCTCCCTCTGGGACATCAAGTCCTATTCATCTTCCTTTGCACTCTTCAAACTAGGATAGTTAATTTCAAGGCAGGTATGTGTGGTTGACTGGATGGGGAGCAAAGAGTGGTAAGAAACTGCAGAAGAACAATTTCAATGCCTACCTATTTCCTGATTGGTATTCCATTGTATTCTGTTGAAACATATGGAATTATATGTTGAGATTTAGGGGCTAGTTTTATAGCCTCATCTGGCCTTAATTCTGCATATACAATTGTACATCATGAATCGGTCTACAATTTTGGTTTATGTCCCTCTGTTTCTGTTTGATCTGAAAATGAAATTTTACTCTGCATTAAAAGAAGAAGTCGGCTACAAGTCGTCTTTATATTATTTTGAAATGAAACAGATAAAATTTTAAATCTTTAAGATTATGTCTGAAATAAAAGAAGATTGTCTTTGGAAACAATGAATCATATCTTCCAACATGTATCCACCACAGGATTTTCTTGAAATCAGTTTTTCCTTTCTCATTTATTAATAAACTTAGCAGTATTAATATTTATTAAACACCTGTAGGGTGCCAGTAACAATTCAGAGCACATAAAAGAGGTGGTCCCTAATGTCAAAAATCTTAAAAAGCTGTTATATGCTATTGTGCTTAATCACATGCTGGCCAGAGAGGAAACATTTTTATCATCAACCATCAGAGCTGTTGCTTTTGTTTTCCTTTGTCAAGATGTATCCATCCTACCAGTGTAATTCTAGTTAAATGCTACAAAATCTGTAGTTAATGATTTTGAGGGTACATATCTACATCCCAACAGTCATTTTTTTCTCAAAATGAAATTAAATTTAAAAGAAAAGAAAGGAAAGAAGCTGAAAGCTAGATAAAACAATAGCTAGAAAGGAATGAATCACAAGGATTGGTGTAACGGACCCTTCCTGCTATGGAAATGACACATAGGATATAATTAAAGTGCACAGAATCATAAGTACAGATAATGTGGGTTACTTTCTTTCACTTACGTAGCACAAAGAGGATTTAATGAAAGCTAAAGGAAAATAAATTCAGCATAGACATAAGGAAGCACTTTTTCATTCTTCATGTAATAAATGTTTGGAATGGCCTTCCGCACAAGGTCTTTGAGGTGAAGGACATGGGTTATTCAACAATTGGTGCCTTGCTGTAGTAAATTCTAATCTGCTAAGTAGTTTTTCTCATTTCTTATGTTAGTGTACAATTGAACAACAATTTTCCGTCCCTAATTAGAACCAAACCTACAGAAATGATGTTCACAAGAAAGTATATGGGGCAAATGGCAGGGAATAAAATAAACTGTCAATTCATGCCTCGAGTCAAATCACTCTTCAAATCTCAGTTACTAGGAAGAAAATACATTAATGCATTAATTTTAAGTACCATTAGAGGAATTACAAGTGTATTGACTTTTCATCCTTCGATCTATGGCTTTAATACAATTTTTAGGGTGTTGGTAACTTGGTAATTATATTAACACTAAGATCTATCTATCTCTTTATTTATTGAATCATATATATATATATACACATTATATACACATACATATACACATATATATGTATATACACATCCACATTAACAACAGCAACAACAAACAATTCAAATGCCTGTGGAAAAGGAATTAATGAGACAACAGAGTAGAAACAAGTCCCCAGAGGTCATATTTGCTATGCAACGCTCCCTTCCCCCACCCCAACACATACACACCTACATACACACAGCAGAACTTTATTACACAACTCAGATAATGCTTACTTTTTGTTTAAAAGCTGAAATAGAAAAGTTTTCATCCCCATACTTCTGCATGTGGAAGTCTAGACTACGTGTAATAGCATGTAAGGTTTACCCACAGCACCTTGATGATGCAGCTTGTTTTCATTTGGCTCTGGAAATTTCTTCTAGGTCTAAGTAGTAAAGCTTTCATTCATTCATTCATTCACTCATTCATTCATTCATTCATTCATTCATTCATTCATTCATGCTTCCTTCTTTCCATGCATGCTTTAGAGTTTAATTGGCAATATACACAAATAAGACGGTATAGAGAGATAAATAATAAGAATGACAATGCAGCAAGATGGTACAGCATGATGAAACTATGAAAGAGATCTGCACATAGTGTCACAGAAGCACTAAGGAGAGGCATATAAATCACACTGGAAACTCAGAAAAGGATTCCTCGCAGAGAAAATGCTTGTGCTGAGTCTTAAAGGACAAGTGGACATGAACTAAACAGAGACTGTAGCGAAGCACATTTGAAGTGGAGGGAACAATATGTGAAAGAAACACCATGGTGTATTTGGCAAACAGCATCCAGAACAGCAGGTGCAAAGAATCCACACAGTTACAGTGGCAGGAGACTGGGCTGGAGATATGCACGGTGTCTAACAATGTACGGCATGATGTGAGACTCTTTAGTTGACCTTTCTCCTTGGGACTCTGGGATTCTTGGAAGGACATGAGGCATGCCCAGGTGTGAGTTTGTCTGGGATATAAAGGATAGCTTTGAGGAATGTTAGCCTAAGTCAGGGAGGTTGTATCTATGCACCATAGAGTAGTAATGAGGAACAGAGGTCTTACTGGGAACAGAGAAAAGCAGACAGATCTCCTGAGCTATAATATATAAAACCTGGTGACTAATTGCATCTGTAGATTACATGATAATAGGAGATCTGGTATTATTCTTCATCTTCTTAGATGAGAAATACGGGAGAACAAGAACAGCTTTGGGAAAAAAATCACACATTTCCCATTCCATTTAACATTTTTTTTTAAAGATTTTATTTATTTATTTGACAGAGAGATAGAGAACACAAGTAGGGAGAGTGTCAGGCAGAGGGAGACAGAAGCAGCTCTCCGATGAGCAGGGAGCCCGATGCGGGGCTCGATCCCAGGACTCTGGGATCATGACCTGAGCCGAAGGCAGCCGCTTAACTGACTGAGCCACTGAGGCACCCTCCATTTAACATTTTTGTGGCATATCCAGATAGAGGTTACCAATGAGCTAGATAAATGTGAAACATACTGAAGATTTGGGGGTCAGTGATTGTTAACACCATGGCTTTGGTTAGAAGACTGTATAAAATGAGATAAATTTAGGGCTGAGCTTGGATGACTATGGGTAAGGTTACAATGTATCAATATGGTAGACTATTTCACAATAGGAAAATAAATATTTCTGCACAGTGCATCCTAAAATTGAAGATCATAGACAAAGGAGAGGTTTCTGAAATACCTAAAATGAAAAATAAATTCCTGATTGAAGTAAGTCACACTAAGTCTGGGTTTCTAACTAGATGGAAACTACTCATAATCCCTTGGAAAGGGCACACTTTAAGAGGTTTATAATTCTTAAGGATTAAGGAAGCCCACTAAGTGAAACAGTTTTCTTGTTTTTACATTCTATAGAATGCTGACCCCCTATGCTTCAAGACTTCAAGGATGCTATATCTAGGACATTCTCAAAACACCTATGCTCTCTCTGTAGTAATGGTCTATTTATGTATTCATTAATTCTATAAATATCAAGCACCCTTTGGAGCCAGACACTGTTTTCAGTGCTAGAGATTGGCAGGGACAAAACCCAACACTGCCCCGATCTCATATAGTTTATGTTCTTAGTAAGAGAATGCAATTTTTGAGAGGGAGGAGATAGCTTTTGTAGAGAAGGCTGTCAAGGATGGTCTCTCTAATGAGATGACTTTAAAATGAAAGACCTTTCAAATGAGACCTAAATACAGTGAGAGAGAACTAAATGCAGTACTGGAATATATGGAGCAATAGCATTCTAGGCTGAGGGAACAGCAAGTACAATGGCTCTAAGTGGAAAGCATTCTTGGTGTGTTTGAGAAATATCAAGAAAGCCAGTAGAATGAGAATTCAGGGATCAGCGGGGAGGATGGCATGAAATCCTGGCCAAAGTCCATACTATGTAAGTTTTTGGGAGATGTGGAGCAGACTTTATCCATGCCAACAGATAAAATATCTTTGGAGATAGGAGTTCAGGAGAACTGATATTAATTATGTCACTCTTGCTGTTGTGTGCAGAATAGACTGCAGAGAGCCAAGAATGGAAACAAGAAAAATAGTTAGGAATCTTTTATAGCAGTCTATACAAGAGAAAAAATGTTCTGGACTTAGATGGTAGCAGGTGTAATTAGCAAGAAAGAGCTGCGTTCAAGATATATTGCAGAGAGAGAGACTGGCTAGAAGAGGAACTGGCTGTCCAGGAGGAGAGAGAGTTAAGAAAGATATGAATACAGTTTATTAGTTCAGATTTTTATTTTTTTAATTTAATTTTATTATGTTATGTTAATCACCATACATTACATCATTAGTTTTTGATGTAGTGTTCCATGATTCATTGTTTGCATATAACACCCAGTGCTCCATTCAGTACGTGCCCTCTTTAATACCCATCACCAGGCTAACCCATCCCCCTACCCTCCTCCCCTCTAGAACCTCAGTTTGTTTCTCACGGTCCATAGTCTCTCATGGTTTGTCTCCCCCTCCGATTTCCACCCCTTCATTTCTCCCTTCCTACTATCTTTGCTTTTTTTTTTTTTTTTTAGCATATAATGTATTATTTGCTTCAGAGCTACAGGTCTGTGATTCAAGTCTTAGACAATTCACAGCGCTCACCATAGCACATACCCTCCCCAATGTCTATCACCAAGTCACCCTATCCCTCCCACCCGCACCACTCCAGCAACATTCAGTTTGTTTCCTGAGATTAAGAATTCCTCATATCAGTGAGATCATATGATACATGTCTTTCTCTGACTGACTTTTTCACTCAGCATAATACCCTCCAGTTCTATCCATGTCATTGCAAATGGCAAGATTTCATTCCTTTTGATGGCTGCATAATATTCCAGTGTGTGTGTGTGTGTGTGTGTGTGTGTGTGTGTGTGTGTGTGTATACCACATCTTCTTTATCCATTCATCTGTCGATGGACATCTTGGATCTTTCCATAGTTTGGCTATTGTGGACATTGCTGCTATAAACATCAGGGTGCACATACCCCTTTGGATCACTATATTTGTATATTTGGGGTAAATACCCAGTAGTGCAATTGCTGGGTTGTATGGTAGCTCTATTTGCAACTTTTTGAGGAACCTCATACTGTTTTTCAGAGTGGCTGCACCAGCTTGCATTCCCACCAACAGTGTTAGGAGGGTTCCCCTTTCTCCGCATCCCCGCCAACATCTGTCGTTTCCTGACTTGTTAATTTCAGCCATTCTAAGTGGTGTAAGGTGGTATCTCATTGAGGTTTTGATTTGGATTTTCCTGATGTCAAGCAATGTTGAGCACTTTTTCATGTGTCTGTTGGATGTCTTCTTTGGAAAAATGTCTGCTCATGTCTTCTGCCCATTTCTTGACTGGATCATTTGTTCTTTGGGTGTTGAGTTTGATAAGTTCTTTATAGATTTTGGATACTAGCCTTTTATCTGATATGTCATTTGCAAATATCTTCTCCCATTCTGCCGGTTGTCTTTTGGTTTTGTTGACTGTTTCTTTTGCTGTGCAAAAGCTTTTTATCTTGATGAAGTCCCAATAGTTCATTTTTGCCCTTGCTTCCCTTGCCTTTGGCAACGTTTCCAGGAAGAAGTTGCTGTGGCTGAGGTCGAAGAGGTTGCTTCCTGTGTTCTCCTTTAGGATTTTGATGGACTGCTGTCTCACATTTAGGTCTTCCAACCATTTGGAGTCTATTTTTGTGTGTGGTGTAAGGGAATGGTCCAGTTTCATTCTTCTTCATGTGGCTGTCCAGTTTTCCCAACACCATTTGTTGAAGAGACTGTCTTTTTTCCATTGGACATTCTTTCCTGCCTGGTCGAAGATGAGTTGACCATAGAGTTGAGGGTCCACTTCTGGGCTCTCTATTCAGTTCCATTGATCGATATGTCTGTTTTTGTGCCAGTACCATACTGTCTTGATGATGACAGCTTTGTAATAAAGCTGGAAGTCTGGAATTGTGGTGCCGCCAGCTTTGCTTTTCTTCTTCAACATTCCTCTGGCTATTCGGGGTCTCTTCTGGTTCCATACAAATTTTAGGATTATTTGTTCCATTTCTTTGAAAAAAGTGGATGGTATTTTGATGGGGATTGCTTTGAATGTGTAGAGTGCTCTAGGTAGCATTGACATCTTCACAATGTTTGTTCTTCCAATCCATGAGCATGGAACATTTTTCCATTTCTTTGTGTCTTCCTCAATTTCTTTCATGAGTATTTTATAGTTTACTGAGTACAGATCCTTTGCCTCTTTGGTTAGATTTATTCCTAGGTATCTCGGGGTTTTGGGTGCAATTGTAAATGGGATTGACTCCTTCATTTCTCTTTCTTCTGTCTTTTGGTGGTGGATAGGAATGCCACCGATTTCTGTGCATTGATTTTATATCCTGCCACTTTGCTGAATTCCTGTCTGAGTTCTAGCAGTTTTGGGGTGGAGTCTTTTGGGTTTTCCACATAAAGTATCATATCATCTGCAAAGATGATATGATATTGACTTCCTCTTTGCCGATCTGGATGCCTTTGATTTCTTTTTGTTGTCTGATTGCTGTGGCTAGGACTTCTAGTACTATATTGAATAGCAGTGGTGATAGTGGACATCCCTGCCACGTTCCTGACCTTAGGGGGAAAGCTCTCAGTTTTTCCCCATTGAGAATGATATTCGCTGTGGGTTTTTCATAGATGGCTTTTATGATATTGAGGTATGTACCCTCTATCCCTATACTCTGAAGAGTTTTGATCAAGAAAGGATGCTGTACTTTGTCAAATGCTTTTTCTGCATCTACTGAGAGGATCATATGGTTCTTGTTCTTTCTTTTATTAATGTATTGTATCACATTGATTGATTTGCAGATGTTGAACCAACCTTGAAGCCCAGGGATAAATCCCACTTGGTCATGGGGAATAATCCTTTTAATGTACTGTTGGATCCTATTGGCTAGTATTTTGGTGAGAATGTTTGCATCCATGTTCATCAAGGATATTGGTCTGTAATTCTCCTTTTTGATGGGGTCTTTGACTGGTTTGGGGATCAAGGTAATGGTGGCCTCATAAAACGAGTTTGAAAGTTTTCCTTCCATTTCTATTTTTGGGAACAGTTTCAGAAGAATAGGTACAAATTCTTCTTGAAATGTTTGGTAAAATTCCCCTGGGAAGCCATCTGGCCCTGGGCTCTTGTTTGTTGGGAGATTTTTGATGACTGCTTCAATTTCCTTAGTGGTTGTAGGTCTGTGCAGGATTTCTATTTCTTCCTGGTTCAGTTGGGGTAGTTGATACATCTCTAGGAATGCATCCATTTCTTCCAGATTATCTAATGTGCTGCCATATATTTGCTCATAATATGTTCTTATAATTGTTTGTATTTCTTTGGTGTTGGTTGTGATCGCTCCTCTTTCATTCATGATTTTATTTATTTGGGTCCTTTCTCTTTTCTTTTTGATATGTCTGGCCAGGGGTTTATCAATCTTTTTAATTCTTTCAAAGAACCAGCTCCTAGTTTCGTTGATCTGTTCTACTGTTCTTTTGGTTTCTATTTCATTGATTTCTGCTCTGATCTTTATTATTTCTCTTCTGCTGGGTTTAGGTTTTATTTGCTGTTCTTTCTCCAGCTCCTTTAGGTGTAGGGTTAGGTTGTGTATTTGAGACCTTTCTTGTTTCTTGAGAAAGGCTTGTATCATTATATACTTTCCTCTTAGGACTGCCTTTGCTGTATCACAAATATTTTGAACAGTTGTGTTTTCATTTTCATTTGTTTCCATGAATTTTAATTCTTCTTTAATTTCCTGGTTGACCCATTCATTCTTTAGCAGGATGCTCTTTAGCCTCCATGTATTTGAGTTCTTTACTAATTTCCTCTTGTGATTGAGTTCTAGTTTCAAAGCATTGTGGTCTGAAAATACACAGGGACTGATCGCAATCCTCTGGTACCGGTTGAGACCTGATTTGTGACCTAGGATGTGATCTATTCTGGAGAATGTTCCATTCTACACACTAGAGAAGAATGTGTATTCTGTTGTTTTGGGATGGAATGTTCTGAATATGTCTGTGAAGTCCATTTGGTCCAGTGTGTCATTTAAAGTCTTTATTTCCTTGTTGATCTTTTGCTTAGATGATCTGTCCATTTCAGTGAGGGGGGTGTTAAAGTCCCCTATTATTGTATTGTTGTCGATGTGTTTCTTTGCTTTTGTTATTAATTGGCTTCTGTAATTTGCCCCTCCCATGTTAGGGGCATAGATATTTACAATTTTTAGACAAGTATGATATAGTGTCCTTCCTCATCTCTTATTATAGTCTTTGGTTTAAAATCTAATTTGTCTGATATAAGGATTGCCACCCCAGCTTTCTTTTGCTGTCTATTAGCATGGTAAATGGATTTCCACCCTCTCACTTTCAATCTGGAAGTGTCTTTGGGTCTAAAATGAATCTCTTGCAGATAGCATATTGATGGGTCTTGTTTTTTTTTATCCAATCTGATACCCTGTGTCTTTTGATTGGGGCATTTAGCCCATTTACATTCAGGATAACTATTGAAAGATATGAATTTAGTGCCATTGTATTGCCTGTAAGGTGACTGTTACTGTATATTGTCTGTGTTCCTTTCTGGTCGATGTTGCTTTTAGGGACTCTCTTTGCTTAGAGGACCCCTCTCAATATTTCTTATAGGGCTGGTTTCGTGTTTGCAAATTCCTTTAGTTTTTGTTTGTCCTGGAAGCTTTTTATCTCTCCTTCTATTTTCAATGACAGCCTAGCTGGATATAGTATTCTTGGCTGCCTATTTTTCTCATTTAGTGCTCTGAATATATCATGCCCATCCTTTCTGGCCTGCCAGGTCTCTGTGGATAGGTCTGTTGCCAATCTAATGTTTCTACCAGTGTAGGTTACAGATCTCTTGTCCTGAGCTGCTTTCAGGATTTTCTCTTTGTTGCTGAGACTTGTAAGTTTTACTCTTAGATGTTGGGGTGTTGACCTATTTTTATTGATTTTGAGGGGGGGTTCTCTGTGCCTCCTAGATTTTGATGCCTGTTTCCTTCCCCAAATTAGGGAAGTTCTCTGCTATAATTTGCTCCAATATACCTTCTGCCCCTCTTTCTCTTTCTTCTTCTCTGGGATCCCAGAAGAAGACTATTATTCTAATATTCTAATATTATTCTAATATTCTAATATTATTCTAATATTGTTTCATCTTATGGTATCACTTATCTCTCGAATTCTGCCCTCATGATCCAGGAGTTGTTTATCTCTCTTTTTCTCAGCTTCTTTATTTTCCATCATTTGGTCTTCTATATCACCTATTCTCTCTTCTGCCTCATTTATCCTAGCAGTTAGAGCCTCCATTTTTTATTACACCTCATTAATAGCCTTTTTGATTTCGACTTGGTTAGATTTTAGTTCTTTTATTTCTCCAGAGAGGGTTTCCCTAATATCTTCCATGCTTTTTTCAAGCCCAGCTAGTATCTTTAAAATCATCATTCTGAACTCTAGCTCTGACATCTTACTGTCTGTATTGGTTAGGTCCCTGGCAGTTGGTACTGCCTCTTGTTCTTTTTGTTGAGGTGATTTTTTCCATCTTGTCATTTTGTCCAGAGGATAATAGATGAATGAGAGAACAAAATGCTAACAGGGTAACAATGACCCCAGAAAAATATACACTAAACAAATCAGAAGAGACCTGAAACCAGGGGAAAAGAAAGGGAAAGAAAGAAAAAATATATATATAAAGATTTAAAAAAAAGAATGATCAAATATGATCAGGCTGGTGAATAGATCAGTGCCACACACAAGATTTTCTGCATATTTTGGTCTGTTAGAAGAAACTGCCTCCCAAAATTTTAAAGAAAGAAAAGCTTATATATGTATAAAAATAAGGGTAAATATGATGAAGGGATGGAATATGAATAAGATGAAAATTATAAAAGATTTTATAAAAGGAATTGATAAGATATGAATTTGGTTGAAAAAAGAAAGAAGAGAAATTTTAAAAAAGGGGGGGAGAGAATGTGATCAGGCAGGAGACTAGAACAAAGCCATACACTAGAGATTTAGGGTATATTTTGATCTGTTAGAAGAAACTGTATCTCAAATTTTTAAAGAGAGAACAACTTATATATATATATATATATATATATATATATATATATATATATACACCAAAAATAAGGTTAACTACTATGAAGGGTTAGAATATGACTCTAAAAATGAAAAATAAAAAAGATTTTTAAAAAAGGGATTGATAAGATGTTGGTTGAAAAAGGGAAAAAGAAAAATTCAAAACAAAAAAAAAGAAAAAGAAAATTAAAAAATTAACTTTGAAAGACTAATGAATCAGGGGTAAAAAAGCCATGAATCCTATGTGCAGTATTCCCTTAGAGCTGGAGTTCTGCCATTCTCATTGATCAGTAAACTTGGTCTTGGCTGGTTGTTCTTGCTGATCTTCTGGGGGAGGGGCCTGTTGCCGTGGTTCCCAAAGGTCTTTGCTGGAGGCAGAATTGCCCCGCCCTCTCCTGGCCGTGCTAAGTAATCGGCTTTGGTTTGCTCTCCGGAGCTTTTGTTCCCTGCAAGCTTTCCATACAGCTTTGGAGGATAAGAGTGAAAATGGTGGCTTCCCAATCTCCGCCCCAGCAGAGCTGAGAACTCGGGGCCCCAGTCCTTAGTGCGCCTCTGGAGAAAAGCAGTCAATCACTGTCTCCCTATCTCTGGCCGCAGTCCGTGCTCACCCAGCCTGTGACTGAGCATTTCTGTCTCTGGCACACGACCCCATGTGGAGTCTCCAAACCCAGCAGATCCCTGTGGTGCGCTCCGACACCACACCTCCTGGGGGAGGAAGGGGAGTCTCCCCGGATCTGCTGCTTATTGGGTCCCTGCTGGAAGAGCAGTGGCCTAACTGTGCCTCGGATCAAAGTTTATGGCAACCCCGGGCTGGGAGCCCACTCCTCGGCTCTGTCTCTGCAGCCGGCTTCCCTGCTCTGATACCTGGGAGCAAAGCCACACTCAGGCACCCCCAGTCTTTCCATGACCCCCGAGGGTCCTGAGACCACACTGTCCCAGCAAGGGTTCCACCCCCTGCTTAGCCACTGGAGCGACGTCCCTCAGTGGAGCAGACTTCTAAAAATTCTGATTTTATGCTCAGCTGCTCTATCACTTGCCAGAAGCGGCAGTCAGAGGCCCCCCGCCCCCCGCCATCTATCCTCCGGAATATCGCCTTGGATTCACTTCTTCGCACATCCTACCTTCCAGAAAGTGGTCGCTTTTCTGTTCAGAGAGTTGCTGCTATTCTTTTCTTCCATCTCCTGGAAGAGTTCGTAGGTGTTCAGAATGGTTTGATCCCTATCCAGCTGAATTCCTGGCACCAGATGAAATTTAGGTCTCCTACTCCTCCTCCATCTTGCTCCTCCCCTTTAATTTAGATTTTTAAAACTCTATGACTAAATTGGAGCCTAGATGAAAGGATGTGGGCCATGATATAAATGAAGTCATTCCCTATCATAGCAGACATAGATAATGACTAATAGTTGATAAATCAAAGAAGGGGAGTGCAAGTATACTTTAATAATATGGAAATAATTTCTAGAAGAAACGGCTGGGAAAAAATAAATATTTATCTCTGTCAATTGGGAATAGATAAGTTGAAGATGGAAGAGGGAATGGAGGTAAAGTTTTTATAGATAAAGATATAAAACTTTATAGTTTATGGATCTTTTAGTGCTAGATGGTTTTAAAAATTCATGAGTATGTACTCACTTAAGAAATGATTGTATAGTCATATATAATGATATAATCTATATTTGTATTGATATAAAGTTAATCAATGATCAGTGGAGGCAGTGGATGTAGACCACACATTTTAAGAAGTTTGATAGAGATAAGGGGAAAGATTGGATGACAACAATATAAAGAAGTTAGGGTGGACCCAGAATAGCCAACACAATATTGAAGTTGAACAAAGTTGGAGGACTGACATTACCCAAATTCAAAACTTACTATATAGCCACAGTCATCAAGACAGTGTGGTATTGAATAGACAAAGAATAGACAAAGAGATCAATGGAACAAAACAGAGAGCCCAGAAATACACTTCTAAAAATATAGTCAACTGGTCTTTGAGAAAGGACCAAACATGGTCTCTTCAACATATAATGCTAGAACAACTGGACATTCACATGCAAAAAAATGAATGTGGACACAGCTTTCACCCTTCACAAAAATTAACTCAAAATGGGTCATAGACATAAATATAAAACACAAAACTATAAAACTCGTAAAGACTAGGAGAAAATACTTGCAAAATATATACCTGATAAGGGATTGTTATCGAAAATATATGAAGAACTCTTAAAACTCAACAATAGAAAACAAGCAACCTTACTAAAATATGGCCAAAAGATCTTGACACCTCGCCAAAGAAGGTACACAGATGGCAAATAAGCATATGAATAGATGTTCCACATCATTTGTCATCAGGGGAATGCAAATTAAAGCAAAAATGAGACACTACTACACACTAATGGCCAAATTTAGAACATTGAAAACACCAAATGCTGGCGAGGATGTAAAACAACAGGAACTCCCATATACTGCTGGTGAGAATGGAAAAATGGTACAGCCACTTTGCAAGACAGTGTGGTAGTTTTTTTTATAAAACTAAGCATCGTTTTACTATATAGTCCAGCAATTATGCTTCTTAGTATTTACTCAAAGGAGTTGAAAGCCCATATCCACACAAAAACCTGCACAAAGATGTTTATAGCATCTTTATGCATAATTGCTGAAACATAGATACAGCCAAGATGTTCTTCAGTCAGTAAATGGTTAAACTGTGCTGCATCCAGACCAGGGAATGTTACTCAGCACTAAAAAGAAATGAGCTAGCAAGCCATGAAAGGACAAGGAGGAATCTTAAATGCATATTGCTAAGTGAAAGAAGCCAATCTTAAAGGCTATAGCCTATGTGATTCCAACTATATGACTTTCTGGAAAATGCAAAACTATGGAGACATTAAAAAGATTCGTTGCTTGGGGTGGAGAGGCAGGGATAGATAGACGCAGCACAGAGGATTTTTAGGGCAGTGAAAATACTGTGTGATAGTATAATGATAGATATATGTCATTATACATTTTTTCCAAACACATAAAATGTGCAACACCAAGAGTGAACCTTAAACTATGAACTTTGGGCGATTATGATGTGTCAACAAAGGTCCATGCTTGGTAAAAAAAAAAAAAAAAAAAAAAAGTTCCTTGCTGGTAAGTGATGCTGGGGGGGGGGGGGGGGGTGGGGGGGGGGGGGGGGGGGGGGGGCATATGGGAAATCTCTGCACTTTCCTCTCAATTTTGTTGTAAAACTAAAACTGCTCTAAAATTTTGTTCCTAAAAAAATTAAAGAAGCTAAGGTGAGCATAGCATGCTTGTTTGCATTAAATATAAAGTCTTGGAGTTTTCAGAGGAGGTTTCATATCCCCCATCCTCTTCTGAATTTAAAATGGACATAAGTTTAGAATAGACAAAAAAAAAAAAAATCAGAGTGATGAAGTTTAAACTGTCCACTTATCATTGGTTAAAGCTGGATTGGAAAAAGTGTTTCAGCCATACTTAAGCCTCTATTAACACTGTACTCAGGTCTAAACCCTGAGCAAAACCATCCATTGCCCTATATCTGTTGAGCTCCAGTGGAGGAGATTGAAAGGGATTGGCCTCTCAACCTGCCTTTAGAAGATATGCTTTGCCCTACTCTTGCTTGCTTACCATTTGGAACCTAGACCAGGACTCGAAAATACCCATTCTGTAGGTGGGCAGATAATAGAAGACTCAGAAAAGATAAAGACATGCATCACCATTTCCTTTTCCCAATCTTAACCAACTATGTGACTAAAGCATCAGCAAGAAGAGTAGAACATTCTTGAAAGAAAGAACAAATGGATCTCCCTACATAAGGAAATCCTAAGAAAATGTGAAGGAAATTAGACCCCAAAGAGGTTAAAATGAAGAGAAGGAATCTGAGGATCATCCTAGAGGATCTCAAGGTAATGAGATTCAGTATTCTATTAGAAGTATTGCTCAGAGAGAAGAAGAGATGCTTTTCTTCCTGGACTTTGGAGAAAGGATCGACAAAAGGATAATAAAGAACAGAGAGGAAGCCCTATTAGATGCTTCTATGTGAGGTTTCTCTCCAGTAAAGGGGAAGCAATCTCTGCTGTGTTGCTAGGGAAGTTTTGGTGGGCCTGGAAGAAAGAGGTTTCAGAGAAGATATGTATTTATGAAACAGTGGAAACAGGATGTGTTTCGATTAATTTTTGCATTAAATAAAAATGACAGTGACATATTTTCACACAAAAATATGATCGTTAAGACACACTGAAAATAACATACACATTGAAGAAACCATTTAACATTTCCTTTTTGAGTGAGTATGCCTGTGGGCACATCTTCTGTATCAAATTCTCCCACATGAACCAGTCAAGAAAGCTGCTCGTAAAGAAAAATCAATCTTAAGAATACTCACATGTTAAGGAATAGCTTAGTTTCTAAAATATGTCACATGATCCTTTCACCTCTCAGTGAGTGGACTCAGGCTCCATGAGACTTGGGGAGTCACCAGTCACTACCCTCCACTCTCAGTTGTTTAGCAAACCTCATGGTGGCTATACAAAACTGAAAGATGTCCTGCTTTGCTCAGCATTTGGCTCCATCACTTCTCTAGAAATGACCACACTCATTAGTTTATGAGCCGGGTCATGTGAATGTCGTCTTCAATAAAAGAAACTGCATTTAACTGACTTCACATTACTCAAACACTCATTAGAGCTAGCTTAGCTAAACATTTGTAGGTGCTCATTGACCTCAAAGGAAAGCTCTAAAATGTATTCTTTAAGTCTAGGATTTATGTAGTTTCTTTGCTATTTGCCTTGGGTTTATTATGTGTTGAGTTAATATGTATTATCTTGGTATATTAACTAAGTTATGGGTGTAGTAGATTAAATAAGTAAAGGAAAATATATTGGTTAATCTGGACAAGAAATCTTGATCTAAGTAATCAAGGTAAAGGAACAACTGGAATAGAGTAGAATTAGGGTTGTTTTACCAGGAAAGGAAAATGTTGAGCAGAATTGAAAGACAACTGCACTGTCAGTGAGAAAGCAGGAAGTCTGGGAAGTCAGGCAGCAAATTGTAGAAGATAGCAGCTATTAACACTTGTATGAATTGTGGACACCTTGGAGTCTGATAGAAGAATGAAACCCCTTTCAGAAAAATACATATAATCATCTCTGCATAAAATTTTGCATATTGGCTCATAACTGGAAGTTGGGAATGCCTTATCTAGGACACTGCCATAAGGTACACATTTAAAGACAAAGCTTGGGCCAAAATATATAGGAAACACTGTAGTGTTTTAAAGGACATATTCAAGGATGCAGAGATAAAGCTGTGATTTTTTTTTTAATTCAAGGGTAAAAGGTGGTAAAAAAAAATACCTATAGTCTTACTCCTCTAAAGAAAAGTAAACCTGAATATGATGCTTCTGGACAAGTGCCTGCAGGCTAGACAGGTTTCCCATTCCTAGAAATTGAACAAGTTATTTGAAAAGCTCTGCCAAACCCAATCCCATTTACTTTTTCTCTTTCTGCACAGAAGTTCCCTGAGGTAGTAAGAGTCCTCTGGAAAACCAAGCTCAGTAGGACTTCACATGGATGCTCATGGTGAACTTGCACAATTTGGCATTGCTCCTGGTGACTGACTAAAGAATTGTCATAACTAGTTGTTACTTTCCTAATATTTTTTAAAAGATTTTATTTATTTATTTGACACAGAGAGAGACAGCGAGAGAGGTAACACAAGCAGGGGGACTGGGAGAGGGAGAAAGGCTTCCCGCAGAGCAGGGAGGCCAATGTGGGGCTTGATCCCAGGACCCTGGGATCATGACCCAAGCCAAAGGCAGACCCTTAACAACTGAGCCATCCAGGTGCCCCTAATATTTCTATCTTTAGAAAAATGTTAGTATAAACCCAGAGTGACCTGTTTCTGGGTTAATGAACAAGCAGGCATAAATAGTCACAAAGGAGGGCAATTTTTATTTAAGTAACAACTATAAATTTAGAGCCATTTATGGTCCTGAACACTAAGGATTTACAACCTCCTTTTTCATAGTTAGCTAACATATTCTCTGTAGCGTCTAGTAGAAATCATATATAAATTGTAAAGTCACTCCTTGGTAAATCCATGTGCATCTTGTAAGAATATCACACTTTGACTTTTCCAGCGAGCTGTAGAATGTTGAGGTATAGGCAGTCTGTTCAGAAAGCCTGTTGTCAAGGAAACTGCACCTTCATCCAATGAAAAACCCAAGGGATCTTCCAACATCTTGGGGAGGAAATATTTAATCGTTTACCGCCCCCATGCATGTTTTTCTTTGATCCATAGATGGTGATATTAGCGTCTTTATTAATGTTACCTCAGAAATCAGTAAAACATGCTTTTCTCCATTTAATCATAAATAGGAGACACAACTGATGTGGTCACAAGTAAAAACACTCATTTTATATTTCATGGGTTTTTTTCAGAGCATCCTTAGCATGTATTAGACCAAAAAAGTGACAAGAACTAAACAGAAAAAGAATCTAAATCTCTTTTACATGGTTAGCGTTATGACTTTTGATTTTCCAACTATCAAAGTATAAAATCACAGCACAAACTGTTCCCCTACTATCTTTTCTTCTTGACTAACTGATGTATGTATACAGAGACTAGATCTATACAGAGACTCGATAAAGAAAGCGACACAGAGTGAAACAACTTTAGACATACTGAACTCAAGTTCCTGAGACAACATTTATTAAGTATCCCTTCATGTGTTTAAGCCTCCCTTTTTTATCTGAAAAGGCAAAATAATGAATATTTCATCTGGGTAACTGAAGAAATCAAATGAGATAGCATAATGTGATAGTGTTTCATAAATCACAGGAGACAAAAGGCAGTTATGATGGGATGTACATGAAAAACAGCAGTGTCGTGGTTAAGAGTAGTGCAGGCAGGAGTCAGACAAACCTATGTCATAACCCTGATTCATCTACTCCTTGGCGATATAGCCTGAGCAAGTTTTTCCTGTGCCTCAGTGAGCTCATCCATAAAATGGGCCCAATAATGTGTACAGTTACTTCACAGGGGTGTTGAGAGAGCTTAATGAGATACCATATGTAAACACATTAGCAATGCCTAATTACTAATCTATTACCATTAGAAACAAAAATACATATTAATCTTTACAACGAAATAGGTGAAATAGCTCTGTGCCGCTGGAAAGAACGATGGTGCATCTTGTAAAAAGCAATGAGAAATAAGTTGGTTCATTTGAGAGAAAAATTTGAATCTCGGTAGGATTCATAAAAGGTGAAAGTTCTTCAAATGGTTGCTAAACTGTTGAAGGAAAGGGTGGTTTCCCCCCTTTATTTGGTAGGTTGGAAAAAACTACGGACTTGCTCTTCACAGCAACTACAGTATGATGACACTGCTGATAGTTATATATGAATTTTAAAAGATAATTTGTGTATTATACTTCTTAGCATTTTTCCCTCCAACCAATTTCAAGTTCAGGATTACTGTATTGTCTCCCTTGTTCTCTCTCCTCTAGTTGATCTTGTGAATGGTTATATTAATGTTACATAACTTTTTTAAAATCATGAGACATCCTGGGAAAAGGGGGGGGGTTCTGTCATGTGTCCCATTACAATCAAAGCCACAGCAACCACCTCCAGACCCATCTTTATAACCCTGCCTCCTGTTTTTATGCTACAAGAACCCCTGCTTCAGCTGGGTTATCCCCGTCTGCCATGAGCATTCCTTGGCACTCCTACACATTTTCCTCATTTATTCAAACACCACTCATTCTTGTAAAACTTTGCTCAGGTTCCATCTTTTTATTCAATGCTTCCCTGACCACTCCAGTCCCCTCATGATCTTGCCATCCTCTGACTTCCTACAGCATCTATTATCTCCCTTTCATCTGGCACTTAGTCATATATTTACTTTCTTCTTTTTTAAAAAAAGGATATTTTTGTTTAATCTCTCCAACTAGAGACAGTAATAATTTATTAAATGTGAAAAAAGTCCTCTCTGCTGGCACATAATATGTATTCACACTATATTTGTGGAAACATACCAGCTTTAGAAAACATAGCCTTTGCATTGTTTACATTCCATCTATATTACATTTTCAAATAAATAGAATTCTCTCTCCACCCACACTAAAATTAACTGAAGTATTCTAAATAAGTGTCTGAACAACAGACACTATGCTTTAAGACTCAGCTGTCAACTCTTATTTTGGGGTAGCTAAATAAGCAAATGATCTGACATTTCTAAAATTTCAGTACATATCCTACTTTCTCTAGTACAAGAAAAGGTCTGTTAACCTAAAATTCCTAGCTGTGAATTTCCCCTCTTTGCCTTTCAGCTCAAGTTTTCCTTGAATGAAATGTTATCTCCCACACATTTAACCTAAGAATAAAAGAGCAACATATTAGAAGCAAGGCAAAAAGGCCATCTTTTTATTGATGAGAGTGAAAGGCAAATTTAAGATCTTTTGCAGAAAGCATGCTATATGGTAAAATTGTCAACATAGAAATTCTTCATTCCTAACATAGTTTTGTTTAATCAGTATCTTCTCCTACCTCTTCACGTATGAAATGGCAGCAATCATGATCTTAAATCTGTTTTTTCCTACTTCTATTAGGTGAATTCCGGAGGGAATCATTATGGGGCTTTTTCTTACACCTTGCAGAAAATTGTATCTATAGTCAACATTTACTCAGATTTTTGACACAATGTAAAATGTGGGCTTTCAAAGAGCTATCTGTCTAACATGAGCACAAATGAAATGAGAATAAAGAAAATGTTGGGTAAAAAAGAAAGAAAAAGCAAGTTGGTCTGGACCAAAGCTCTCCTAATATTAATCTCATGTAACATTTGCATAACACATGTGATTTACAGAGCACTTTTATTTATATCATTTTGATCCTCATAAAGACCTTGTGAAGTGAGCTTTGGCTATATCCATATTCTCCCACCCACCCCCTACTCCCAGTTTTTTAAAGCATCTAAGGCAAATTTTGGTAACAGAGAAATTAGTTGTTTTTTTCCTAGGATCGTAGTGTTATTGGTAGCTGAGACAGGATACCAGCTCATGAATAGTGATCCATGCTCTTCTCTTTCCATGACTCAAGTCTTTCCTCAAGACAATGCTCTAGAATCAGACTGATGGAAAAGTAAACACTGTCCTCTGGAAAGAAAGCCCCTGCTTGCACCACTGACCCTCCTCCCAGAGTTTACTATTTACGAGAGGCTTGGTTTATACACGAAGGGCAGACGTGATTCTCTATCCTTTGCAGTTCAAAATTCCCAGAAGTGGGGAGAAAAACAACTTTCATAAGGACTTGATAAAATGTTATGTTCACATCTAGACATTTGTAGAAGTTTTATGCAACAAGGCTATGATTCTAGAGCAGGGAACGTAGCAACAAGAGAGGGCAGAAGTTATATGTTGGTGACATTAGAAAAGTCCTGCTAGCCTCCAGGCAGAGAAGAGCGGCCTCCTCCCCTTTCTTATGCTGACAGGCAGAAGCAGCACAAAAGGTTGCTGGGAGCCAACCGTGCCCAAATAAAGAAACTTTTTATTCATAAGAAGGGGAGGACGTTTGAAGGATATTGAGCCTTCAGGGACTTATAAAACTAAGTCAACCAGTAGAAGGTTTATGTAGATACTTTTTAGCAGCATCCAAGAATTAGGTTGCTGGCTTTTGTTTCTGGTTGGAATTGATTTTCACTGCTGGTGAAATTTAGAAGCTCATCCTTAAAAAAAAAAAAAAAAAAAAAAAAAAATGACACTCCTAAGAAATCCCTCTGTAACAGGAACCGAGACTTGCCAAATCAGCATAACAGTGGGAAGGTAGTATTTTAAAGAACGCATTTGTGCATTCTTTCTTCAGCCTATTAAATCCTTGAATTGCTGTGTTCTCTGCAATGGAGATTCAGTTGTGGCCACAGTAAGCAAATGATCAACAGCTAACATTGTATCATAAGCACAAGCTAGGTACCAGGCACAGCTCTAAGGCAAGTCCAAGGTGTTAGTGCATTTATCCACACCAGGTAACAAGAACAGAACTAGTAAGTGTCAGAGTCAGGATTCCAATCCAGGCAGTGTTTTCTCCAGAGACCATGCTCTCTCACCCTGACCGTTCTTTCATCAGCTGGATTTTTACAGTACCACTTTCTCTCTCTGAAGATTTTGTTGAGATTGTAGAAGGCCGAAGGAGATGAGGAAAAAAAATAGAAGACCTAGCAATAGCAATCTCCCATGGGTGATTTCAGCCTGTTTCTGCTGTGCTCACTGACGGCTGAGAAAGCCCAGGAATCAGACTGATGACCTGGAAAACCAGCTCAGATTAGGAAATGTCAAATCGGTGTGACTTGCTGAAGGCATGGAGATGAAAGCAAATGGGATTCTCTACCACCCCTTTTATTTTTAATTTTTTTATTTTATGAAATGAAAGGAAAGGAAAAGGGATGATATTTAATTTTCTGTAACAAACCATGCTTTGTTGCACATCCAGCAAGGGCAATTCATTCACAGCCTCTGTGTTGTATGAACTGGAATCCTCATAGAAAAGAAATGAATAGTAAGGAACTCTCAGACTACAGCTAGTATTTTGCAAAGATATTTGCAATACAAATACATCAGAGTCACTAATTCATATTTCACTGTGCTATGAACCTGAAAATTCTCATTTACAAACAGCATTTCCTGAAGTGCCACCAAGATATATTGACTGTCAAAGTAGCACTTCCTGATTGTCTACTGAAACCCAAGAAAAGTATTTATTATGCTGTTACATTATTTTTTTCATAGTATAATGAAAATACATTAGTCTGCAGTAGCAGCCCTGATTCTTTCCCATTATATTTGTTCACATAATCACTAATCTGCCAAATTTAATAGTTTGCTAGTTACTACAGAAATGTATTCTGAATTTCAGTTGGAATAGGGATAAGTTGGCTATTCCTGCTTCTGGAAAATGTATAGATAGTATGTGTAAATGTCAAGAAAGACTTTGTGATGCTTATACGTTTTTGTAATTTAATGTGAGACGTTCCCAGGATAATATGGTTTAAAATAATAATCCTAGCTGACTTTTATTGAGCATGTGCCATGTGCCAGGTACTGTTCTAAGTGTCTTATATTATGTTTATATTATACTAACGTATTTAATCTTCATATTTACCCTATATAATCAGTACTATTGTCATCCCCATTTTATAGACACAAACTGTAGATTACCCAGTGGGTAAGTGGCACACCTAAGATTCAAATTCAAGCAGTCTCTTCAGATGGTAGCTACAATTGTAGCGAGCCTAGCATCATATATAAAGTTGATGAATCACTATGTTGCACACCTGAAACTAATGGAACATTGTGTGTCAACTGTGCTCAAAAAATCAAATCAAATCAAATCTGTCCATTAGTGGGTTTCTCAACCTCAACACTATTAACGTTTTGGACCAGATATTTCTTTATGGTAAGGGGCTGTCCTATACAATGTAGGGTGTTCAGCAGCATCCCCGGCCTCTTCTTACTAACTGCCTACAGCATCCCTCTTTGCACCCCTCCTTGCACTTCTGACAATCAAAAATGTCTTCAGACTTTGCAAATGTTTCCCCTGGGGGATAAAAATGCCCCAGTTGGGAATCGCTGCTCTGGAGTATACAGTCTCAAAAGGGGGAAATATCGCCTTCAAGAGGGCAAAATTTTGTTCTGGGGGTGCAAAAAAATCCTACTCTAATTAAGCAAATATATATACAGTTACATGCAGTGCCTAAGCAGATGTGCAGTATATTTGTAGTAGTGTAATAGAATTTCATGGGCGGGATCAGGAAACAAAGTCTAAAATGCTCCTTAGGAGAGAAATAATGAGAAATAGGTTGAGACACAATAGGCTAGGATTTGGCTCTTAATCTCTATGCTGTTCTTCACAGTAATAGGCCAGATAGCAAATCTAAACTCTTGAGATGAACCCTTATTTGAATGACTCTCCCCAGACGGTCAAGGAGATACTCTCTCTGACTTCCTCCTAGAATGAGGCCATTACCTTCACCTTCCTGAGGGTTCAACATCATCACCTTAGCCCTATGGATCGGAAAATCTGTAACTTTGAGTTTTGGGTTCAATAAAATGCTTTAGACTATTTTTCAAACACTTTCATTCCAGCAAAAACTACGAAACTATATTTGCCAAGAGCTATTTTTCTTAAACTTTTTAATCCTGGGTGTATTTCAAAGGAAATTTATCCATATGGTTCTCATTCATTTACTCTTAATTCATCAAGATGGTGTTTTGTAAAAGCCAGTTGACAACCAAGGAGCTGTATGCATGTTTTTTTTTTTTTAACTTGAACCAGGAAGTTGGGCTTTGCTTGTGCTAAATAGAATTTAAAACCCCTTAAGTTTTTCTATACTTGGCTAAATGTCATTTTCCCTCTTGCTAATCATTAATTTGGAGTCTACGTTTTTGATGTAAAATGTTTTATGGTAGAAGAAGCAAGACAGCAAAAAAAAAAAAAAAATTCACTTTACTAAGAGAGAGACTTTAAAAACTGGAACATAAGAAGGATGTGGTCAGAAAATTGTATGTTTGCAGAACACTTTGCTTCTGTAATCTGACTTTGCACTAGGTTATACTTAGTAATACAAGAATTGCATACCTCTTTTAGAAGGTGGGGTGGTAATTGCCAAGTATTTCTCTGTTTGGGATAATACTGTATATTTAGGAGACTTGCTAGAAGCCCCTTGCCCTTCTTCCCCAATTCCTACCCCCAACAACCTTGTAGCTTTACAGCACCCTTTCTTGTCTTGGAACATAAACCCATCATCATCACGGAGAATAAACAATGGGCTTCATTAAGAAGTGCTAAATGTAGTTGTATGAAAGAAACAGAATAAAAATCAAACATGCATCTTTAAAAGGTGCTTTACATCGCGAATGGAATAAATTGTAGAACATTAACTTTAAATGTAAATTTTAAACTTTCAGACTCTCAATAACGCTTTTATGAAGAGAGAGGCACTATTTTTACACAATAGGAGACAAGGGGATCATTTCTCTCTTTCTATTCCTTGTCCCTAAATCAACCTTCTCTGTGTTAGGCAAATGCACTAATGTAAGCAAAAACAATAAATTCAAGGAATAAATCATAAAACACTGAGGATATTTTTAAAATAATAGATGTATTAAGCCAACATAAGACTAATTTAGGGCGCCTGGGTGACTCAGTCAGTTAAGCATCTGCCTTCGGCTCAGGTCATGATCCCAGGGTCCTGGGATTGAGCCCCATATAGAGGGCCACGTCGAGCCCCACATCAGCCTCCCTGCTCAGTGGGGAGTCTGCTTCTCCCTCTCCCTCTACTGCTCCCCCTGCTTGTGCTCTCTCTTAGGTAAATAAATACAATACTTTTTTAAAAAGACTGATTTAGAGATATTTCCAAATCATTTTGTTACTTACACATTTCTACATTAAGAAATAGGTACTGGTTCCCTCTCCAAATCTGTTGAAACAAAGTCTCTATGACAGGGGTCCAAAATCTGTATTTTATAAGCTCCCCAAGTAATGCTTATGCATAGTATTGAGAATTACTGATTTAGATAGCAGTAGTAACTGATAATTGGGCTAAGACAAAGAGTGGCTTAACATGAGGCAAGCATCTTACCTGGCACCAATTTTACTAAATTATTACAAAGACACAGGCATTCAAAAACTTAGAGCAGAGAGAGGTCTGGGCAGTGAGGATACCTCCCAAGATCCCTTCCCACATCAGACATGCCCTTCTGGCCCTGAGTAGTTGAAGTCTTCAAGTAAGGTCCAGGGGGTTGCTTACACAGTGGGAGGATTTCAACTATAAAGCATCTCCACTCTGCTTCCATAGAGCTGTAGAGACTACGTGACCTTCTCCAGAAACCGTGTCTAGATTTTACTATCAATCTTAGCCAAGGTCGTTTTCAGAGATAAAGTCTCTTTCTCCTAGGAAGTATAATAATTTACCCAGAGTCCAGTAGAAAAAGAGAATGACTCTTTTATTTCCCCTGGGGGTGTACTCTGGTAAAAGGAGTAAGTGGATAGCAGGCTGACTGCTTTACCTCCCTCCTACCAAAAATAAATGTAATAAGCATTTTATCATCCTGGGTAACCAGGCCTTAGTAATACAGTGACATGGGAGCAGGTCCACAAGAACCATATGATAGGGTGGGTGTTTTTGCAGGTTGCCCACTTTGGGCCTTCTCTATCTTTTCTACCCTGGTTTCCATCACCAA
Source organism: Callorhinus ursinus (assembly GCF_003265705.2). Taxonomy (NCBI): domain Eukaryota; kingdom Metazoa; phylum Chordata; class Mammalia; order Carnivora; family Otariidae; genus Callorhinus; species Callorhinus ursinus. Next base: position 3,053,211 of record NW_027397119.1, read on the forward strand.
CATTCATCCAAAGTTTTGTACAACTAAAACTAATGATGTAACTGAGCTCCCTCTCTGATATTATTTCTAATGTTTAGTTAGGGGTTAATTTTTCTCACCTAGAGGCTAATTGTTTCTGATCAATGACTGCTTCCGTTTATTGATATAACATCCAAGTTGATAGAAATAGAAATGCATAAGAATTAAATTAATCACCATTTTAAGATTTTGGTGATAAAAGGTAAATATTGTTGCTCTTTCCAGAGTTTAAATTAATTCTAGACATGATAGAGGCTCTTGGTATGTTTGTAAGATAATTAAAGGCAAATAAAAATTTTAAATAATTTTTAATACTTTCATCTTGAAATGAAAATACCATACTTCCCTTTCACTGAGTATTTGAGGTTAGATTAATATGGTATAATTCCAACTTGTTCATTAGAAAAAAGGTTTAGGTTTTAAGCTTGGAAAAATTGTACTTCAAACTTAACTACATTTTAAAGATTCAAAATGGCAAAACTCATTGTTTTCAAGGCTCATAAAGTATATCTGTGGTCACAGCACCTACAGAAAGTTGTTGGAAACCATCATGATGATTCTAATCAATTTTTCAGTGGCAAGCACTAACCCTGTACTTTTCTATGTAGGAAGATATCTGACGGATCCTCTGTCTGTGCAAATGACAAGAGCACTATCCAGCTGTTTGGAGCAGGAATGGCAGCTTAGTGACCACTTAGAAAAGTATTTGTTTGTACCGTAGAGTCATTCTCCCAGTACAAGGCTCCCACTGAGCAGTTAACTGTGAATGCTGGTGGAATGGCTCAGTTATTGGCATCATATAGAAAGCTCACAACATATAGTACTTTCAATCAAACATGGCATAGTAGTTCAGTTGAACACTTAAAGTAGCCTTTACAAAAAATCAGATAACAATATGTTAAAGTACAAAATTTTATGGTAGAGACTTGCTGTAGAAGAGAGAAGGGTGAATTCAGGGGAATTGGAGGAAAACAATTGGGGAAGGTTTCATGAAGTTTAGGTTATGCTAGGCCATTCAGATATTCTGCTATATTTTTTGTCTCACATATCAATATATGTTTCTTTTAGCTTAATGATATGAGAGAAAATTATTTTGCATGTCTAACCAAATATCTGTTCAGTTTTGTGCTTCAACATTCACCATAAGGAGTTTTTGCTAGAGAAATATAGAGTCATCTTCAGGTCAGGTTTCTGAACATAGTGATTCATATAACCTTAAGCTTTCCTTTTTTTTTTTTAATTTTTTTATTGTTATGTTAATCACCATATATTACATCATTTGTTTTGGTGTAGTGTTCCATGATTCATTGTTTGTTCATAACACCCAGTGCTCCATGCAGAATGTGCCCTCTTTAATACCCATCACCAGGCTAAGCCATCCCCCTACCCTCCTCCCCTCTAGAAACCTCAGTTTGTTTTTCAGAGTCCATCATCTCTCCTGGTTCGTCTCCCCCTCTGACTTACTCCCCTTCATTCTTCCTCTCCTGCTATCTTCTTCTTTTTCTTTTTTCTTAACATATGTTGCATTATTTGTTTCAGAAGTACAGATCTGTGATTCAACAGTCTTGCACAATTCACAGTGCTCACCGTAGCACATACCCTCCCCAATGTCTATCACCCAGCCACCCCATCCCTCCCACCCCCCACCACTCCAGCAACCCTCAGTTTGTTCCTGAGATTAAGAATTCCTCATATCAGTGAGGTTATATGATACATGTCTTTCTCTGATTGACTTATTTCACTAAGCATAACACCCTCCAGTTCCATCCACGTCGTTGCAAATGGCAAGATCTCATTCCTTTTGATGGCTGCATAATATTCCGTTGTGTATATATACCACATCTTCTTTATCCATTCATCTGTCGATGGACATCTTGGCTCTTTCCACAGTTTGGCTATTGTGGACATTGCTGCTATAAACATTGGGGTGCACGTACCCCTTCGGGTCCCTACATTTGTATCTTTGGGGTAAATACCCAGTAGTGCAATTGCTGGATCGAATGGTAGCTCTAATTTCAACTGTTTGAGGAACCTCCATACTGTTTTCCAGAGGGGTTGCACTAGCTTGCATTCCCACCAACAGTGTAGGAGGGTTCCCCTTTCTCCACATCCCCGCCAACATCTGTCGTTTCCTGACTTGTTAATTTTAGCCATTCTGACAGGTGTGAGGTGGTATCTCATTGAGATTTTGATTTGAATTTCCCTGGTGCCGAGCGATGTTGAGCACTTTTTCATGTGCCTGTTGGCCATTTGGATGTCTTCTTTGGAAAAATGTCCGTTCATGTCTTCTGCCCATTTCTTGATTGGATTATTTGTTCTTTGGGTGTTGAGTTTGATAAGTTCTTTATAGATTTTGGATACTAGCCCTTTATCTGATATGTCATTTGCAAATATTTTCTCCCATTCTGTCGGTTGTCTTTTGGTTTTGTGGATTGTTTCTTTTGCTGTACAAAAGCAACCTCTTCTACCTCAGCCGCAGCAACTTCTTCCTAGAAACATCACCAAAGGCACGGGAAGCCAGGGGAAAAAATGAACTATTGGGATTTCATCAAGATAAAATATCAGAGATGTTCCTAGTACCTAAGGGAACCATTGACTTCAAACTTCTAGCTCCCACAAGACATAGCAGGGAGAGTTTTTAAAAAGGTAATGACAAAGGGTTGTTTTTCAGTTTTTATCTCAAAAACATTCACTGTCAGGGAGACTTATGGTCAAGAAACAGAAATTACAGATATTTACTAGCCCTGATAGAGTTACATGACCAGAATATTTTAGTGTTGCTTCTATAAGAATTAGAACTAACTGTAATTCATATAGCAGAGATGAGATATGATTTCTCAGCTCTGATTCTGGATCTTGTCTTTCTACTTGAGAAAAAAGGGAACTGAGATATAATTCATCATTATTTCTATAGAGGAAACCACACAGGGACTTTCATTCCAAATGAATCCAAAGATGAATCTTGAATAAAAGGACATTTTTTTGATACTGCATTGAATAGAAAAAGTATTAATGGTTTTTCTCTTTATAACTGTTGAGTCACGGGAAGTTATGAATATTTGAAGCATAGGAAGACCATGTGTTTTTTCAAGATGTTTTTCTTTAGATCTTGCTTGTAGGTATACCCAAATATAGCAAGGAAGACTCATTTGAAAGCTTTGAAGCAGTCCAGGTAAGAAATCGTAGTGGTTTGGACCAGGTTGATAGTAATGGAGGTGGTGAGAAGGATTGATCAAAGTCCAGGTAGATTTTGCTTTCATTTCTGCCCCTTACAGACTCTTCTCAACACAGCAGTCTAAGTGATTTTGTTAAAAAAAAAAAATAAACCAGATCATTTTACCCCAATGTTGAAAGCCTTCTGATGGCTTTCCATTTATCCAAGCCAAAGCCCAAGTCTTTACAAAAAGTAGAGTGACTATATATTTTATTACCCAAACCAGAGCCCTGCTGAATGTTAAAGACTGACTACTATTAATTACCTCAGGACAATGAGTTTAAATTTGGGTTAGTCCAGACAAAATGATATGACTCTGTATAATCTGAACTTTCACTACATCTGTGACTTTGTCCACAGCTTTATCCCTTGACAGCAATAACCATACTTGGCCTCCCAGAGTTTCCCTTTTCTTGGTATGCTTTTCCTTCACAGATCCAAATGGTTCTCCTCTCTTCCTCAGACTTTGTTTCAAAGTCAACTTCTCAATGAAGACTTCCCTGGCCAACTCATCTAATATAGTGACCCTAACTAATTTTTCTGTCTTCCTTATTGCTTATTTCTCCCAATGGTACTTATTCACTTGCTAACATACTATATATTTTACTTCGTCTTCTCTTTTTTCTATCTCCTCTACTGGAATGTAAGGGCTATAAGAGCAAGAATTTTGTTTATTTTGTTCACATATGAGTCCATATAGGCTAGAAAAATATGTGACACATAAAAACCTTAGTAAGTACTTTTTAAATGAATGAATGAATACCTTGCCATTCTATCCCTATAAAGTATGCATTTCTTTTACGATTGGACAATCAATCTTAGGACCATGAACATTAGATTTCTACATTTCAGCAGTGAAATAATGCTTATTAATACATAGCACAACTCAACTGGTATACATAATTATATAGAAATTAAATACCTTAACAGAAAATGAGTTATATAGGAAAGACAAGAAACCGCTTAATTTCCAAACCACACATGCCCCTTAATACATTCTGGTAGATTCTCCTGGGTAGGGTGTGACATTTCTCTCTGAAATCTCGAATAGATAACAGGATGATGATGACATCAACAACTAAAATCTCTGGGATGTGAGGCAAAATGGTCATAGAAACTTTAAATTTGCAGTAGTTGACCTGGTCCAACACAATCTTTTCTTGTATCTGTTACATGCATTTAAGTTAATAAATTTCCTTCTCGGGATGCCTGGGTGGCTCAGTTGGTTGGGTGTCTGCCTTTGGCTCAGGTCATGATCCCATGGTCCTGAGATAGAGCCCCACATTGGGCTCCTTGCTCAGCAGGGAGTCTGCTTCTCCCTCTGCCTGCCATTCCCCCTGCTTGTGCTCTCTCTTTTGCTATCTCTCTCTCTCTGTGTCAAATGAATAAATAAAATCCTTAAAAATAAATAAATTTCCCTCTCAGCATCACTTTAGCTACATTCTATAAATTTGAATATGTATTTCTGTAGCTTTTAAATTTTAATATGTCTTCATAATATTTATTCTTTATTTTAGCTTTTCATTATCTTTCAGATACTCATTTTGGGCTATATTTTCATTATCAGTTTCCAATTTTATTGCCTATGTCATATAAAATAGTTTATCTGTAGATTAGTTTTATGATTGTTGAGACTTTTTTGTGGCTTATAGAGATTTTCTAAAATATTCCACATGGTTGGAAAGAATTCATGTTCATGTTTCTAAACGTCTGTTACTTTGAACTTGTTAACTTTATTGTTCAATATTCTATATTGTAATTGATTTTTTGTCTACTCTATCAATTTCTGACAGAGCTGTGTAAAATAACTCTTCATGATTTATTAATGTACTAATATCTTCTTGTCCAACTGTCAATATTTCTTTAAAATTTTTAAAGTTTTCTGGCTAGCTGCTCTGTCAGTTATCAATTTATTGCCTCTCAACTCCAAACCTACCCTTCACTGTCTGCTTGTAATTCTGGGACATTTCTCCCTTGCCAGATGGCATGATGTCAGGCTTTATTAGTAGAGGGCACTGGAGAAATATCAGAAGAGCTTCTTTTCCTGGTCCCCTTTGCTTTGCTTCTTTTTGCTCCTGTGGCACTGGGCTGGTGTGCCGGACACTTGAATGAAATTCACTCCCCACCTCTGGTCAGTCCTGTCTCATCACCACAGATGGGTTTCCAGCAGCAAGTGGTATCCTTTAGGACAGTTTCTAGCGAGTTCTGTGGGTACCCAGGCAAGTTTTCCAGTGGTAACTTCCCAGTGGGCTTAATAGCACCCACTGCTCCCACTGTTTGCAGCTTCTTGGCACCCCTCCTGGGAAGATAGCTATTATCCCAGCTGACTTCCCCTCCAGCAAATTTAACACCCCTCCTGGGAAGATAGCTATTATCCCAGCTGACTTCCCCTCCACAGGCAGCTTCCCATATTTTCATACCCAAGCTTATTGCATTATTCTCAATAGCCAAGAGGTGGAGCAGCCTAAATGTCCATCAACAGATGAATGAATAAAGAAAATGTTGATTTGAATATAATACAATATTATTCAACCTTAAAAGGGTGGTTGGGGAAAAAGGGAGTTGTTCAATAAATATCAAGTTTCAGTTTTGCAAGATGAAAAAGTTCTAGAGCTCTGTTGCATAACAGTGTGCACATAGTTAACATTTTGGTACAGCACACTTAAAAATGGTTAGGATGGTAAATTTTATGTTGCATGTTTTTGATAACAATGCACAATTCAAATTAATATGTTTTATCTCAAGGAGTATTCAGAATCTACCTAGAGATTTTTTTCCCTACCCTTTCAGAATGCATTTTACTTAAGTCTAAAGACCCATGTCTGGCTTCAAGTATAAACAACTCTTAGCCATTATTCCTTTAAATATTGTCTCCTCCAAAATCCTTTCATTATCTCCTTCTGAAATGTCTTCTAGAAATACATGACTTATTCTATTGTCTCTGTTCGTGTTTCATTCAGCTTTTCCTGACGTTCATCTCATGGTACTTAATTCTGGGTGATTCTTTTGCAGACTTACTCTTTAATTCAGTAATATTATATTATATTTGATCCTTATGTTCTTAATTAGACCCAGCATGTTTTAAATTTTAGCAACTGTACTTTTCTACCAACTCTATTTTCTTTCTTATTTTCATTCTATTCAATTTTGTAGTTATATTTTCAGGCCCTTGTTTGATCTCTTTAATCACTTTAAGCATTATAATTTTATTTTATACTCTCTCTAAGTCTGTTCCATTATTTCAAGTTCTTGAGATCCTAATAAATATGCTGACTTTCCCTTATGGGTGGTTTATTTCTACATAAAAGGTTATTTGTTGGTAAGTTGTTTCATGTGTACTCATATTCAACAGTTTTTTAGTTTGTTTTCTGTTTCATTTTCTTTTGCTTTTTCTGCTGGAGTATCTTGTGTCATAAATTTCTCCTATGTCTTTGCTCTTACCTAGTGGTTTTGGAAGCCGTGGATGAGTTTTTATTTTCAGGTTTCACTTAAAGTTCCTATACTTTAGGAACAGGATGCCACAAAGGGTGTGTGCCTTTAGAACCCACATTCATGCAGTTCAAAGGTTGTTATTTTTTCACAGGTGATGTTTGTCCTCCTGCCCCAACTCCTATGAATTAAACAGATTCTCCTTTGCTCCTTCCCCAGGCAGAAGATAAAATTTTCCTCACCCCTTTTTGACAATTTGGGTAGCACTTGATTCCGACTTTACACAGGAGCCATGAGTTAAAGATTCCCACCAGCCTAAACTCGAAGTCATGTTTCCCAAACCTGGCTCCCAGCCCAGAAGGTCTAAATCTCCCTCTAAATATTCATGGGCCACTGTGATATCAGCTTCTCATTACCACAACTCTGGCTTTGAGTTACTTTTAATTCAACTAGGAATTTTTCTTTCTTTCTGTTTGTAACAGATACAAAGGTATACATAGACGTATAGCTAGCTCTCTATATATTCCACCATTTCTGTGTATTTAGAAATAGAGAATTCCTTATGCATAAACTTCATCTTGCAGGTTGCTGAAAGTAGACCCAACATATCCATCTGCAGTTGCAAAAACTGAGGCACAGAATTATTAAGAGACTTGTTCACAGTTAGTAGCAAAATTTGACTTTGGACACCACACTTGTGACTCTTGATAGAGTTCCCCTTTGTTTTTACCACATAATGGTAGCTGAGACATACATCTTCCTCATAATGTGCCAAAACAGAAGTGGATAGGATCTTATCTATGAACTTTTTAAAATTTAGGCTATATAGACTGCAGAATCTACATAAAATAAGACAGGAAATGTTTCCCTGAGAATCCAAATTTTTGTTTTTAATGATCAAAAATCTTTATCAATATGCATATATTTGTATACATATAAAATTATTCATGTATATACAAATATATATGACATAAATAACTAACATTTGAGTACTTACCACATGCCAGACATTTTTCAAGTTGCTCAAACTATACAATTCTCATGTTATTCTCACACTGACTTTTGGCAACCAATGATCAGCATGATTTGAAAGGAAAATATTTTTTTCTGCACTAATGCAGTTGTGAAATGACACGAATCCTGGTCCCCCATTTTTGGGGTTAATGTGACCCACAAAAGACAGCTCTCCTAATGCTGTCAAACATAAAGGAGAAAAATAGAAAAACTACGAGAAGAAAAATCATCTTACCATAAAGGAGAAAACCAGTTTTTTCAACACTCATTCAGCTTTGGCTCCTAGATTAGAAAAGGGGCAAGATTTGGCTTGACTCCAGTGTGCTTCTTGCATTATCGAGTTGACAGGCCAAAAAGAAAAAAATATATATATGATTTTTCACCCTCCCATGTGTTTCCCCAAAGCTGCTGGGATTTCTAGAAACTCTGATTATCTTAAAATAATTCCAGATATCTAAGCAATAATGTTTAACTTCTCTCAATCTCTGCTAAGGTTTATCTCATTTCTTCATTTGAAAATGTTTAGCTCACAGAACTACACAAGTTTCCCAATGTTAATCCTATTAAGCCCAATCTTAAGACTTTTAGAAACTGTGAACTGTGAAAGTGAGTGAACTTTGGGAAGTAACCTGAGTTTCATGGCCATACTTCTAAATGGCCTCACAGACTACCACAAGGCATCTTGTGCAGTGGAAGAATATTTCTCATTATACAGTACATGGAATAATAGTAACTGTGAAATCTAACACTTCTATTACTTTTCTTAAGCATCAAAATCATAATCAGGTATAAAAGCTTAAGATCTGGAATGCTGTACAAGAATAACACAAGAATGATTATGTACTATACTTATTAAAATATACATACATCTGATTTTTTCCAGTAAAAGGTATTAAGTAGTCTTTCCTATTACCATTTATTGAGTTATTACCATTTACCAAGTTTACCTTCCTACTGTATATATTTTCCCTTCTTACTCTATGTCAGTCACTTTATTTAATTTTATAACTTTATAAGGCTGGATAATGACTTTGTCCTACATTAGAGATGAGAAAATTGTCCCCCCCCCCAAAAAAAAGATTAGGAGTTCATCTAAGGTCACATGGCTTATAAATGATAGAATCAGTATTTGAATCTAAACAGTCTGACTTTAAAGCCTCAGTGATGCATAATGTTAGCCAATCAGATAAATCAAGTATACATATTTCATGATTTTATCAAGATAGCTGATACAACATTTTATGAAAACCATATATACTCCGTAGCTACCACCAACCACTTGTTACTTACCAGTTAGCTAGAAAATGATAGCTAAGACAAAAATAATACCTGGAAATAAGATGATAAATTAGATCAAAATAAGAGTAATCAAAGTAAAATACTACAAATCCCACTGCCTCCTTTTACTAGCTGTGTAAACTTGGGCCAGTTATTTGTCTCTTTATCTCAGTTTCCTTATCTGTATCATGAAAATAATAATAACACCTACTTCAAAAGACTCCTGTGAAGATTGAGATAATCCGTATGAAGCCCTTATACTAGTGTTTTGCAGATAGAAAACAATCCATAAATGTTAGGATGCATTGTCACTATTGGTAGTTTTAGTATGTTTTTAAAAATACCACAAAGCATGTGAAGAAAAACTGAAATATAATAAATAGGCATATAATTAAATAAATAAATCCAGAGAAAGAAAATATTTTTTTAAAAAACTAGAAAAAAATAAATACTAACATAAAAGCAACAATGAAAGGAGCTAAGAAAAAATTAAGAGAGAGAAACTAAGACTTACAGTTAAGCTAATATTATGGGAAAACCCTTTTAAAATGCACAAATGTAAGATTAAAACGTCAATAAGCTAGGGGCACCTGGGTGGCTCAGTCAGTTAAGCATCTGACTTTTGGTTTCGACTCAGGTCATGATTTCATGGGTTGTGGGGTCAGGCTCCACATTCAGCAGGGAGTCTGCTTGAAATTCTTTCTCCCTCCCTCTCCCTCCCCCTCTGCTCCTCCCCCCATTCATGTGCATTCTCTCTCTCTCCAGATAGATAGATAGGTAGATAAATAAATAAATACATACATACATACTTTTAAAAAACTGAAATAAGCTAAAACCAGATTAAAATAAGCAAAAGTAATATTTCAGCATTTCAAACCTTTCTTCAGAACTCTTTGAGCTGGGATGTCTCACAGAGCTTACAATCCCTCTTTTAAATGATAATAATGATTTGACCTTACATGTTTGAAAATCTCTTCATCATCACCATCATCATCATCATCATCATGGCAGCTAACACTTACTAAGTTCTTGCTATGTAACAGGCAGTATTCTAAATTCACATTCATTACCTCACTTAATTCTCACCATAACACTATGAAGTTTGTATTCTTAATATCTCTGTTTCACAGATATGGAAACTGAGGAAGTTAATGAACTTGCCCAAGGTTAGACCTCTAGTACAGGATAGAATCAGGATTTCAACAGTCAAGTTCTAGGTAAGTAAAAACAGACATGTTGATAAGGGAGTGCTGAAAACTAGAACATTAAAGGAAAGAGACAGGCATTTAAAGAGAAATTTTGAAATCTTTATGATTTGTCAGGTAAACACCCTTATCATCGCGCCAAGAAACCTATTGTAAAGATCAATGTTATTTTTCAAGGGCTTAGCATCAGATTTGTGGTTTGGGTTTGATATAATGTGGTTTGGGATAAATGGGAATGTTCAGATTGGTCTTGAAATAACAGCATGACGACTCCACAAGACCTATTACATGAGGTCATACAAAGATTAATGAAGGTTGTCAGGGTATAACCACATATTAAAACCAAGATGTTTGCACACATTTTCCACCTCTCCTTCTTTATACATTAATCTCTATTTTAGAGTGAATAAAATTATGCAAGTAAAGATGACATGTTCTGTGATTTCATCAATAATATAAAGGAAGGCCTTTTGCTTTATGTTAAGCTCTAAACAAAGAGAAGAAGAAGGTCAAGGAGAGAAGGTATGGAATTGATTTCTTCCCTTTCTGGAATGAATCATGGGCAGAAGTTGCAAAGATAGGTGAAGAGGAGTTTTGTCAAAGCATTTCTGTATATCTTCAACCTCTCTGCCACATTTGTGTAACAGTGAAGAACAATGATAACAAAGGTTCTCACATTTAGTAAACAAATGTAAAAAAAAAAAAGTCTTCAGATTATAATGTAGGATATTTCCTTCTAGGAACAGGTTGCTCATCTAATAACTGAGTGAGTTTGTATTGTCATGGTATTTGGTAAAGTAAGTTATATTTTTAGACAAGATCATATTCTCTACTTTGTCAAGAGTTAACTTTTGGAAAGGAATTTGCTTTGCCTTTATCAATATAGGGTCATGTAATTAATAATATAAGTTAGTAATGTTTCCTCTTCTTAAACTCTTCTTCATAATTACTTCTTATTTCTGTTTTGTGAAGTCAGTATTTGAAAGACAAAATGAAAAGAAAGATAATAAGATCATTTGATTCTTGGCTCTGTCATGTAAATGGACCATTTCCAAGTTTTCAAAATAATGTCTATTACTGTAATTAGGGCTTGGAAAGCTAATTCAGAGAATAACATTAAACTTAACCTTTTCCTGAACTGAACTGAACCTTTTGGGGTTCATAGGAATTCAGTTCACTTCTTGGAACCTTGAAAAAATATGCTGTTTTTAATTATAATGACTATCAGAAATAGTTCATTGTCATCATTCTATATTAACCAGGCATGTGTCAGACTAGCACAGTTCAATGCAATATTTCATGTTTCTTGCCTTTGACCTCCATCATCTTCCTCATGCTTAGTGTCTATTAGTGATTAATTGATACAATAGGACTGATGACTATAAATAACAATAATAAGATATGAAAGGTTAAGAACTTAAAACAATTTTAAAATTTTAGGAAAAAAATGAGTTTGTATAACCTAAAAGAGGACAGGACTTCTCAAAATAGTTGATAGGCTACCCCACTCCCTGGGTATAGAGAGGCATGCTCATTGTGTGACTGTTCATTTTTGCCTGGATGATTTTAATGGCTTTCATTTCCAACTTGGAATTTTACTCCTAGGACCACATTCTGAAATTTTTATTCAAAATAACCCCACTTCTGAAATCCCCCTTATGATTTCAACTTCTTCTTTTCCCACATCCTCTCTCATATAAAAATTGTTGTTTAATCTCATTATTGTCTTCTGGTATTTGACCTAGCTAGTTGATATGATGGCAATGATGATTTTTACGCAGAATTTTATATATAGTTCCTCATTTAATATTCAAAGGTAGGTATTTTAATTTTCCCCTTTTGACAAATGAGAGAATACCACTTAGAGAGGCTGAATTGATCTGCAGTGTTCTCTCTATGCAATAGTCTGCCTAACTATAAAGTTTATGTTCTTTTCTTTTCTTTCTTTTTTTTTAGATTTTTAAAATTTATTTATTTGAGAGAGAGAGCACAAGCAAGGGGGAGAGGCAGAGGGAGAAGGAGAAGCAGACTGCCTGATGAGCAGGGAGCCCCACACAGGGCTGGATCCCAGGACCCTGAGATCAGGATCTGAGCCAAAGGCAGATGCTTAACTGACTGAGCCACCCAGGCACCCCCAAAGCTCATGTTCTTAATTACCACAAAATATGCCCTCTGTCTTCTTTACTTTCATCCCTATCCATACCCATGTCACAATCAGGTCACCAATACAGTCTGTAATATCTTCTCTTGACTTTTTGGAAGACCCAATATTATACTACTTTCAAATCCTAGAGCAACCCATTTGTTTTCTCTGCTTTTGCTCTCAGCTTCTGAGAAATGTTAAAGAAAATTAAGTGCCTGTGATCAAAGACTATATTATAAAAATATTATTTCAAACTTCAATTAGAGCCTTAAATATACATAGCAACATTTTCACTAATTTTTAGGTTACTTCCCTTTCTCATGCTTCACTCAAGCTGCCCAGAGTCCATACAAGTCTCTCAAGGCCTCCAATTCCGCACCAACTTTTTGTAACCTTAGAAGAACTTGCATTCTTAGAAAGAAAGAAAGAAAGAAAGAAAGAAAGAAAGAAAGAAAGAAAGAAAGAAAGAGGAAAGAAAAGAAAAAGAACACATTTAAATTAAAAAGTCTAAAAACTTTCTTTCTTCCTCTAAATCTCAAAGTAGTGGACATCAAGAATTCTTGATTTCTTCAACTTACTTAATTGTAGCAGAATTTTGGGTTTTGTGAGCAGCTTTTTTTTTTTTTTAGAAAAGGACAATGATATTTATTGGATTCTCCAAAGGAGTCTGTGATCCAAAAGGTTATACAGAATTGACCTAAATCTTCACCCTTTTAGTGAAGGAACACATGAACTTCTCCCAAATTTAGAATTATTATACCTTCCTGGGAAATTGGTGCTTTTTATCTTTATGAAATACCTATTTTTTTAACTTTAATAATGCTTCTTGGTTTGAAGTACACACACACACACACACACACACACTAATGTATATATACAAACTTGTTTTGGTTTTCCAAAACTGATGAAAGACATCAAGCCCTAGATACAGGAAGTGCTATGACCCCTAAATAGTATGAGTACAAAGAACATCATGTTATCACTTGGGCAGCTTGTCTGGTTGTTTTCAGCAGAAAGTTTGTTCTAACTAGATCATCGCTATGAATTTCTTCCAACATTAACACTGCCATCTATCCTTTTCATTCATTCATGATTCTGACGTTTTTTCCTCTACTTTATCTTTATCAGGCATTTTCTACTATGGCATCTCTCCATTAGGTAAAATATTCTTAAGTCTTACTTCATCAAAGTCACCAAAGTCTTTTCTCATAATTGCTGAGCCAATGGCTTTTAGTCTATGATCAAGTGGACTTACATGCATGAGTTGATGCTCTTGATCCATCTCTCATTTGTTAAACCCATTCAACCGTTGGTTTCTTTGACTCTGTCTGCTCTTGTTTCTTTCTTTATTTTTTTTTAAGATTTTGTTTATTTATTTGACAGAGAGAGACACAGTGAGAGAGGGAACACAAGCAGGGGGAGTGGGACAGGGAGAAGCAGGCTTCCTGAGGAGCAGGGAGCCCGATGCAGGGCTCGATCCCAGGACCCTGGGATCATGACCTGAGCCGAAGGCAGACGCTTAATGACTGAGCCACCCAGGCACCCCATGTCTGCTCTTGTTTCTCTTCTTACCTCTCTAAATACCCTTTGTCATCCCCTCTTCCTATACGTATCTCTAAAATTTGGTTTTCTTATGGTTCTTCCCTGTCAACTTTACTTCTTACTATATCCTCCACTAAATGGTTACATCATCACATACAACTTTTAAATGAATAATTTTTTAACTGTTGTTCAATTCTTTCTTCTGTTATAAGTCTCAGTTTCCAACTAACTCATGAAAATTTCAGTTTTATCATTAACTATTTCATCTTTAAAAGACCCCAAAGAACAATCTTTCCTCTGTTTCTTCTACCAAACTGGTCATATTTATCATACACGAAGGGTTCTATATCTCATTTCATGATATAAAACATCAAGCCCCCAAATGTGGGTTCATTTTGAACCTCTCCCTTTATTTTTCCTGTCAGATCTTGTTTCTGCACACTACTCAAATCTCAATTTGAATTCTGAAAGTCATATCCTAATTTCTCTTCCTACTTTTTTCAGTCTAAAAGGTAAGAAAAAAGAAGTGGTTCACATTTACTGAATGCTTGTAGAGTTGCTACAAACTATAGTTATTATCTCATTTAATCCTCATAACAAACCAGTGAGATAAATGTTTTCATCATTATTTTAGAGATGGGGAAATTGAAACTAATAAAGATGAAGTAATCTACCAAGGCTGCATAACTGAAAAATGGAACAGTGGATTTGAACACAGGGAGTTTTGGCTGTTAGCAACTATGCCTATTTCCCATGCTTTGTGACTTCATTCTTATAATAGCTTCATAAGTGGTTCTCTAGCTCTACACAGCCCTTTTTAATCAAACTTCCTGATTCTCACAAGTCATTTTTCTGAAGATAAATCTTATATTCCACCCTTGTTTAAAACTCATTTTGATGGCTCTTCATTGCTCTCAGAATAGAACGACATTCTGATATCATCAAGTCTTGCCCAGTTTAATTCCCCCCATTTTGCTGCCACTCCTCCCCCTGCCAATATTCCCAATAATCTCATGTATCAATCCCCTTTCTGAACTTTCATCTATACTTTATTCACCTATATCCTTCCCCCTTTTTTTGACCTATCTCCTAATTATATGTCTCTGCTCAAATATTGATTCCTCTATGAAGCTCTCCTCCTGATTTTCCTCACATTTCTCAAAATGTTATCAATACAGTATCAACAAGTATTTGTTATAGCTGTACACACTTGTCTATTTAATGTCACTGCTACATAGTATAATGACATTATATATTTTTAAATTAATATATCTATTAAGGAGCAATGAATATATGCCAGTGAGAATTCAGAGTAGACTTTTAGTATATTCTGGGCCAGTGAACATTACTAGACCTCAGGGCAAATGCAGTACTCTGTCCCACAACAGCACTTAGTAAGTGTGCTCTGCACCTTGTATGTTTTATTGCACTGAGACCTCTCTTTATGCCAATTATTCTGTGTTCTTATGGAGAGTTTTGATTCACTATGGTTGACAAAAGCTGTACAGATAATAATTCTAGGCCTGCCAAAAAGAAACAAAGGAAAAGTTTCATGTTGATTGTTAAAATGAGATTTTTACAGAAATTGTGTTTTTTTCAAAGATGCTGTCAAAGAAATATAAAGTCAGTAACAGCAGCATCTAAGAAGCAGCAGGACTTTGATATTATGGAAAGTATCATAAATATAACTCCATCCTGAGAGGATACAAAATAATTATATGAATGGTAGTCAGAAAAATAATGGCTAGACATATGTTAAGACTTCGGAATATTTATTTATTTTTTTTTAAAGATTTTATTTATTTATTTGAGAGAGAGAGAATGAGAGACAGAGAGCACGAGAGGGAAGAGGGCCAGAGGGAGAAGCAGACTCCCTGCCGAGCAGGGAGCCCGATGCGGGACTCGATCCAGGGACTCCAGGATCATGACCTGAGCCGAAGGCAGTCGTTTAACCAACTGAGCCACCCAGGCGCCCCAGAATATTTAAAGAGACTTTTAAAAATGACTGACAATTCTTAATGCCAAGAATGCATCTCCATAGGGACAGGACAATAATGACTCTATAGTATTAAGTAAAAACCCATACTTTGTTCGTGTCTATTTTTTTCAACATTTCGCATAGTATCAGGCACTGTGTATGAGCTGAACAAGTTTTTTAAAGTAAAGTCATATAGGGATGTGAGAAGAGAAGAGGGTAGGGAAGCACAGTGGTATGCATGTGGCTTCTGGATTTACAGTACCTGGCCCATGTCCCAGTTCTACCACTTACTAGTTCTGTTCCTCTATTTTCTTTCCTTCAATATCCTCTTTTAGATATTAGACAGTTCGCAGTTACTATAGTACCTATTCATAGGATTGTTGTTACAACTGAATGATATAATGCATATAAAAGTGTTTAGTGTAGTTCCTGACACAAAATAAGCATACATTAAATTTTGTTGTCTTCTACTTTTACTAAGACCACTGCCCAAGGAAACAAATATTCAAAACACAGGTAAAAGAGGGGGTAGTGTGGAAAAGAAGCCTGCAAAAGAAATTGAAGAGAAGTGGCTATGTGCGCACACATATGCACACAGGAATACACAACCATGGGACCCAAGGGAAAGGTGTTTCCAAAGGAAATGAGTCAATAGTACTGAATATGGCCAAGAAACCAAGAAAGATAAGCAATGGAAATTGCTCCTGAATTTAGAGAAAAGGTTTTTGTTGATCTCGGAAACAGTAGTATAAAACCAAGAGCATAGATGAATGAAAGAAAGCAAAGAAGGAGAGGTAGGAATAATAGACAATTCTTTCAAAAGTTTTAGTCTGAAAGAAGAGAAATAGAGTGATAGCTGAAGGAGCATGGTGGACAGACTGAGGGTGTTGTTAGTTTGTAAATGGGAGAGACTATTAATAGATGGAGTATCTTTATGAAATGAATGGTTAACCTAATTGTCTTTTAAAGTATAATAAAACACTTGTCTTTCCCAGATATAGATGATATATAGATATAGATATTTTTGTCTCCTGGTTTGAATAGGTGGTTTAAATATATATATATTTATATATGTATGCATATATATATTTATAAATACATATATTCAAAATATTCAAAGAACCCAAGAGATGGAAAGGCTATAGAAGCCAAAAATTAAAGAATTCCAAGGACACATATTTTCACATTTCACATTTCCACAAAAGGGTATTTTGAGTGGGAGCCACTTGCAGATAAAAGCAAAAAAAGGACTACATTAAATAACAACGAGTGGGCCAATGGTCAATGTGTGGATTGTGTGAATAACCATCACACTTGGTTTACTCTCCTTTTTCATGGCTTTCGAATACAGTGGAAACCATGAGCAACAATACCATCAAAAAGCCATGCACACCTAAAATTGAGAAAAGTTCTATCAGAGACTTCAAAAATCACAGCAATGGAAACTCTAGGCATCAACATGATAGTAATAGTAAATATCAATATCAATAATTATTTTAGTATTAGAATTAACAGTATTTGTATTAATACTATTAATAATGGCAACATTAAGTATCAGTAACATTAATGTCAATAATAGTAATAAACTTCAAGCCTTGCCTGGCAACAGTCATATCCCACCTTCTGAGGATGTATAGCTAGAGTATCCATATACAGTGGGCACATGATGTAGGAGGCAAGGGCATCTGGTAGGACAGATATATTTTATAATACAAGAATAAGTCTAGACTAGGCAGCATCTCAAAAACTTTCAAGTCCTCTGCTTATCCAAAGGCTCACTCAATGGAAGGCTTTCCCAATCCAACTTATATAAACCAAGGAGAGTGGTGAAGGTAGCAGCGGCAGGAAGCACAAGGGATTTATTTATAAGAATATTTAATAGCAAAAGTTCTCTGTTTGTCCCTCTCTACATATGCTGAATGACAGAATGGATTAGTGCTACTTACAACAATAAATTTGCAACTCATTTTTTAGCCACGTATGGAACTAATGATATATCCAGAAGATTAAGAGTAATGTTTACACTGCTTTTCTTTAATCATTTCACAAATATTTGTTGGGACATTTAGAAAAATTAGAAACTATAGGTTTGCCTGGTTTTGCCGAGCTATAAGCTTTGGAGTGGATCCCACTGCTGCATTCAGGTTTTATGAGAAAACAGCCAGATTCAGGGTGAGTCCTGAAGGTTGATCCATCATAAAACTTACTCCCACCTCCTTCTGTGAAAGGCTTACTGGAGAAAAGCTTAAATAAGAAGGAAGCTGGAAGGTGGGGGTGGGCAGAGGGTAGAGGTGGTGGGGGAGCAAGTACAGCTGTGGGTCATTAACAATAATCACAGCCCGCCAGCATGAAAGGAAGCAGAGCGTGAGTATCCCCTTTTTTCCTTTCCCTGTTAGAAGCCATCTGGACAAGGCAGTTTCGAATAAATGCTAGTAAGGGAATTTTATTCTATCTGACTTTATTTAAAGTCCTGGTGTAGACCACGCCTTTGCTTTGGCTTTGGCTTTGAAAGTTGGGACTGAGAAACCCCAAAATAAAAGCACACCTCTGGGTTTGCAGCATGACCGACTGGTGTTGTCCTAAATGAAAGTTCACAGCAGAATGGGGAGCTTATTCTCTGCACTGGATGATGGAGAGGAGAGTGCCTCACTGCAGTGGCCCAGGGCTCAGGGCCAAGCTGCATTCTGTGTGGGGTTGACTGGCCAGCACTATCTTTGCTGTCTGGTAGAAATGTTAATGTGCTTATAATTGCCTCTTTACTTAAAAATCCAGCCCTAGTATTTATTTAGAAATAAAAGAAACTGAAGGAAATATTTTCAAGGGAAAAAAAAGGAAGAAAGAGCACAAACTCCCAAATTTCTTTTGGAGTATAAAATCTACTGGTGGCTTTGCTTTTCTCTTTTGTCTAAAAAGTTTTCTTTGTCCCATTCACCAAGGTCATTTTATGTGAAATTTTAAGTTAAAAATATCCAAGCAATTATAATTATTCACTTAATGCATGGAGCAGGACCCTACTACTTTACATTTATTTATCATCTTTTTTTTTAATTTATTTATTCATGAGAGAGAGAAAGAGAAAGGCAGAAGGAGAAGCAGGCTCCCTGAAGAGCAGGGAGCCCAATGCAGGACTCAATCCCAGGCCCCTGGGATCATGACCTGAGCTGAAGGCAGATGCTTAACCAACTGAGCCACCCAGGCACCCTACATTTATTTACCATCTTTGAAATTGTTATTATACTTTGGTGATTCTCTAGAAATATATTCAGTCAAAACAATCTATTTGTTTGAAAGCATTGATTTCAATTGGCCAATTTCTTCTTACAGAAAAGTGATGTGTTCCTTTTTGAAAATCACACAACATAATACTTTATAATGAAATCACATAGGATTTTTGGTAGCCTCTTATTAGGAATGGAGTTGCTCTCTTATTGTATTTTAGAATAATTTGTGAGTTTGACATTGAGAACCTAATGATGTGGTGGAAATTATTTAAATAAAATAAGGATAAATAGGAACACTCAAAATTAGTCCTTGAACTTCTCATAAGTTACATATTGGCACAAAGTTGTTAACCATAAAGCAACATTTTTGAGCCAATGAATAAAGAACAGCATGCTCTATTATGGCATAAATGCCCACAAATAGTCAAACATGAGAAGTCCAGCTGGCAAATGTTGTATAACCCTAGTCAAAAACTTAGGCATTCTCACCCAAAAGGAATACTATTAGTCCCCAAAGGAATGCCATCTGCCTTTTTCTTGAGCATGTAATATACATTTGAGATTAGAAAAGTAGGATTGCAGACAAGTAAAGTTGTGACATTAAGAAGGAAAGATGATATTTTACATATTTTTACCGAGGAAACAGAGTTTCTTTGTAACATCTTCTGCTTTGCGTTATTTTATAGTGTGCTTATTGTATAATCTAGCATTTTAAAATAGTATACATCTGGTGGACATAATATGTATTTGGTAGAGAAAAAATAAAGCAAATAAAATTTTATGTTTTTCTTTTTTAGACATTACTTAGAAGGATAGATTTTTGTTGTTGCTGTTTTGGTTGTAGCAGTAAAAAAAAAACACTTAAAATGTTATTTTCTTTATTCTTATTTGATGTATTTATAAAGTTATAAATTTAGCTCTGTTTAAACTGATCAATCAAGACATGAGGCTAGAAAGCTGCTAATTCTGCCTTGATGTTCAAAACCTTTTT
Organism: Callorhinus ursinus; assembly: GCF_003265705.2. Taxonomy (NCBI): domain Eukaryota; kingdom Metazoa; phylum Chordata; class Mammalia; order Carnivora; family Otariidae; genus Callorhinus; species Callorhinus ursinus. The sequence goes on from NW_027397119.1 coordinate 3,073,244, forward strand.
GTGTGAAGGTTGACTCAGTGAATTATGTCAGTTAGATTTTTTTCCTCAAGATCTAACTGGAGCTTGGTTTACAAAACTCAAAATGAATCCAACAAAAATAAGCTGAAAAAAGACTAGCTGTCCTCATTTGTCCTGCTGTCCTCTTTTCAAGCTATTTTTTTCCTTTGGTGGTAAAGTTTTTACTTTGGGGTTTCTAAAACGCCATAGCTGGCTGTATTTACATTTTGAATACCTAGTCATGTGGAAGTTTTAATTCTCTATTGACACAGCTTTGAGTGACGTGTTTCTTTGAGAATGGTCCAAATAGAATGTTCTGGATTCACAAACAGCTGATGCTACCCCTTATGTGTAAAATGGAAAAGAAAAAAAAAAAAGAAGTCTTCACAAAAACAGAATGGTTCCACTGCTGCCAGAATAATCTGTGTAACTAAAGGTACAGACTCGTTTCAAAGACAATGTTGTTAGACTCCTTTATTCAGTTCCTATTGTAGTGGGTTCCCTACCAGAGACAGGATGACAAAAATGAATTGTCATTGTCAAGAGATGTTGCGGCAACATGACAGGATATAAGGAAAGGACATCGCCTTCAGAATCACCTAGGGAAGCTTTTCTTGGAGGAAAAGGCCACCTGGAGGCCATTGAAGGGACTTTGTTAATAAAGTAAATACAGCACGAGAAGCTCTGTCCAGAAAAAGAAAACAACACCAAAAATCTGAGAGTTACCAGTGAATTTAAAGGGGTAGCCTTTCTGAGCCTCTGAGGTAGCTGTTACCAGACTCATCAGTATCACTGTTTCTTGGGGCAGTTTCCAACCTGAGCAGCTGCTGCATCTAAACTGAAATAGTTGATGTCTACAGCTGAAAACCTTTCTGCGCAGCTATGTTTTGAACCAGAGGCTGGAGATTCACTTTTCCCTGAAAAACTACTGTGAAAGAGCTCTAGCCTCCATTCTGAATCCCATGTCCAATCTTCATGGACATTCTCACTTTCTATGCCCTGCCCTCCTGCTGACTGAAATTCACATTCCAGTTTCTGTGACTTCTTTCAGGGAGACTCAGAATCCTTGCTTCCATGTTTTGAACATGTAATGATTATCTACTTAAAACCTTCCCTTGGGTGTTTAAAGAAAACACCTCAAAATATCCAAAACAGAGCTTTTGATTATCTTCTGAGTTGCTGCTGATCCTAATCTTTCACATCTCAACAAACCACTAGCCCTCTACTGTCATCTCAAGGAGGCATCCTTGATTTTTTATCTTCTCTCAGGCCTTACATCCAATTCATCACCAATCCCTACTGGCTCTACTCCAGAATATATCTTGAGTTCACCCATCTCTACTGCTATCTCTATAGTTACACCCCTCAGCATAGATAAATGTAGTAGCTTCTGCACTGGTCTCTCTGCTTCCTCTCTTGTCCTTCTACAACTTACAATCATATAACATTCAGAGTGATTATATAAAAATATGCACCATATAGTCACCTCCCTTTGCTTAAAAGCCCTCAGTGTCTTCCCACTGCTCAGAATAAATCCAGCCCCAATACTGTAGCCTACAAGACTCTACATGAAACTCCTCTTAACTTACCTCTTCACCTTCATTCTCCCTCTTGCTCATTTTGTCACAGCCACACTGGTCTTCCGTTTCTATAACAATGCCAAACACGTTGCTTCCTTAGATCCTATGCATTTCCAGGAATTGAAAACAATCAGACCAGGAGACCAATCAGACTCTGTGCAGCTACCACACTTTTGTCTTTTTTTTCCCCCTAGCTTCTGAGCACACTGTTCTCAGGCACTGCTCTCTCTATTATCACTAGTGCTTGTATTTTCATTATATTTAATGCCCTTATTCTGAGTTTTCATCCTCCTTTGGCCTTGCTGAAGCAATGGATGTTCTTATATACTTCCACCGTTCAGGAATTATTTCTATGAGTTTTGAGGGAACTTGATGGCTCTTGATATCAGAGGTAACTTACCATGATAAGAATTATGCTGCCAGAGCTGCTGGGTTTTATTCCAAGTTCTGTCACTTATTATATGACCTTGAGAAAATACCTTAAAATCTCTAAGACTCAATTCTCTCAGTTATAAAATGAAACAGCTACCCGGTGGCATAACGCACATAATGTGTTCAACACAGTTCCTGGCACAGAGTGAGCATTAAATAAATATAACCTATAATTATAATATGGTTCAAAGGGCAACTTTGGAAGAAAAAAAAGTACTACTGTGCATAATCACAAGAAATCCCCAAATCATTACTATTTGGAATGGGAAGAATGAAGACGAAAACTTTCCAAGGCAATCAAAACCCATTTATTCAGCCATTGTGTTTTATTGTCTCTTAAACTTGAACTCCAGGTTGATTACAATTTGCTCTCAAAACAAATGCCTTAAACTAGTGAATGCCAAGAAGCCAAATTTTCCCCAGGCTATCATTATGATAAATTTAAAATGTGCTCTGAGAGAGAGATACATTGACCCAAATTCATTGAAGTAGTTCTAATTATGCTGTTGTTTATTACTATGACAAGTGTTTTGACCATAGGATTGATATTAGAAACAGAGTTTGTTTGACAGTTATTAACTTGTCATAAATTTTTAGAAGAATGTGGGTTGTGTTAAACCTGCAGGCTCATTTTTAAAAAGCTGCAAGAAATACATAGATAATCATTTTTACTTAAAAGGGTTTAAAAGGATAAAAATATTTTTTGTTTTTTTGGGTGGTTGTTTTTTATAATGAAAAGAGACAGGGTTAACTGTTCAGAGGCTGAGATAAGCAGTATGCCTACAGGCTTCCAGCAACCCTGAGAGAATGACAAATGGCCTCCAGGAAGCAGATGGCAGAATTCTAGGGCATTGAAAAGATGGGAGGGGGTTCAAGGTAAGCAAGTAAAAAGGTGCCAGAACTCAAACAAACAAACAAACAAACAAACAAACAAACAAACGTCTTTTTTTTTTTTTTTTTTTGATGGTTTCCTTGGAGCATTTACCACTTGGAATGCTACAGAGAATTCTCTCAGGGGTTTGGCCCCAACAGAAAGAAAGAGAGAAGGGGAGAAAGAAAAACAGAGGGAGACCGAGAGGGAGGGAGGAAAAAGTACATACTACTGCATACATTTCTTTGTTTATTTTTATGTTTATTTATTTATTTTTAATAATCACTCTACCCAATGTGGGGCTCAAACTCACAACCTTGAGATCAAGAGTGACAGTCTCTTCTGACTGAGCCAGCCAGGCACCCCTCTTAGTGCTCTTAAAAGATAGGAAGGGGAAGGAACTGATAGACCATTTTGTTATTCACAAAGATGTGGGGAGTGTTGGCCGAGGTTCAGCCAGGACTGAAAGGCCACAGCACTCAGCGGGTAACCTTCCCTAAGACACCACTTGCTCTCCCAAGGTGGTGAAACTGATGCTGACTGCAGCTCCCATTATTGTCTGAAATTTCATTTTTGAATCTAGACACGAGCCTTCATTCCCATTTCATTAAATGTGCTAAAAAAAATTACCTAATTTAAAATGGTAACATAAACATAGCTTTCATAACATTCTTCTATTTTTCCCTTTATAATTTCTTTCTTCCCACAAGGTCTTGTTTTCAGCTACAAATAAACTTTCATACATGCTAGAGAAGTGTTTCTCAAGGTGGGATTCAATAATCTGTAACATCGGAATCACCATGGGAACTGGCTAAACATGCAGATTCCTAGGGCCCTACCCCAGACCTACTGATCCAGTTAGGTCCCCTCTATAATTTGAGAACTAGTGAGTTAAAAAAAATAAACAAGTCCTAAAGATCTGAAGTCTCAGAACAGCAGGATCTATGTCTTGTTCATTTTTAAACTCTCAAAATGCTGAGCAGAGTGGCTGGCATATAAAATGGAAGCAATAAATGTTGGTTAAATAAAATGAATTAACAGCAGTTGAATTTCAGGCACCCTTATCGATCAGTTGGTTCTCCCTGTGGCTCAGAAACATTCTCCAGCCTGACCTGTCTACCAAGTAGTTCCAGAGACATGGAGGTCTGCGAGTGCGGACAGCTACTTTATAGTAATGCTCCAGGGTCCCAGTTAAGTAATAACTGTGAGCCCTTACTTTCTCATGAGTTGCAACATGAATACTGTAGTAACTCCCTGAAGCACAGTCCCACAGAAAGGAAGAGAGCTGCTTGCAAGGGGAGGCATATTCAGTTTCAAATATGAACAGTTGATTGGGGAGTTCTTATTTGATCTCAGAGGAATTAGCTAAGTACTTAGTTGTACATTTCCGTCAACTGCTGCTTCCTATGGGAGGATTTCTGTATAGCTTACTTTTTATAATTTTCATCTAAGGAATTTTGTCAGTTACTCTTGGCTCTCAGATATATGCAGTTTAACATCCAGTATAGTATTACCTAATAGGAAAATGTTTCAATCTGCAACTGATTTACCAATAGAAATGTTAACACAAACCCAGTGGCTGATCTTACATTTGTGTAGCACTTTATAGGTTTTTTCAAGCATGCTCATAAATAAGAGTTACCATTTCAAGGTAGAATCACTGCAATATAGTTGGTGCAGCTAGGACACAACTGGTATCTTTTATCTTCCTCTGCCATTATCCATTCTAATTTCCCCTTGCCCTCAGCTATACCCTCTATTGTTCTTACTGGTTTACTTGGTGGTGTGACCCAAATCCCCATTCTTCATGTCACCAGGACCAGATCAATATTCCTATGTATAGAATGTGCTGTGTCATGTACCAAAAGAGGCCTACCAAACATTATGCTTCCTTTTTTTGCAGTATGGAATGCAATTTGTCTTTTACTTTGGAGGGATGTTCCAACATACTCCAAACATGGAAGTCCTAAAAAGCATACTGTAATGGCAAACCCCAGGATTTTCATAGGGTTTATTTTCCACTCTCTAAGCTTGTTGTCTTCTACCAAAGCCTCCAGATTACCAGTCACCTCTTACTCCTCTTGCTGGGTCAGCATGATGTCACTGATTTAATGAATCAATGAGATACTCTGTGGAATATCTAGATTGCCCAGACCTATTTAGACTATATCAGGACAGAGAACAGGAGAAACACTGTGAACATATATTATTGTCTATTCCAGGTATGGGTGAATTTTTTCTGATCCTTTTTCCTAATTAAGATAGAAAAGAGCACATGTACCCAGTGAATGAATTACTACTGTGTCCCTGAAGTCAAATTAATCTGTTTTAGCAAAAATATTACCTTTGGCATGGCAGACTCCTACCAATTTATCTACCCACTTACCAAAATCTGTAAGTAGTGGTAATCTTAGGTAATGGTTGGGAAAATAATGTCTGTGATTATAGATAATGGTAATCTTTGTTAATCTTTCCTTGTTCCACTAGATCTCTTATGTTCTCTTCAAGGATATAATCCCAGCAATTCTTCTCCTCTTACATCAACATTTCTTTCTCATTATCATTGCCATTAACATATAATATAGATACAAGCCCTTACTTTTCTCTTCCAGTTTGCTTGAGAAATAATTGATACCACCATATAAATTTAAGGCATAAAGCATGATGATTTGATTTACATATATTATGAAATGCTAACATTCGTCATCTCATATAGATACAAGAAAAGAAATAATAGAGAAACGAAAAAAGTCTTTGTGATGAGAACTCAGGATTAACTCTCTTTCTTGTTTCTTAATGTGTTTATTACTATGAACTTCCCTCTTAGAACTGCTTTTGCTTCATCCCATATATTCTGGTATATCATATTTCCAAAGCATTTGTCTCAATAAATTATTAATTTCCCTTTTAATTGCTTCTTTGATCCATTAGTTGTTCAGGAAAGTGTTGCTTGATTTCCATGTGTTTGTGAATTTTCCAATTTTCCTCTTGTTACTGATTTCCAACCATTGTGGTTAGAGAAGATACTTGGTATGATTTCAATCTCCTTGAATTTGCTAGAACTTTTTTTTGTGGCCTAACACATGGTCTATCCAGAAAATGTTCTATGTGTATTTGAGAAGAATGTGTGTGTTCTGCTGTTGTTAGATAGAATGTTTTGTATATGTCTGTTAGGTCCATTTGGTCTCTGGTGGTGTTCGTTCCATTGCTTTCTTATTGATTCTCTGTCTGGATGACTTATATCTTGTTTTAGCTCTGTTAGATTCTGCTTTATATACTTAGGTGCTCTGACGTTAGGTGCATAAATACTTATAATTGTTATATATTCTTGATGGATTGACCCTTGATCATTATATAATGATCTCTTTTGTCTGTGTCTCTTTTTGCATTTTTAAAGTTTATTTTGTCTGATATAAGTATAGCTACCCCTGCTTTTTGTTGTTGTTGTTACCATTTGCTTGAAATGACTTTTTATATCCCTTCATAGTCTATGTGTGTCTTTAAGGCTAAACTGAATCTCATTTAGCAGCATATTGTTAGATCTTGTTTTCAACCATTCTGTGTCTTTTGCCTGGAAAATTTAATCTGTTTACATTTAAAATAATTATTGATAGGTAACAACTTACTTTTGCCATTTTGTTCATTGGTTTTTGGTTGTTTTGTAGATCCACTGTTCTTGGTTTCATATCTTGCTGTTTTTTTTCATGTTTTGATGTTTTTTGATATTGGTATGCTTTGGCTTCTTTATCATGTTCTTTTTGTGTAATTGCTACAGGTTTTTCCCTTGTGGTTACCATGAGACTTACATAAAATACCTTAAAATTATAACACTATTTTAAGCTGGTAACAACTTCATGTCAATAGAATTCCTAAACTTTAAACCTATACTTCTGCCCTTCACATTTTAGGTTATTGTTGCTACAGTTTACATATTTTATGTCTTGTGTAACTAATAACAGATTATTGTAGTTATGGCTTTTTTACTATGATTTTTTAAAAATATTTTATTTATAGTGAGAGCAGAACACAAGCAGGGGGAGTGGGAGAGGGAGAAGCAGTCCTCCGGCCAAGCAGGGAGCCCGATGCGGGGCTTGACCCCAGGACCCTGGGATCATGACCTGAGCCAAAGGCAGATGCTTAACGACTGATCCACCCAAGTGCCCCTACTATGATTTTTATTTAGTTCATTTTTTTAAACTTTTAAGCTAGAGCTTTTAGTGAATTATGTACACCATTACAAAATTACAGAATCTTTGACTGTATATTTATTATTATCAGTAAGTTTTATGCTACCTTTTTATATATTTATATGATATTAATTAGCATCCTTTTCTTTTCACTCAAAGAACTCCTTTTATCATTTCTTGTAAGGCAAGTCTAGTGGTAGTGAGCTCCCTCAAGATTTTGTTTGTTTGGGAAAGTCTTTACCCCTCCTTCATTTCTGAAGGGCAACTTCACTGGGTATAGTATTCTTGGTTGACAGTTTTTCCTCTTTCAATATTTTGAAAATGTCATCCCATTCTCTCCTGGCCTGAAATGTATCTGTTAATAAATCCACTGATAGTCTTATGGGGGGAGGGAGGGATTCCCTTATATAAATTTTTCTTCTCTCTTGCTGCCTTTAAAATTCTTTCTTTGTGTTTGATGTTTGTAAATTTAATTATAATGTATCTTGCTATATAGCCTTATGCAAATTCAACCAATTTGGGGTCCTTTGGGCCTCATGGATCTGGATATCCATTTTTCTCTCCAGGTTTAGGAAGTTTTCATCCATTACTGTTTTTATTTATTTATTTATTTATTTATTTATTTATTTATTTAAAGATTTTTATTTATTTATTTGACATAGAGAAAGAGTGAGCACAAGCAGGGGGAGGAGCAGAGGGAGAGGGAGAAGCAGGCTCCCCACTGAGCAGGGAGCCTGACACAGGGCTCAGTCCCAGGACCCCAGGACCCGATTCAAAGACAGATGCTTAATGACTGAGCCACCCAGGCGCCCCACATCCATTAGTGTTTTTTTTTTAAGTATTTTATCTTTATTTTTTTTAAAGATTTTATTTATTTATTTGAGAGAGAGAGAGAGAGAAACAACATGAGAGGGGAGAAGGTCAGAGGGAGAAGCAGGCTCCCCGCTGAGCCAGGAGCCTGATGTGGGACTCGATCCCAGGACTCCGGGATCATGACCTGAGCCGAAGGCAGTTGCTTAACCAACTGAGCCACCCAGGCACCCCATCCATTAGTGTTTTAAATATACTTTTCTAGGGCGCCTGGGCGGCTCAGTTGGTTAAGCGACTGCCTTCGGCTCAGGTCATGATCCTGGAGTCCCGGGATTGAGTCCCACATCGGGCTCCCTGCTCGGCAGTGAATCTGCTTCTCCCTTAGACCCTCCCCCCTCTCATGCTCTCTCTCTCTCTATCTCATTCTCATGCTCTCAAAATAAATAAATAAATAAATACACTTTTCTATTCTTTTCACTTTCTCTTTTCCTCCCGTAATTTGCATAATGTAAATATTGTTTCATTTTATTGTGTCCCACAAGTCTCATAGGCTTTCTTCACTCTTTTTCATTCTTTTTCTTTTTGCTCCTCTGACTGGATAATTTCTAATGCTCTATCCTCTGGGTCACTGATTCTTCTTTTGCATGGTTGAGTCTGCTTTTGAACCTACTGAATTCTTCAATTCAGTTATTGTATTATTCAACTCCAGAATTTCAGGGGTTTTTTTAATGGTTTCTTTTGCTTTGTTAATCCTTTCGTTTTATTCATGCATTGTTTTTCTAATTGTGTTTAGTTGTCTGTGTATTCTTGTAGTTAACAAAATTTCTTTAAGAGGATGATTCTGAATAGTTCATTGATCTTCATTTCTTTTTTTTTTAAGATTTTATTTATTTGACAGAGAGAAACACAGTGAGAGAAGGAACACAGCAGGGGGAGTGGAAGAGGGAGAAGCAGGCTTCCCACAGAGCAGGGAGCCTGATGCAGGGCTCGATCCCAGGACCCCGGGATCATGACCTGAGCCGAAGGCAGACGCTTAGTGACTGAGCCACCCAGGCACCCCCATTGATCTCCATTTCTTTAAGATCAGTTATCAGGGCTTTATTAATTTTCTCTGATGGTGTCACATTTACCTGTTTTTTATGATTCTTGATTCTTTATATTGGTATCTGCATATTTGAGTAATCAGGTTTCTCTTCCAGACTTACAGATTTGCTTTGGCAGAGAAAGATCTTCACCAGTCTGCTCAGTTTGGGTCTCTGAGCATGCCTGCTAATAATGTCCTTGGCCAGGTGGGTTCTGCTATTATGGTCTATTTTGGAGTAAGGCAACTGTTAGAGCTCTGAGGTTAAAGATGCAGGGTTGTCCCACTGGCTGAGAACAGTTGAATAGGACTGTTGACTTGGTTTCCCACCACAAGATATCCTCCACAATTGCCAGGATTCTCTGGTCAGGCTTACTAGGTGGTTGGGACTGGGTACCACAGTCAGTAATAGATGGGGTTATGAATTAGCTTCCTGGAAGAGCAGCAGAATAGGACCAAGGGCCTTTGGGGACCCATATCAGATAAGAGTGTACACTGATTTCCCTGTTCAGATAGAGCCACTGGTTTTGCTCTGCAGATGGGGAAAGCCATGTGTTGTGTTCTCTGCTCAAGTGCCACTATAAGCAAGGACGTTGGATGGGCTACATAGCTTCTGTGCTCTCTGGTTAGGTTCCCTAGTCAAGTAGGCTAGAGGCTGTATTCAGCATTGAGGGGGACTATAAATTAGTTTTCTTGCCCAGGTGCAGCAGGAAAAGCAGCTCTAAAGCAAGTAATGCTCTTTGTTTGTTGTCATAACTCAAGCTGATCCATGCCTCAAGTTCCCTGGCTAAACAGGTCCACTGGCTTGGCTTTGCAAACTACTGGCTCTGTGTGCCCTTTTTTCAGCTCAAATGCCACTGGGCTGCAGAGCTTACAGGTGTTCTTGTTGTTCTATCATATGGGCTTGTGAGCCACAGCAGGTAGGGCTTTGTCTTAACTCCCTTGCCTGGGCAGGAAGGGGAGGGGCCACTCCTGGCAACTCTCAATTTCCCAAATAGTCTGTCCAATTGGGAAGGACCTGGAGGTCCCTAAGCCTTGATTATGAATTAATTCCCCTGTCTATGTATAGCAGGAGAACTCTTCATGCCCACTACTTGTTTTGCTCTGGGGCTATGAGCTCTGCCAACTCACTTTGTGGCTTAAGCTTTGCTAGGCTACACAGCTTCCAGGTGTTCCCACCAGCCCCTCTGCTTAGATGTGGCTGGGAGACATTCTCCACAGTGAGTGGGGCTGTGACTCACCTCCTTGGCTAGGCATGAGCAAACCAGGCTGTAGTGCTGGATAAACTTCTTGTTTGAGGATCTGAACCAAGCAGATCTGTACACCACTGAGTTCTCTAGTTAGACTGTACCACTGATTTGTTTCTGCAGATAAGGTAAGCTTCTGGTTTGGATTACTACTTGGGCACCACAGTATAAACTCAGTCTTCCCAGATTTGTGTGCTCATTGTCGCAAGCCCCTCCCCACTTCTCCTTCACAGTCAGATTCTCAGTAGTTGAGTCCCACAGATTCCCCTGCAATTCTCATGGGGTGAGATCAAAGTAGGTAGGGGCTACCACAAAGCAACCCACAATGGGGTGGTGCTGGTTGTACCCTTTGGGTTCTCTTTTCCCACTGCAGGAGTAAAGTCCTCTCCATGTGATGCTGTGCTGACCCGGGAGAAGGGCAATGCCGTTAACATGTAACTGCTTCGCTTACACTTCCAATGTAGTTTGTATTGGTCTCTGTGGTATGGAGGTCAGGGGGCATGCTTCAGCCTCAGCCTGTGTTCTAGGATTCTTTCAGTGGTATCTTGTTCTTTAAAAGTTATTAGTTGTTTTTCTTGTGAGGGGAAGTAATGTCAGGAACGACCTATGTTATCATCTTGGGGACATCACTCCCCCCTTATTTCTTGATTACAATGAAACTTTTTGACCCAGCTTTCTTTGCCAGCTACTGGGCCATTTCTCCTCCCATTCTGCAATGAAATTCAGAAAATATTTGTTATATGCCATTTCTTTCTTACAGTTCTCTCTTAAACACATTCCTAACGTACTTTCACCATCACCAGTCTACCAAAACTTCTCCAAACACCAGGTTTCAATCTTCATCTTAATTTAATAGAAGCATTTGACACAAATGACCACTCTCTTTTCCTTAAAATTTTTATTCATCACCTTGTTTTTCTTTTTTTCTTGCCCACTGGTTGTTCTTTCCTGATATCTTTTGCTAGTTATCTCTCTTCTCCCTAGTCCTTGGGCTTCTTCTTTTCTTACATGTATGTTCAGTCTCCTGTTCATTATCTCCAGGCTCATGGCTTACGTATCCTATATGTGCAAATAGTCTCACACTTTATATCTCTAGACCAGGCCTCTACTTTAAATTCTACATTTGCGGGTGTCTGGGTGGCTCAGTCGGTTAAACGACTGCCTTCGGCACAGGTTATGATCCTGGAGTCCCGGGATCGAGTCCTGCATCGGGCTCCCCGCTCAGCGGGGAGTTTGCTCCCTCTGACCCTCTCCCCTCTCATGCTCTCTCTCTCTCTCTCAAATAAATAAATAAAATTTTTTTAATAAAATAAATCCTACATTTGCATATCTATCTTCCGAATAAATATAACCACAAGGATGTTTAATATTCATTTAAAAGTTAATAAGTCCAGGGGCTGCTGGGAAGATGGTGGAGTAGGAGGTCCCTGGGCTCACCTCTTGCCGCGTGGCCGTCTCTAGACGTCGTGGGCACGTTATGCCCACGTCGGCATAAATAACCCAGAAAGCAGCCTGAAAACTGGCAGAACAGATTCTCCACGGCCTGGCATAGACAAGAGGCCACAGCGAAGCAGATCCACCCCCTCCAATCACTCTTAGCAAGATCCCATCAAAGCGGTGCCACAAGCCTGGCAGTGTGCACACAGCCCAGACAAGGGCCAGCACCACTCCAAAGTGAGTCCTGGCCCAGGGAGAGGGGAAGATAACCACACACCAGTCTGACCGTGATCCCAGCAGTGGGCTGGGGGCAGGCAGCGGGTCTGACGGCAGGCCCCACCCACCAACAAAAGCTTTTCAGGGGACAACACAGGGAAAGTGCCAGCAGTTTGGTGCTACTTCATCTCTGGCAAATGCCTGGTCTGACTCAACTCAAGCCCCAGGCAGCCCCGGACTGGCCCACTAATACCACGGGCACCAGAGTCTGCCCACAACAGGCAGAGAGCCATCACAGGCTGGACTGAAGACAACCACATCCCAGCCACAACCGTAGGACAGCCATTGGACTCACTAAATGGAAATAAAAATAGACCACCTGGAATAAATAGCAAACAAGAGGAAGTAGAAGAATGGATCTGCCACCTGGAGGACAGAGTAATGGAAAGTAATCAAGCTGAGCAGATGAGAGGGGGAAAAATACGGAAAATGAGAACAGACCCAGGGAACTCAGCGACACTGTCAAGCGTAATTGTTGCATGATAGGGATCCCAGAAGGAGAAGAGCGAGAAAAGGGGGCAGAAGATTTTTCTGAAGAACTAATAGCTAAAAACTTCCTGAATCTGGGGAAGGAAAGAGAAATCCAGATCTAAGAGGCACAGAGAGCCCCCAACACAACCAACCCAAAGAGGTCTGCACCAAGACACAAAGTAAATAAGATGGCCAAAAGTAGTGCTAAAGAGAGTAAAATTCGCTCTTTAAAATTCTCCCTTTTAAAATTAAAGCAGCAAGAGAAAGGAAAGCAGTTACAGACAACCCCATACGGCTATCAGTGGGTTTTTCAGTAGAAACTCTGCAGGCCAGAAGAAAGTGGCATGATCAATTCCAACTGCTAAAAGGAAAAAATCTATAGCCAAGAATACTCTATCCAGAAAGGCTTTCATTTAGAATAGGAGAGATCGAGTCTCCCAGAAAAACAAAAGTTAAAAGCAAAGCCAGCCATGTCCCCATCACACAGGATGCCATCAGCCTGTGGGTCCCAAATTCACAGGCCAACCACCCTCCTGCCCGAGTCAGTATACATGGCCTGCCACCTGCTCAATGCCAAGTCAACACACCTTCACCTCAGATTGCCAAGGGCTCAAACTGGCACTCTTCCCCGCAAATTCTAGCCCCTGTGCTCAAGTTTGTGCACAAAAGTGGGCATAATTATAACAGCAGAATGGAGCAACCCAAACAGTGACACTATTTCTGTGGAATATAGAATGGATAAAAGGAGTGTGCTAGGTTGAGAACATCTCCAACAAGCACATCAAAGAATAATACATACAGCATGATTCTGGTTAGTAAAAAAAAAAAAAAAACCTGGGAAGAATAAAACAAGATGAAATCAGAGACGGAGAAAAATCATAAGAGACTCTTAAGCATAGGAAAGAAACTGAGGGTTGCTGGAGGGGAGGTGGGTGGGGGGATGAGGTAACTGGGGGATGGGCATGAAGGAGGCCACATGATGGAATGAGCCCTGGGTGTTCTATGCAACTGATGAATCATTGAACTCTACCTCTGAAACTAATAATATACTATATGTTAATTAATTGAATGTAAATAAAAAGAAGGAAACCCCCCCAAAATAAATAAAAGTTAATAAATCTAAAACCAGTTTCTGATCATCTTACCTGCAGCCTTCTACATCTCAATAAATAGCAATTCTTTCTTTTAGGCCAAAAATCTTGGTGTCTTCTTGACTTTTTTCTTTTACTTATAACCCACATCCTTTCTGTCAGGCAATCTTAATGGTTCTGCCTTTAAATTATATATAGAATCCAGCCATCCCTTCTGCCCTCTCCCTGGTTTGAGCCATCATCATCTCTTACTTGGATTCCTAAAATAGACTCAAAATAAGTCTTGCTGCTCCTGCTTTTACCTTCTTTAGTCTTTTCTAAATACATCAGCCAGATAGATTATTATATTCCTCTACTGCAAACCTTGCAAAGCTCTTTTTATCCCAAGATAAAAGTAAAGTTTCTTGGGAGCTCTGAAGACCCTATGTGATATAGCCACCATCATTTCTCTGACTCACTTCCCAACTCATTCATTCCTCTCCAAACCTCCTTGCCATTCTAGAATATTTCAGAAGGGATCCCACTATAGGGTGTTTGCCTCGCTATTGACTCTGTCTGGAATACTCTTTCATCAACTCCTCCAAGTATTTTCTCAATTAGGTTTATTCTGACTGCTTACCCTATTTAAATGAAAACCCACTGCCTTTGCTCTGTGACTCCTGCAATGCTGATCTTCATTAATCTGCCATAGTATTTCTCATTTTCCTTTAGTACTTGCAATCTTTTTATACACTATGTAAATTATTTATATATTATGCATACTGTTTTATCTGGTTAGAATATACACTTCATTTTGTTAGTGATGAGAAACCTCCTAGAACAATGCCTGGCATAAGAGGGGTTCAAACAATATTTGATGCATGAACTTTTTTGAAGTTAGCAAAACAAGATTAAAATCAATAGATACATCATGAAAAGATAGAGTATCATAATAATATCAAATATCCCCAAGTTTATTTAAAAAATCAAAAGAATCGATTTTAGCTTATAGAATAAAATCAAGAATATCCAAAATAATTATAAATAAGGTTAAGGAGTGGCATTGCCATTGGGCAAATAAATTGATCAATGGAACGAAATAAAGAAGCCATACATGTACAATGTAGCAACTTGGAATATCACAGCAATCGCCTTGCAGTTCACAAGTAAAAGAAATGAAAATTATATGAAAGAAAATTATATTCCCATTTCATAAAAATTAATTCTAGGTAGAAGAAAAGTCTAAATATGAAAAATAAAACCTTAAACCATTTAGAAGAAACATAGGAGATTGTTTTTATGACAGTGAAGTAGGAAAACATTTCTTAATCAAGAATGCAAAGAGTCAAATACAAAGGACAAGACTAATAAATGTGATATCACTATTACAAAACATAAGTAAAAAAGTCATCTACTTAGAGACAATATTGAGAAAATATTTAACTGATTAAAAATTAGCAATTATAATGTATATTTTGATGAGGTGGCTGGGTAATGGACATTGGGGAGGGTATGTGTTGTGGTGAGCGCTGGGTGTTGTGTAAGACTGATGAATCACAGACCTGTACCCTTGAAACAAATAATATATTATATGTTAATTAAAAAATAAAAAATTTAAAAAGAAGCTTACAAATATATAAGAAAAAGAAAACCTCACAAAGAAAAACATGAGCAAAGGTTATGAGCATGAATTTTCCAAAAAAGTAAATAGCCCCTGCAAATGTGGAAAGACAAAAATTACAATGGCATAATTTTTACAACCATCTGAGTGATAAATATTAAGAAGTCTGGTAACATTGTGAGATGACAGGAGTGTCAGTTGGTACTGTTTTGGAGAACAACCCAAAATATCTAATGAGAGTGAAAATATGCATACATATGGAACAGGAACTCCACTAGGTACCTTGAGAAACTGCTACTTCTGTACTCAAAGAATATAAAACCTTATCTCCCGTGGAACTGTTTCAAATAGCAACTGATAACAGAACAGGAATCCACAGTTGAAGAATATAAATTCATAATTTAAGATATTTAAGCCGAGCCATGTTTTTTTTAAGAAGAGCTATTTTTAGAGGTGATGGACAATATGGTGGCTGTTTGGAGCAGATTTTATAAGAATGAAGGAAATTGTAAAATCGGGATGTGAGAAGCATTCTTAGTGAGGCTAGAGGCAAAAAAAAAAAAAAAAAAAGATGGAGCGGAGATAAAGGCTGCAACCCCATCACTGGAATTATTGAGAAATATAGAGAGTTTTCTAGAAGATACTAGACTATACAAAAGAAGATATTAAAGAGGATCATATAAGTGGGAAGCTTGTACTTCAAAAGAGATGTCTGATTTTGGTCACAAAATAATAACATGGAAACTGCCTTGTGAGCCAGGAGAAAAGGGAAAAGGCTGTCAGTAAACAGAAACAATTTGAGTTAATGGAAGAAGAAGGAATATCGATATGCATGTCACTTATATTGCCACTCTCCATTTATTCCATGTTTCCTTACTTCCAAGTATAAATATAAGGATTTGCAGAATGTTACAAAACATCCAGAATCATATTTCCAATCTTTTCTAATGCTCTGATTAGAAATCTTGATGGCATCAAGAGTGATTACCAGAGCAAACAGGAAGCCCGGCAGTCAGGCAGGTGTGCAGCCTTTTCATCACTTGCATAGATATTCTCAATAGGAAGGTGTAGCTTGATTGATCACTTCTGGTTGAACGTGAAGGTGCTGTAAAATAAACCAAAGCCCATGTGGAGAAGAAATAAACAAAATGGTTTATTCTTCCTCAATTCTAAATTTGCTTTCTTTTTTGGATATCCAATTTGGAAAATAATTTAACATCTTTTTAGTCTGGAATGCTGGAAAGGAAAAAAAAAGGGGGGGGAGGAGAAAAGGAAAAGAAAGAAGGGTGAGTTTCAATAAGTCTCTTAAATTGGATTATACACAGAGATTACCATTTGGAATGACTCCAACTGCTTTTGAGCTCAGGTGCCTAGACAAGGACGGAGCTCCAGGCCCATCACCTCCTTCTCTGGGATCTGCCTCACTCTTCCAGGTGCAAAATTCAGAGCAGCCATATCCTGATCATATGACCCCCACTTCTGCACACAGTTGGCTGAGACTAGGGTGGTTCCTTCATCCATGCAGAGCCAGAGTCTCTTCGGCCAGAATTTGGGTTTGGGGCTGAGAAGGCAATTCGATTCATCTTCAGGAAAGAATTTAGAAATGTCCTCTATGAGGACCTGTGAAGGCAGAGAAAGTCAGTGTGTAGAGGAAAAGAACAAAGCAAATATGAAGGGAGGAGTAGGAGAGCTCAGAGAGAAGAGATGAGGAGAGCATTCTAACCACGTGAGGGAGGACCCCTGGTTTTAAGGTCCTGGCTGTATTTCAACTGCAGAGTTTCATGAAATAGATAATGGAACAGTCTTTGTATAATTAGTTCTTCTTTCTCTTTAAGCTGGCTTGCATGGTTCTCTTTTACTTGAAAACAAAAGTCCTAGCTATTCTAACCACTTTCTAGTAATCACTGATCCTGTGATCACTAATCCCTGTTCCTAGGCAGGTCTTTTATATTAAAAATTCTGTAAGTGTAAATTTTACTTTGTAATTAACCACATTAGTGTCCTGGCCTCATCAACCTTCTCTCTAGCCTTACTCTAGAATGTTACTCTGTCACTTTAGTGATTGAGCCTCTAAGAACTGTTTATGGAATAAATGGATTCATTGAGTGAGAGAGGCTTCACTATTTAAGAGTAGTAAGTGTGCAATATTTTCTTCTTCCCTTCTTCCTTATGCCCTCACCCTTACACTCACCCCTCACACACACATACCTCTCCATATTTCCAAGTGACTTTGAAATAAGAGAAAGAATGTGGGTTGATATAGGACACTGTGAAACTCCAAATGGTAACTTCTTTTACCTGGCATGGCCATGAAGCTCAGAATTACTTATGTACATCTCTGAATAAAAGTTCTAGTTAACTAAGATATTACTATTTCCTCAAAAACAGTGGCGTCTATTCATCATAATAAAGCCCATCTAAGAACTGTCTTTGGAATTGGAGCTCCGGATGTTGTGTTGGTTATTCTCTGTCTCCATATTCAATCTTCTCCTACTTCACAGCACAGAAGCTGACCACTCTGGACTACATCAGCAGGTTTCCTTATAAACTGGCTTCCAACGGGGTTCACACATAGTAGTGGCAGGAAGTGGAAGGGCAAAATCAGAAAGAAGTCAGGGTATTTCTTCTCTGGTCCTTTACAGTTTTGGCACAGTGTCTCAGAGAATAGGTACATTTTTCCATGACAACAGCTCCTACAGGAAAGCCTACTAAAATAGTTCAAACTCTCAATGGGTCCCTGTAAAACTAATTTCTCCTTTTGTTATTTCAGGCCTAAAATAATATTAATTTTAAGTAGGGTGATAACTTCCCACTATTGCTGGTCTACAACTGTCTCAGTATCCATTCTTTTCTCTGCTATTTCTTCTCATACATCCAGAAGTCCCACTATTAAAATTCTCTTTATTTGAGCCATTTGAGACAAATGTTTAAATGCCAGGACTATGACTTATTCAGTGGCTACTGCTCTCAGGCATAAAAAGCACACTAAAGTATAAATAACTAATTATTATCTAGGATGATCTAAGCCCACAACTAGTGAAGCAATCTATTACCTGTGAAATACATTTCATGTGTGCTCCAGTTCTGAGTCAATTTGATTATGTGGGAAACGGAATAGTACAGAGTCCTAAAGTCAGATTCCCTGGGTTATAGCCTATAAACATAAACTCTAAAAGGGTTTGTTTTGTTTTGTGTTTTGTGTTATAAAACAAATTAACAAATTAGGTCTTGACTTTCTCATGCGTAAAATAAGGAAGTTGAACTACCAAATGATCTCCAAGGTGTCTTCCAAGTTTTAAAATTCTTTGATTAAATTCTTTATAGGAAGACTGACATTATAAACTGTCAACAGCCACTGATAACATTTTTGTTGAATTCCAACACATGGAAGAACCACAGCAAAGCACCAGTTGCCTAAATGGGATATATGCACATTTAGAGAGTACTTTCTTCTCCACAGATGAACTGCTTTTTCTTGGCTTTTTCTATATGTTTTACCTAGCATGTAATAATGTATTCTTAATTAATATGTCCTTTTTACATATTTCCCTTTTCAAAAATGATTTTAATCCTAATAAATGAGGTAGATACAGTCCTAAAAATGTATTTATGTTGTTTTGTTTATCAAACCCTACTTTTCTCACAATGATCATAATCAATTTGAAAATAAATTTATAATAAATTTATTAAATAAATTTTATTAAATAAAATAAATAAAATAAATTTATTTTTAAATTTCATTAATATTTTTAAATGTCTCTAAGAAGCAGGAAACAAGCAAGTTGAGCCCTAAACTTTCTCCAGCTTGCCACTATGTTGAGAGAGTTTCTAAACCACAGACAGGGAGAGGAAACAAAATGGAGTCCACTGGTCTCCCTGAGTTGAGGAAACAGTTCAAAGTACAAGAGACTAAGGCAGCTGGAGTTTGCAGAGGAGAGTATTTGAGGGGAGAGAGTCACATAGAAATAGAATTCTGGATGTTTGCAGAGCACTCCACTTTTAGTCTTCAGCTGATTACTGATAAGAACATGTACATGAGGAAACAATCTGAGATCAAAAACAACCAGAAATGAATAGTACATCCCCAGGCCACATGTAGGACTTATAATAGTTAATAGTTCTATCAGCCCAAGTGGGAAAAACTTTGGAGTACATAGGGAATTAGGTAGAGTACTCAGACAGTATTACCTCAACTATGCAACAAAATGATCCCAAGACTAAAGGCTGCTCTAATCCTGCCAAATAAGGCTTAAAAGCAAGTCTTGAAAAAATTAAATTGTTTCTATGTAACTTAACTGTGCTCTAGAGAAAATAAAAAAAAATAAGCAATTATAAAATGTGGGAAAATTTCTGGCAACCTAATAAACATGTAATTGGGAGGCACGAAGAAGAGGAGATAGTGATGGGTACATAAAATTTTTTTGAGGAAATAATGGATAATTTCCCCCCCAAATTAGATGAAAATTCTAAATTTGCAGGGGTGCCTGGGTGGCTCAGATGGTTAAGCATCTGCCTTCAGCTCAGGTCGTGATCCCAGGACCCTGGAAGTGAGCACCACATTGGGCTCCCAGCTCAGCAGGGAGTCTGCTTCTCCCTCTGCCTCTGTCTCTCTCCCCTGCTCATGGTCTCTCTCTGTGTGTGTGTGTGTGTCTCTCTCTCTCCCAAATGAATAAATAAAATCTTTTAAAAAAATTCTAAACTGCAGATTAAAGAAGCTCAATGAAGCACAAGTGAAAGAATCATTAGGGAAACCACAAAAAGGAACATTAAAATCAAATTAATTAAAACCAGTGATAAAGAAAAAATATTAAAAGCAGAATAAAAAAAGAGACTCATACAGAGGAACAAAGAATGAAGTACTTCTTATCAAACTGAAACATGGTTAAACAACATCTTTAAAGTATTAAGAGAAATACTTGTCAATCTAGAATTCTATGCTATGTAAAAATATCTATCAAAAAAGAAAGTGAAATAAAGACTTTTCTCAGATATATAAAATCTTTTTTATAAGAAATATTAAGGACAATTCTTCAGGCAGAAAGAAAATAATACCTTATGGAAATTTGTGGCTACAGAAAGGAGTGAAGAACATTAGAAATGGAAAAGATGTGGAAAAACTTTAAGTTTTTATTATATTTTAAATAATGCTACAAGATATTCATTGATTTTTGACTAGGTACAAAGGCAGTTCATTGAAGAAAAGGATTGCCTGTCCAACAAATGATGCTGGAACAGTTGGATATCTACATGCAAAACAAACAAACAAAACCCCGAAAACTTAGATCCATACTTTATGCCATATAAAGGGATTAACTCAGAATGGATCATAGACTCAAATGGAGGAGGAAAAACAATAAAACAATAAAACAAAAGAAGATATATGAATGACTAACAAGTACATAAAAAGTTGTTCAACAGCATTATGCATTAGAGAAATGCAAATTAAAACCACAATGAGATATCATTTCACACTAGTATGGTTATAAGAAATAAAACAGTAACAAATATTGAGGATGTGAAGAAAATGGAACCCATAAACATTGCTGGTGAAAATGTAAAATGGTGTAGTCATTTTGGAAAACAGTTTCACAGCTTCTTTAAAAATTAAACATAGGCTTCTAGTTTCTGGTTCCAAATGTAAGGAACCTAGAAGTCCCTAATGTGTCCTACGAACAAGTAAAAAGCTGAATAATCGAGACTTGAAAAATCAAGAACACTTCTTGGATCCATAAGTGAGGTGAGAATACAAGGCAAACTACTGCCCTCAAGATTAGAGAAACAAACAATATAGGGAGCCACAGCTTACCAGAGCAGAGACTCAATAGCAGAAACCACCATAAAAACAAGTGACAGGATAGGAAAACCTGAACTGTAATTGATGAATTGTTGGAGGCTCATAACCAGACATGGATAAAGTAAATAGCATGCAAAAACCAATTAGCAATGTAAGCAGAGAGATGAACATGACTGAGAAAAGAATCTCTAAGTTTCAAAATATCTCAATAGAAACCTCAAAAACTGAAAATAAATGGAACAAAGACAAAAAACAAAACAGAATACCAAGGACTGTGGGACAACTACAAAAGATGTAATATGCACATAGTGGGTGTACCAGAAGAGAGAAAAGAAGAAATATATGAAACAATAATGAATAAGAATTTCCCCAAATTAATGTCAGACAACAAATCACAGACCCAAGAAGCTCAGAGAACAGTAAGCAGGAAAAAAAAAAAAGCAAACAAACAAACAAACAAAAAACACCTAGGCAAATCATTTTCCAAATACAGAAAATCAAAGATAAAGAAAAAATCCTGTAAGAAGCCAGAAACAAACAAACACCTTACCTACAAAGGAATAAAGATAAGAATTATATCTGATGTCTCTCTAAAAACCATGAAAGCAAAAAGAGAGTATAATGAAATATTTAAAGTGTTTAAGAAGAAAACCCACTGGGCGCCTGGGTGGCTCAGTTGGTTGGGCGACTGCCTTCGGCTCAGGTCATGATCCTAGAGTCCTGGGATCGAGTCCCGCATTGGGCTCCCTGCTCGGCAGGGAGTCTGCTTCTCCCTCTGACCCTCTGACCCTCTTCCCTCTCATTCTCTCTCTCTCAAATAAATAAAATCTTTAAAAAAATAAATAAATAAAATAAATAAATTTAAAACACTGAAAAAAAAAAAAGAAGAAGAAAACCCACCGACCTAGAAATCTATCTTCTGAGAAATTGTCCCTCAAAGGTAAAGGAGAAATAAGAACTTTCTCAGACAAACAAAAATTGATCAACTTCACTGCTGGTAGACTGACATTGCAAGAAATGTCAAAAGAACTTCCTTGGAAAAAAGGAAAATAATATAGGCCAGGAATTCAGATCTACATAAAAAAAGGAAGAGCAGCAAGAAAGAATAAATGATGGTAACATTAAATATGTTTATTTTCGGTGCACCTGGTGGCTCAGTAGGTTAAGCATCTGCCTTTGGCTCAGGTCATGATCCCAGGGTCCTGGGATCAAGCCCCACATCAGGCTTCCTGCTCAGCAGGGAGTCTGCTTCTCCCTCTTCCTCTGCAACTCCCCCTGCTTGTGTTCTCTCACTCACTCTCTCTCTCTTTTTGTCAAATAAATAAAATCTTTAAAAAAAGGTTTTACTCTCTTTACTTTCCTTATTCTTAATTGATCCCACAGTTTCCTCAAAATAATAATAGAAACAATGTATCTGATTGTATATTCCTATTTATATATATTAAGTGTATATGGTTGTGTGCTTAATATAAGTAAAACGAATTATAGCAATGATATAAAGGATAAGAGGGAGGAATTAGGATTATTTTGTTATTATAAGATATTCACACTACCCATTAAGTGGTATAATGTTATTTGAAAGTTGGCTTGGATTTATTGTAAATATATATTGCAAAGTCTAGGGGAACTACAAAGAAATTTGAAAAAAAAGGTATAACATGCTAAAAGGAAATAAAATTGAATCATACAAGATGCTCAATTAAAACCACAAAAGGCAAAAAAAAAAATGGAAGACAAAAACATAAACAAAGAACAAGGACAACAAATAGAGAAGTTAAAAATATGGCAGATTTTATTCCAACTCTATCAATAATCACTTTTCATGTCAATGGTCTAAATGCACCAGTTAAAAGACAAAGATCATCAGAGTATATTGAAAAACATGACCCAAATATATGTTGTCTATAAGAAATCCACTTTAAATAAAAGACATATATAGATTAAAAGTAAATGGATGGAGAAACATATACCATGCTGACACTAATCAAAAGAAAGCAGGAGTAGCTATATTTATTTCAGATAGAACAGACTTCAAAGCAAGGAGAGTTATCAGGGATGAAAAAGGACATTACATTATGATAAAGGGCTCAATTCTCCAAGAAGGCATAACAATCCTTAATGTGTATATGTCAAGCTACATGAGGCAAAAACTGATAAAAATATAAGGGGAAATAGATAAGGCTACTGTCATAGTTGGAGACTTCAACACCCATCTATCAGAAATAGGCAGATCTAACAATCAGTAAATTACTGAAGCCCTAGTTAAACTCAACAATACCATCAGTCAACTGAATATAAGGCACATTGATAGACTACTTCATCCAACATATTGACAAACTGATTCTGAAGTTTGTATGGAGAGTCAAAAGATCCAGAATAGCCAACACAATATTGAAGGTAAGAGCAAAGTTGGAGGACAGACAAGACAATGTGATATTGGTGAAAGAATAAATAAAAGGAACAAAAGAACAGAACAGAGAGCCCAGAAATAGACCCCACAAATACAGTCAAGTGATTCTTGACAAAGAAGCAAAGGAAATACTATGGAGTAAAAATGTCTTCAACAAATGGAGCTGAACAACTGGACATGTGAATGCAAAAGAATAAATTTAGAAATACACCTTACACCTTTCACAAAAATTAACTCAAAATTGATCACAGACCTAAGTGTAAAACATAAAATTATAAAACTCCTAAAAAATGATATAGGAGAAAATCAAGATGACCTCAGGTATGGTGATGCCTTTTTAGATATAACACTGAAGACACAACCATGAAAGAAATAATTGATAAGTACGTCTTCATTAAAATTTAAAACTTCTTCTCTTTGAAAGACAATGTCAAAAGAATGAGAAAACAAGCCACTGGCTGGGAAAAAAAAAAATTTAAAAACCCACACCTGACAAAGAAATGGCATCCAAAATATACAAAGAACCCTTTAAACTCAATTATAAAAAGACAACCCAATTAAAAATGAACCAAAGAGGGCACCTGGGACGCTCAATTGGTTAAGCATCTGCCTTTGGCTCAGGTCATGATCCTGGGGTCCTGGGATTGGGCCCCACATCAGGCTCTCTGCTCATGCTCTCTCTCTCTCTTTTGCTCTCAAATGAAAAAAAATTTTAAAAAAATGGACCAAAGATCTTAACAGACACCTCACCAAAGAAGATATACAGATGGCAATAAGCATAGGAAAGGATGCTCCATTTCATATAAGGGATATGTAATTTAAAAACAACAAGGAGATACCACTATGCACCTATTAGAATGGCCAGTATCCAGAAAACTGACAACACCAAATGCACATGAGAATGTGAAGCAACAGGAACTTTTATACACTGCTGGCAGAAATGAAAATAATGCTGGTGGAAGACAGTTTGACAGTTTCTTAGAAAACTAAACATAGTCTTAACATACAATCCAGCTATTGTGCTCCTTGGTATTTACCTGAAGGAGTTGAAAACTATGTCCAGAAACAAGTGCAGGCATGTTACAGTATATTTATTTGTAATTGCCAAAACTTGAAAGCAACGAAGATGTTCTTCAGTAGATGAATGGATAAACTGTTGTACATCTAGACATTAGGGTATTTTTCAGTTCTAAAGAGAAATGAGCGATCCAGCTATGAAAAGTCATGCAGGAACCTTAAATGCATATTACTAGGTGAAAGAGACCAAGCTGAAAAACTTTACACTGTATAATTCCAACTATATGATATTCTGGAAAGGGCAAAACTATAGAGATAGTAAAAAAAAATCAGTAGTTGCCAAGTTTTGTGGTGGGGGGATGAACAGGTGGAATGCAGAAGATTTTAGAGCAATGAAAATATTCTGTGTGATACAATAATGATAGATGTATGTCATTATACATTCCTCTAAACCCATAGAAGGTACAATACCAAAAGTGAATCCTAATGTAAACTATATACTTTGGGTGATTATGATGTGTCAGTACAGGTAACAATTGTAACAAATGTACCACTCTGACTGGAGATATTGATAATGGAAGAGGTTATACATGTGTGAGGCTAGGAGGTAATGGGTAATCTCTGTACCTTCCTGTGAATTTTGCTGTGAACATAAAACTTCTCTAAAAAAAAAAAGCCTTAAAAAATGTTAAACCTACTATAAAACCCAACAATTCCACTACCATTCTCTACCCAAGAAGAAGGAAAACATACGTCCATACAAAGACTTCCACATGAATATTTATAACAGCATTATTCAAAATAGGCAAAAAGAGAAAACAACCTGAATGCCTATCAACTGGTGAATATACAAAATGTAGTATATTAATACCATAGGATACTATTCAGCAATAACAAAACAAAACTACGTCATGGATGAAAAACCAAATATTGTATGACTTCATTTAGATAAAATGTTCAGAAAAGGCAGATTCATATAGATAGAAAGCAAGTTACTGGTTACCAGAGCTGTGAGTGGGACAAAAATTAACTGTAAATTGGCACAAGTGATATTGTTAGGGAATGAAGTGTTCTAAAATGGATTTATTTTAATGGTTTTACTATTGAGTAAAGTTACTAAAAATTATTGAATTGCATATTTGAGGTGGGTGGATTTTGTGATATGTAAAATATATGTCAATATATTTGTTAAAGAAAGTTAATTACTTATTTAAAGCAAAAAATAAAACATGTTTATTGTAGGATTTATAACAGATGTAGAAGTAAAATGTATGACAATAGCACAGAGATCTAGAATGGGAAAATGAATGTATACTGTTGTGAGGTTCTTATACTATACATGACGTAATATAAGGTGTATGAAGGTGGAGTGTGATAAATTAAACATGTATACTTCAAATACTAAAGTAACTACAAAACAAAACATTTAGTTAATAAGCCAATAATGGAGATCAAAATTCATGTAAAAAATAGTTAATTCAAAATAAGAGGGGTAACATGGGCAAGAAATAAACAAAGAAGAAATGAGAAATATACAAAACAAATAGCAAATGGTAGATTTAAACACAACCACAGCGATATAAACATTAAATATAAAGGGTCTAAATGTCCCAATTAAAAGGCAGAGATTATAAGATGGATAAAAAAGCAAAATTCAATTATATGCTGCCTATAATCTATGCAAAATATGAACACAATTACATTAAAAGTTAAAAGATGCAAAATGATATATCATTCTAATTTTAATTAAAAAAAATAAAAACTTGGGGCACCTGGGTGGCTCAGTCGTTAAGCGTCTGCCTTTGGCTCAGGTCATGATCCCAGAGTCCTGGGATCGAGCCCCGCATCAGGCTCCCTGCTCAGCAGGAAGCCTGCTTCTCCCTCTCCCACTCCCCCTGCTTGTGTTCCTGCTCTTGCTCTGTCTCTATCAAATAAATAAATAAAATCTTAAAAAAAAACAAAACCTTGGACTGGCTATATTAATATCAGAAAAAGTTAAGCTCAGGTCAGAGACTATTACCACAGAGATAAAGAGGGACATTTCAACGAAGAGGTCAATTCGTGAAGAGGACAAAACAACCATAAACGTCTATGTATTTTGTAAACAAGCTTCACAATATATGAATAAAATATATCATGGAACATATGATAGAATTAAGAAGATACAGGATAATCAACAATTAGAGTCAATGATTTCAACATCCTTCTCTTAATAATTGATAGGACAAGTAGACATAAAATCAGTTAAGGCATAGGAGACTTGAACAATATTATCAATCAACTTGACCTAATTGAGATCTATGGAACATCATACATAAAAATAGCAGAATATAGACGCATTTCTAACACACACAAAGCATTTACTTAGGAAGACTATTCTGGTCCATTAAAAAACTCAGTAAATTTAAAAGAACATAAATTATAAAATGTATTATCTGGCCACAATTAAGTTGGAAGTCAGTAACAGGAAGATATCTAGAAAATCCCTGAGTATTTGGAAATTAAGTAACTTGTGTCAAAGAAGAAAGCAAAAGGAAAACTGAATGAAATTAAATGTGTGGGATTAAATTTGTATTTAAATGAAAATTTATAGCACTAAACACCTATATTGGAAAAAAAGGTCTAAAATCAATTATCTTATGATGCCACCTACAGACATTAAAAAAAAGAGTAAATCAAATCCAAAATAAATAAGGAAAGAATTAAATAATTATAATAATTATATATAATTATAATCAACTAGTTATATAATATATAGTTGTATATAAATATACCTATCATATATATATTTAAATAATTACATAATAAAGAGCAAAAAATTTATAAAATATAAAAAATGTTCTCTGTTGTTTATAGAGAAAAATAAATTAAAAAAACACAATTCTTCCTTTGAAAAGATCAGTAACATTGATAAACCACCAGCAAGACTTCCTAGAAAATAGACACAAATGAACAATATCAGAAATGAGAGAGGGATCATTACTAGAAAACCTTATAATTGTTTAAGTAATTTAATATGTAATTTAAAAATTCCCAAAATGGAAACCTCAGGCCCATATGGTGTCACTGGTGAATTCCACTAAATATCTAAGGAAGGAATAATACTAATTCTATCTAAACACTTCCATAACTCTGAGATAAGAATATAATTTGCAAGTCATTCACTAAGAAGAGAATTAACTGGATACCAAAATGAGGCAAAGAAAATCAAGGAAATAAAACTACTGATCATTACCCCTCATGAAGGTAGATATTAAAATTCCAAAGTAAAATGCAGCAAATTAGATCCAGCAATATATCAAAAAGATAATTTGCCATGACCAAGTGGGGTTTATCTGCATATAAGACTAGTCCAAAACTTTAAACATTTTAAAATTGATTAATATAACTTATCATATCAACAGTCTAAAGACAAAGAAACACTCAACTTAATAGAAGAGGAAAAAAACATTTGACAAAATTCAACATCTACTGATAACAGTCAGCAAACTGGGAAAATAGGGGCTTTCTCAATTTGATAAAGCACATCTACAAAAAAACCTACAGCTAATATTATAGTTACTGGTGAAAGACTGAATTATTTCCCAATACAATCAGGAAAAAAGCAAAATGTCCTTTTCCACTAACACTGTTCATATCATATAATTCCATTCATCTGACATCTGGGAAAGGTGAAACTATGGGCACAGAAATAAATTCTTTACCAAAAACTGAAGTTGAGGGAGAGGGTGACCATACAAAAGCATGTGCGAATTTTTGAAGTGTGGTCATTGTTCTATGTCTTGATTTTGCTTGCATATGCTTGTGAAAACTCATAGAAATATACTCTAAAAAAGGGAAAATATTATATACCTTAATAAAATAAGAGAAAAATTAAAAAGCCAGCTGGATTTTTCAAATATGAAGTCATTTCTTTGAAAATAAAGGTCTGATAAGTCTAATAAAAAGTTCCAAAATAAGATACACTTAAAATGACATTGTGGAAAGTTATGTCATTATTCCCAAACACTCCAGCTCAGCTCAAGGGAGAACTATATACAGTTGATCCTCATTATTAATGTGTTTTATATGTGGGAATTTGCCTACTCACTAAAATTTATTTGTAACCCCAAAATCTATACTTGTGGCACTTTCATGGTCATTTGTGGACATATGCAGGGCAGTGAAAAATCTGAGTTGCCCAATGAAACATTCTCAGCTGAGGGCAAAGAAGGTGATGCTCTGTCTTCTTGTTCTAGCTGCCATACTGTAAACAAGTGTCCCTTTCCTAGTCAATTTAGTGGAACATTTTTTCATATTTTTGTGCTTTTTGTTGGTGATTTTGTTATTTAAGTTCCTAAGCGCAAGGAGGCTGACATGCCTTTTGGTACAATCTACTTATATCCAATTTAAAAAGCATCTCTACCTGTAAGTCAGTTCTTGAATAAACATATAATATGTATACTCTAATAAAATTAATTACTATAACTTTCCATCTTGAAAATTAAATAGCATCTACCTAATGTATTTTTAATTTGACCTCCCTTTGAGATTACTGTGTATAGTTGTAGAAATAATATAAAATTGGTAAATGCTTTTATTGATATTTAATGAAATACTTTTTACAGAATAGACTTTAGTAATAATTAAAATCATTAAAGTGGGTATTAAAATTTTCATTCTTACAACCATTTTATGAAGAAGGTAATATTATTATTCAGTTTTAGAGATAGAGCATCTAGGTTCATTGTGGTTACACTAACACCTTCAAGGTGAAAGAGCCAGTGCCGGAGGAACAGGACTAAACCCAAGTGGGTCTCCAAAACCTTTGCTCTCAACCACTACAAGATGGCAATATTTGCACAATTGATCTTTTTCTTGTTTTGTAAATGAATGTTTATTTTAAAAAATAATCTAGAATTTTAAAGGCCAAACTTCTTATTCACTACAGTTTGCATCATCTTGCTTTTAGTCAACAAATTTAGTTGGGGACAAGGTATATATCAGAAAGTCATTCTTATAATTATGTCAAAAGTTAGATAATTCATACTGTTTATTGTTCTATTGATTCAGAAACACTCACATATGTCATTTTTATAACAATTATGTGTCTTTTTCTTTCTAAATAAAAACTTTCATAATGCATTTTTTCATGGGAGGGGAGACAGTGACAAATTATTTCTTGATGTGTAATCATCTAAATATATAAGGTGTTTTCCAGTTTACACAAGGAACAAAAAGAAAACTTGTTGGTCCAAGTTCCTGTTCATTGTATATATAAATCTGGTTGCCTCTGATTAAAAAATGGACTTATCAGTCCAAAAAATCCCTGTGTTTATATTGTAGCTGGTGTTGTGAAACTTCTCCTATAGTGTGCTTGCTTCTCGAACATAGGCTAGCCTCTACTGAATTATGCAAAAACAAATATAAAAAAGGAAAACATTGATTGCTTTGGCTATTCGAAGTCTTTCGTGTTTCCATACAAATTTTAGGATTATTTGTCCTAGTTCTGTGGAACATGCTGTTGGTATTTTGATAGGGATTTCATTAAATGTGTAGATTGCTTTGTAGTATAAACAATTTGACAATACTTGTTTTTCCAATCCATGAGCATGGAATGTCTTTCCAGTCCTTTGTGTTGTCTTCAGTTTCTTTCATCAGTATTTAATAGTGTTCAGAGTACTGGTCTTTCACCTCTTTAGTTAGGTTTATTCCTAGGTATCTTATTTTTGGTGCAATTATAAATGGGATTGTTTCCTTAATTTCTCTTTCTGCTGCTTCATTATCAGTGTGTAGAAATGCAACAGATTTCTGTACATTGGTTTTGTATCCTGTGACTTTACTGAGTACATTTATCAGTTTTAACAGTTTTTTGGCAGAATCTTTTGAGTTTTCTAGATTTAGTATCATGTTATCTGCAAATAGTGAAAATTGTGATTTTGATGGCTTTATTCCTTTTTTTTGTCTGATTGCTGTGGCTAGGACTTCCAGTACTATGTTGAATAAAAGTGGTGAGAGTGGACATCCTTGTCTTGTTCCTGACCTTAGGGAAACAACTGTCAGTTTTTCCCCATTAAGGATGATGTTAACTGTGTGTTTTTCATGTATGACCTTTATTATGTTGAAGTATATTCCCTCTAAACCTACTTTGTTGATGGTTTGTATAATGGATGTTGTATTTTGTCAAATGCTTTTTCTGCATCTTTTGAAATGATTAGATGGTTTCTCTCCTTTCTTTTTTTGATGTGATGTATTGGGTTGATTGATTTGTGGGTATTGATCCACACTTGCAACCCAGAAATAAATCCCACTTGATCATGCAAATGATTTTTTTAATGTATTGTTAAATTCAGTTTGCCAGTATTTTGTTGAGGATTTTTTTCATCTATGTTCATCAGAGGTATTGGCCTATAGTTCTCTTTTTTAGTGGTGTCTATCTAGTTTCTATATTAGTGTAATGCTGACCTCATAAAATAAATTTGGAAGTTTTCCTTCATTTTCTATATTTTGGAATAGTTTGAGAATGATAAATATAAACTCTTTAAATGTTTGGTAGAAGTTTCCTGTGAAGTCATCTGGTCCTAGACTTTTGTTTGTTGGGAGTTTTTCAATTACCGACTCAATTTCTTTGCTGGTAATCAGTCTGTTCAAATTTTCTATTTCTTCCTATTTCAATTTTGGTAGGTTATATGTTTCTAGGAATTTATCCATTTCTTCCAGGTAGTTCAATTTGTTGGCATATAGTTTTTCATAAATATAAATATATTTGCTGCTCTTTTCCGACCTCCTTTAGGTATAAGGTTAGGTTGTTTATTTGAGATTTTTCTTGCTTCTTAAGGTAGGCCTGTATTGCTATAAACTTCCCTCTTAGAACTGCTTTTGCTATCTCCCAAAGGTTTTGAACCATCGTGTTTTCAGTTTCATTTGTTTCCATTTCTTCATTTTCTTTCCATTGTTTTTATTTCTTCTTTTATTTCCTGATTGGCCCATTCATTGTTTCGTAGCATGTTATTTAACCTCCATGTATTTCTCATCTTTCCAGATTTTTTTGTTGTAGTTGACTTCTCGTTTCATAGCATTTTGGTCAGAGAAAATGCATGGTATGACTTCCATTTTCTTGAATTTATTGAGGCTTGTCTTGTGGCCTAATACGTCATCTATTCTGGAGAATGTTCTATGTGCACTTGAAAAGAATGCATATTCTGCTGTTTTAGGATCGAATATTGTAAATATATCTGTTAAATCCATCTGTTCCAGTATTTCATTCAAAGCCAATGTTTCCTTGTTGATTATCTGTTTGATGATCAGTCCATTGATGTAAGTGGCGTGTTGAAGTCCCCTACTATTATTATATTATTATCAATTAGTTCCTTTATGTTTGTTTATAATTGTTAAATCTTCTTGTTGTATTGTCCCCTTAATGATTATATACTGTCCTCTTTTTTTGTATCTTGTTATAGTCTTTGTTTTAAAGTCTATTTTGTCTGATATAAATAGTGCTACTCTGGCTTTCTTTTGAAAGCCATTTCCAAGCTCTCATTTCCATGAGAGATGTTTCTCCATCCTGTCACTTTAAATCTGCAGGAGTCCTTAGGTTTAAAGACCTGCTGCTCTTGTAAGCAGCATATAGATAGGTCTTGTTTTATATCCATTCTGTCATCCTGTCTTTTGACTGGAGTGTTGAGTCCATTTACATTCAAAGTATTTATTGATATATATGTATGTAGTGTCATTGTATTATTTGTTTTGTGGTTGTTTCTGAAGATTTTCTCTGATCCTTTCTTGTCTTTCTCTTTCATGGTTTGCTGGCTTTCTTTAGTGATATATTTGGATTATTGCTCTTTATTCTTTGCATATTTACTAATTTTTTTTTATATATGGTTACCATTAGGTGTGCATATAACCTTTCCTACATATTGCAGTCTGTATTAAGTTGATGGTCATTTAAGTTTGAACCCATTCTTTTTTTTTTTTTAAATCTACATCATTAGTTTTTGATGTAGTGTTTAAGGTGAATCCATTCTTTATTTGTATCCTCCCCACATTTTACATTATTTATGTAATTCATATTATAAATTATAAATTTATATTTTACAGCCTTTTATTTCGTGAGTTCTTTGATTTCTTACAGAAATATTCACTTTTACTGCTTTGTGTTTCCTGCCTTTATACTGTCACTTTTGGTCTCTCCTTTCCATTCTAGAGTCCCCTTTAATATTTATTACCAGTCTGGTTTAGTGGTCATGGACTCCTTCAGTTTTGTTTGTCTCCTTCTATTCTGAATGATAGCCTTGCTGGATAGAATATAGAATATTCCTGGCTGCAGACTGACTATATCATGCCACTCCCTTCTGGATTAGAAAGTTTTTGCTGAAAAATATCCTGCTAGCCTTATGGGTTTTCCCTTGTAAGTTATTGTCTTCTTTTGTCATGCTGCTTTTAATTTTTTTTTTTAAAGATTTATTTATTTGAGAGAGCGAGAATGAGAGAGAGTACATGAGAGGGGAGAGGGTCAGAGGGAGAAGCAGGCTCCTTACCGAGCAGGGAGCCTGATGCGGGACTCGATCCTGGGACTCCGGGATCATGACCTGAGCTGAAGGCAGTCGCTTAAACAACTGAGCCACCCAGGCACCCTAAATTTTTTTCTTTATCAGTACTTTGCCAATTTAATTACAATTTGGCTTGGTGTGGGTCTACTTTTGTTGATTTTGATAGGAGTTCTCTGTGCCTCCTGGATCTGTATATCTGTTTCTTTCCCCAGATTAGGTATGTTTTCAGCCATTATTTCTTCAAATAAATTTTCTGCCCCCTTTTCTCTCCTTCTTTTGGGACTCCTATAATATGAATATTATTATGATTGATGGAATCACTGAGTTCCCTGAGTCTATTCTCATTTTGCATAATTATTTTTTCTCTCTTTTGTTTAGTTTGATTACTTTCCATTTTTCTGTCTTCTAGGTCACTAATTTGTTCCTCTGTTTCTTCCATCCTGCTCTTCTTTCCATCAAGCATGTTTCTCATTTCATTTATTATACCCTTTATTTCTGCCATGTTATTCTTTACTCTGTGTTAAGCATCTCATTCATGCTTTCCACTCTTTTCTCAAGTCCAGTGAGTATCCTTATGATCATTACTCTAAATTCTGTTAGGCATATTACTTATGTCTGTTTCACTTAGATCTCTGGACTTGTCCTATTCCTTCATTTGGGATAAATTTCTCTGTCTTCGCAATTTGTCTAAGTCTCTGTGGCTGTTTCTGTGTGTTAGGAAAGCCAGCTACACTTCCTATTCTTGAGGGTAATGGCGTTATGAAGAAAAAATCTTGTAATGCTCTGCCATGTAGTGTCCTCTGTCCCCTAGGGCCTGGTGCTTCCAGGAATGTCTCCAATGTGTACTGCATGTTCTCTGCTGTTTTGTCCTGGACACTTAAACCTTCAGGTCTGTCATTTACAGAGGTTCTTTGCCTGTTGTGGGCAGTGTTTGGTCCCTGGCCTGAATGTGGTGAGTTTTAACGAGGTGTCCTCTGGTCTGCTTGTGAAATGAGACCTGTTGCCACCATCTCCAGAATCAAGGCTCAGCAAAACTGCCATATCAAGAGACATGGTGTTTGTAGAGGTTTGGACTGGTCTTCTGAGGGAGGGGTCCTGCCACACTAGGATTGAGGCAAGAGACTGAAAGGAATAGTTCCACTGGAGTCCTGGGAGGAGGCTTGGTGTAAGCAAGTTAGGTAGGAGTGTTGGTGCTATCCTGGTTCCCACAGGTGGCCCTGTGCTTATGATGAGGGATGGGGGAAGGAAATGGTGCCAACCAGTTCCTTTGTTCCTAAGGGGTCTCTCTGTAAATGCTGCCTCTCTGGGACACACTCCAAGATGAGCAAATAACCTCCCCACAGTGGGCCCCAGGAGCTCTTCAGATCACTGTTTCCACGCTGTATGTCCATCTGTTGTTTGCCCTGCCTTCTCTCTGTGAGCAACCCCAATGCCTGGGGGCTCTCCCTGAGCCAGGCCTGCTGACCTTAAAACTGCAGGTTTTAAGCCCTGCTGGTTGTAAGAACTCACAAAATTCAGCCTCTCTGACTTTCCAAGCCAATTGCTATGGGGTTTTGTTTCCCCATGTGCTCCCCTGTGTGCTAGTCTGTCTCTTTTTCCTTTGCCATGAGGACAGCTTCCTCCTCACTGCAGTGGCCATGATCTGTTTCTATTCCAAACTTCTCTCTGCACTTTCTACTTTCTTTGATGTGGCCTCTTCTCTATCTTTAGCTGTGGAGTTTGTTCTGCCAGTCTTCAGGTCAATTTTCTGGGGGTATTTAGGATGATTCGATAGTTATCTAGTTGTAGTCATGGGATAGGGTGAGTCTAGGGTCCTCTTATTCTGCTGCCATCTTCCCAACCCTGTCTATTTTTCCATTTTACTTGGACTTTATATTGTTAGTTTCAGAGATAAATAGAGAAAATTCTGGATAGAAAATTAAAGTCATTTTGAGAAGTCTGACTAACATTAAAGAAACTGAAAATTGTTATTCTGATCTCATCCTCCTTTGATCAACGTAAATCCAAATCTGTAAACTTAGTGGGATGGTAGGAGGAAGAGAACTCTGTTTCTTCCTGCACATATGTCCAGTTATAAATTCCTACAGTGTCTTATCTCACTTTAAGCCTAAAATTGTTAATAATTGTCAAATGGGGAAAAGCTATTTAAAAAGAAATCAATAATACCAGTTATCAGAAGAAGTAATAAGAATTAACTCACAGCACTTAGAAACAGGGGCATTAATGCCCTGCAGGGAGCCCTTGGTCACTGTCTGCCTTCACTTATCCCCTTCTTTCTGCTATAATATTTCCATCTTCTAATCAAACCAATCTGTTTGTTGGTCACTAATATATAGTGTCATATAAAGGAAAATAAAGCCTTTAACTTTGCAAAAGTAGCATCAACAGTTGTAGTACATCAATAGCCAATAAGATTCTCTCGTTTTTCTTTTCCATCCTTCCTTCCTTCCTTCCTTCCTTCCTTCCTTCCTTCCTTCCTTCCTTCCTTCCTTCCTTTTTCTTTCTTTCTTTAATTGCAGAAAACCACTAACAGCTGTGTTTATAATGGCATAAAAATTGGGTCTTAGGTGGCAAGGCTGAGAATTGCATATGTACAATATCATTCAGATATTGGATGTTTACAGTCCATTTCCAAGGAAACATGCTATTTAATATTTCCTTTGGTGTCATTAATCACTTCCCAAGATGTATTTCTATATCCGATCTTGTCCTCCCAAATCAATTTATCTTGAAGTCCAATTAATGACTCTTCAAATCCACTTCAAAAACAAAACTGTGTTCGGATAATAGTTATCTTTCTTAGAAAAATACAAATTATAGTGATGTCTAATTATGCAAAGTATTGTAACATATAAAAAGTGAAATCTATAACAGAGGAGCAAATAACTTGCTTTAGATGCAAAATGCATTTGACTAATACTATCACATTTTGAAATGAGCATTCTGTTAAAAAGTAAAAACAAAAAAGAAAAATAGAAGAAACTTATTTGGGGATTATATTATTTATATACGTCATAGAATTTCTTTTTTTTTTTTTCTTCATGTGGACAGTTCCTATCTAAAGCTATATTAAAAGCTGCCCTTCCTTTGGGAGAATCAATGAGGTGGCATTACCCCAGGAAGCAAAGAACCCTAGGTCTGCAATGCCTCTGCTTTGGCCTTGTATAATGAGACTAAACACAGGGTGTTTTCTTAGTCATTGACAGTCTAGCAACTTTTGGAGTAAGACCAGTGAGTAAATTTCATTTTAAAACTTACCACAACTTTTCACTGACTTTTATAGGCAGAGGCAGATGTTAACTTGTAATAAATTTGAAAGCATAATTCCATTCTCAGAGCCATGAACCAAATCTGAACTTTCCATTGCTGTTCTTGCCTCAGCCATAACTTTTTGGTATTCAGTGCAACCCAGTCTGGTAATCTACTAGAAATTCTTCCAATTCAAATTAGTTTAAATACTGCAATTCCA
This sequence comes from Callorhinus ursinus, assembly GCF_003265705.2. NCBI lineage: Eukaryota > Metazoa > Chordata > Mammalia > Carnivora > Otariidae > Callorhinus > Callorhinus ursinus. The sequence goes on from NW_027397119.1 coordinate 3,109,542, forward strand.
TGTTTTTAACAGCTTTGAGATATAATTTAAATACCATAGAATTCACCTGTTAAAAGTGTACAATTCAACAATTTTATATTCACAGAATTGTACAACCATCACCACAATCTAACTTTAGAATTTTTTTATCACCTCCAAAAGAAACCCCATATCTGTTAGCAGTCACCCCCATACTACCCCCCCCATCCTTAAGCAACTACTTATTAGTTTCCAGAGATTTGCCTATTCTGGACATTTTATATAATGTAATTATAAAATTTTTGGTCTTGAGCATAATGTTTTGAAGGTTCTTATACTTAGCGTAATGTTTTGAAGGTTCATCTATGTTGTATGAATCAGTACTTTGGTTTTTTTTATGGCTGAATAATATCCCATTGTATGGATATACCAATTTTTATTTGTCCATTAATAAGTGAATGAAAACTTGGATTGTTTCCACTTATGGCAATTATGAATAATAGTACTATAAACATTCACATACAAAATTTTGTATGAGTGTAAGTTTTCATTTTTCTTTGGTATATACCTAGGAATGAAATTTCTGGGTCATATGGCAACTCTATATTTAATGTTTTGAGGAACTGTCAACTATTTTCCAAAACAGCTGCACAATTTTACATTCTCACCAGCAATGTTATGGGTTCTCATTTATCCATAGTGTCTCCAACATGTTACTGTGTACCTGTTTGACTACAACTATCCTAGTGAGTACAAAGAGGTATTTCATTATGGTTTTGGCTTGCATTTCTTTATTGACTATGATGCTGAACATCTCAGGTGCTTACATTTAAAAACTGTGTTGTCTTTTTATTGTTGCTTGTAGTGGTTCTAAATATATTCTAGATACAAATACCTTATTCCATGATTTTTTTTGTACTCTATCTGGTATTTTTACTATTATGGTATTTTTTGCACTATAATTTTTAGTTTGATAAAATCCAATTTATTTTTTTCTTTCAGTTCTGTTTTGGTGTTTTATTGAAAAAGCCATTATCTTACCTAACTCAAGGTTATGAAGATTTACTCCTATTTTTTTCTAAAAGTTTTATAGTTTTACCTGTTACATGTAGGCCTATGATCAATTTTGAGTTAATTCCATGTATGGTATATGGAACAGGTTTGTACTCATTCTTTTGCATATGGATATCCAGTAGTTCCAGCATCCTTTGTTGAAAAGATTATTTTTCCTTCATTGAATCATTTGACACCTTTGTTGCAAATCAACTGGCCATAAAGAAGAGAGAGTGTATTTCTGGACTCTAAATTCTGTCCCATTGATCTGCATATCTGTCCTTATGCCAGTATCATTCTGCCTTGATTATTCTAGCTTTGTAAAGAATCTGAAATCATGAAGTGTAGTCCTTACAGTTTCATTCTTTTTCTGGATTGTTTTGGCTATTCTGGACCCCTTGCAATTCCATGTGGCTTTTAGGACTAGTTTGCAAGTTTATATAAAAAAGAAAGCTGATATTTTGATAGGAATGTGTTGAATCTATAGATCTCTTTGGTGAGCATTTTTATCTTAACATATTAAGTCTTCTGATCTATGAATATGGGAAGTTTTTCATTCCTTTAAATTTTTTATAATTTCTTTCAACAATGTTCTGTGAGTACAAGTTTAGTACTTCTTTTGTAAATTTATTCCTAAGTATTTTATTCTTTTTGATGGTATTGTAAATGAAATTGTTTTCTTAATTTTTTCAGATTGTTTATTGCTAATTTGTAGAAATATAATTGATTTTTATATATTGATATTAATATCATAAAACCTTGCTTAATTTGTTTTTTAATTCTAATAGTTTGTATGTGTATATGTGTGTGTGGATTCATTGGATTTTCATATATAAGATCACATCATCTGCAAGTAGAAATATAGTTTTCTGCTTCCTTTCCAACCATGGTCATCTAATTTTATTGCTAGCCTAATTGCCCTAGCTAGAACTTCCAGTAAAATTTTGAATAGAAGTGCTATGAGTGGACATTCTTATTTTGTTCCTGACCTTAGGGAGAAAACATTCAGTCTTTCACTATCAGGTATTATCTGTCAGTTTTTTATAGATATCCTTTATCACTTGAGAAAACTTCTATTCCAAGTTTGTTGAGAATATTTATTATGAAATATAATAAATATTATATTTATTATATATAATAAATATAATAAATATTCTCTGTGTGCAGAGAAGAATGTGTATTCTGACAAGTGGCGTGTCCTATAGATGTCTGTGTTGGATTTTGTCAATTTTTTTCTGTATCCATTAACAATGATTATGTGCTTTGGTCCTTTATTCTATTAATATGGCATATTACATTTATTTTCACACTTTAAACCAACCTGGGATAAATCCCACTTGGTCATGGTGTATATAATTTTCTTTTCATTTTATGTTGCTAGATTCAGTTTGAAAATATTTTGTTGAGAATTTTTGTCTCAATAATCATAAGAGATATTGGTATATAGTTTTCTTTTCTTGTCTCTCTCTGATTTTGGTATCAGGGTAATGTTGACCTCACAGAATGAGTTTGGAATTACTTCCTCCTCTCCTACTTTTCAGAGACAGTGGTGAAGGATTGGCATTAATTTTTAAAATGTTTGATAGAAATTACCAGTGAAGCCATTTGGGATGCGATTTTTCTCTATAGGAGTTTTAAAATTCCTTTCTAAAAGTTTTTACTTAAAAAAAGTCTTTACTTAAATTCCAGTTAATTAGCATACCATGTAATACTAGTTTCAGGTGTACAATCCAGTGATTCAACACCTACGAGTTTTAAAATTCCTAATTCAGTTTCCTTATATTCATATTATAGGTCTGTTTAAATGTTCTTGTTGAGTCAGTGTTGGTTGTTCTAGGAATTTGGTCATTTCATCAAAGTTATTAAACTAATGTCATATAGTCGCTCATAGTTTTTCCTTGTAATTATACCTATTTCTATAAAGGCATTACTAATATCTACTTTCATCCCAGTTTTAGTAGTTTCTCTTTTTAGCATGGTCATACTAGCTAAAGGTTTGTCAATTTGTTGATTTTTTTCAAAGAAACTTCTTTTTATTTTGTTCATTTTCTCTATCATTTTTATTCACAAATTTTGACACGTTGTATTTTCATTTTCATTTATTTAAAAATATTCTTGGGGTGCCTGGGTGGCACAGTCAGTTCAGTGTCTGACTGTTAGTTTTGGCTCGGGTAGTGATCTCAGGCTCATGAGAACCAGCCCCACATCAGGGTCCATGCTCAGTGCAGAGTCTGCTTCAGATCCTCTTCTCTTCCTCTGCCTCACCCACTCAAGCGTGCATGCACGGTCTCTCTCTCTCTCTCTCTCTCTCTAAAATAAATAAATCTTTTTTAAAAAGGTATTCGTGTGTGTGTGTGTGTGTGTGTGTGTGTGTGTGTGTGTGTGTCTATGTGTATGAGATTTCTCCTTTGACTCATTGGTTATTTAGGAGTGCATTGTTTAATTTCCCCATATTTGTGAGTTTCCCAAATTTTATCCTGTTATTGATTACCAATTTTATTTCATTGTGTTGAGAGAACATACTTTGTATGATTTCAAAACTGTTAAATTTGTTTATACTTGTTTGAAAGCCCAGCGTGGAGTCTCCCCCTGGTGAATGTTTCATGTGTGCAGAGAAGAATGTGTATTCTGACAAGTGGCGTGTCCTATAGATGTCTGTTAGTTATAATTGGTTTCTGGTGTTTTTAAATCTCTGTATCCTCTTTGGTGTTCTAAAGAGTTGTTTTATCCATTATCAAAAGTGGACTTTTAAAGTCTCCAACTGTTAGCATTTAATCGCCTATTTCACCTGTTTAGTTTTGTCAGTTTTTGCTTTAAGTATTTGGGGGCTTTGTTGTTAGACATAAATATGTTTATAATTGTTATATCTTCCTGATGGATTGACCTTTTTTATATGATAAAATGTCCTTCTTTATCTCTAATAATATTTTCTTTAAAGTCTATTTGTCTGGTATTAGTATGGCCCCTCCAACTTTTATAGGGTTACTATTTGCATAGCATATAATTGTCCATTCTTTTACTTTAAACATATTTATCTCTGAATCTGAAGTATGCCTTCTGTAGACAGTATATTAGTTGGATTTTTTTAAATCTAGTCCCAAAATCCCCACCTTTGATTGGAATGTTTAAAACATTAACATTTACTGTTATTATTGATATGGTTGACCTTTGTCTGCCATTTTACTTTTTGTTTTCTACATGTATCATGTAGATATAAGATATATTCATTTATTTTAGAGGGAGTGTGGGGGAAGGAGCAGAGGGAAAGGGAGAGAGAATCCTAAGCAGGAGTCCTCACTGAGTATGGAGCCTGACTGAGGATCAATCTCATGACCCTGAGGATCATAACCTGAGCTGAAATCAAGAGTCAGATGCTTAACCAACTGAGCCATCTAGGCGCCCAAAGTCTCATGTCTTTTTGTTTCTTGGTTCCTCCTTTACTGTTTCTTTTAGCATTAAGTGAATATTTCCTGTTGTAACATTTTAATTCCTTTAATAACCTTAACTTTTTTAAAATGATAATTTTCTTAGTGTTAGCTCCAGGGCTTAAAATCTATCTTAACTTGATAATATCTATTTCGGATTTATACTAACTTAATTCTAGGAGATACAGAAAATTTCCTTCTTACTTTTCTTCCTCCTCTTTTTTGTAGCATTATTGTTACACATATGTTTATATATGTTAGAAATCCAACAATAGACTGCTATAACTATTACTTTATATAATTTTATATCTCCTAATAAAGCTAAGAAAAGAGAGCAAGTATTTATTTATGGAGTTAGTTATATTAACCTTCTTTTTTGGTGTTTTTTCTCTTTATTTCTTATTGTTTGAGTTACCATCTGTTGTCACTTCCTTATTCTAATATAGCTTTGTTCCCACCCACCTTCTTTGTGCTATTATTTTTTATATTACATATATATTTCATTTCTATATGGTATAGACCTAACAATACAATTATATACATATTGTTTTATGTGTATAAACATAAATGTGAGGCATTTGTTTTAAAATCAGTTAAGAGGAAAACAGAAGAAATATGTCATTATAGTGTCTTTTATAATTACTTTTATAATTACTAGTTTCTTTTGTTTTGTCATATGGATTTGAAATACTATTTGGTGTCACTTGATTTCAGCCTGAAAAACTTCCCTTGGTGCTTATTAGACATGTCTGCTATTAATGAATTATCTCAGTTTTTATTTATAGGTATAACTTGGAGATATTGCAGGCTTGGTTCCAGACCACTACAATAAAGCAAATGTCACAATAATACAAGTCAAATGAATTTTCTGGTTTCCCAGTGCATATAAAAGTGGTGTCTATATTACACTATTAAGTGTGCAACAGCATTATGTCTAAAGAAGCAATGTGCATAATTTAATTAAAAAATCCTTTATTGCTAAAAAGTGTTAAACATCATCTGAGCTTTCAGTGAGTCAAAATCACTTATCACAGATCACCATCAAAATATAATAATAATTTAAAAAGTTTGAAATATTGTGAGAATTACCAAAAAGTGACATATAAATTGAGCAAGTGCTGTTGGAAAAATGGTGCCAATAGACTTGTTTCACACAGCATTGCTACAAACCTTCAATTTGTTAAAAAAAAAAAATGCAATATCCATAGAGCACAATAAAACAAAGCACAATAAAATGAGGTAGGACTTTATATGGGAACGTATTTTGCCATCACTTTGAAAAATTTCCCTGCATGTGAGATTCTTGGTGGATGCTTTTTTTTTCTTACAACACTTTTTAATAGCACTTGTCTTTTGCTGTTCATTGTTTCTGATGAGGGTTCAGCTTTTAATAATATTGGAGTTCCATTGTATGTGAGAAGTCATGTTCCTCTTACTGCGTTCAAGGTTTTTCTGTTTCCTTTTGGCTTTTTTTTTTTTTTTAATTATTTGAGTGAGAGAGAGAGCACCTGAGCAGGAGGGGAGGGGTAGAGGAAGAGGGAGAAGCTGACTTCCCGCTGAGCAGGGAGCTCAACACGGGACTCCATCCCAGGACCCTGAGATCATGACCTGAGCCAAAGGCAGATGCTTATCCAAATGAGCCACCCAGCCTCCCTCTTTTTGGCTTTCAACATTTGACCCTGTGTGTCTGAGTGTGGATTTTGTGCTTTTACCCAAGTTTGTAGACCTGATAAGATGTGTAGATTAATGTTTATCATCAAATTTGGGAGATGTTCAGCCATTTCTTTGAATATTTTTTCTGTTCTTTTTCTTTCCTTCAGATATTCCTATTATCCATATGTTGGTGTGCTACATTTCCCAGGAGCTCTGTTCACTTCTATTCATTCTTTTTATTCTCTGTTCTTTAGATTGCATCTTCATATATTTCTAAGTTCACTAATTCTTCTGCCAGTTCAAATGTATTCTTCATCCCCTCTTGTAAATATTTCATTATTATTATATTTTTCAGTGCCAGGCTTTCCATTTGGTTCTTTCTCATAATTTCTATTAATATTTCCTATTTGATAAGACATTGTCATCCACACCCTTTAAAAAATTTGTTAACCATGTTTTCCTTTCGTTCTTCTAACATGTTTATAATAGTTGCTTTAAAGTCTTTCTCTTTGGAGACCTGGGTGGCTCAGTCATTAAGCATCTGCCTTCGGCTCAGGTCATGATCCCAGGGTCCTGGGATCGAGTCCCACATCAGGCTCCCTGCTCCGTGGGAAGCCTGCTTCTCCCTCTCCCACTCCCCCTGCTTGTGTTCCTGCTCTCACTATGTCTTTCTCTGTCAAATAAATAAATAAAATCTTTTACAAAAAATAAATAAAGTCTTTCTCTTCTAGTCTACCATCTGGGCCACTTCAAAGGCAGTTTCTTTTGTATGATTTTCCCCCCTGTGAATGGCTCATTCTCTGGATATTTCATTTTTTTTTTTTTTTTGGTGAAAACTAGACATTTTAGATAATATATTATAGCCAAATCTGGATGTTGATTTTCCCATCCCTGTGAATTGTTTATTTCTTTGCTTGCTAAATGATTTAGCTGGATTAGTTCAGTGGGGTCTATTTTACCCACTTTGTGTAGCCTCTGATGTCACTCTTCAGTGACTCTTGAGTCGTTTTCAGTTGGTCATGGCAGAGGTAGGGCTGCCACTCTGTGAGTGGATCTGGGTAGAAAAAGGGAGCTACAGATCTCTCAACCTTGTGTGTCTGAAACAGCTTCTGCAACATGTTGCTGGGGCTAGTGAAAATGCTGGTGTCTTGCCCTTCCAAGGAAGAAACTCGTGTCCTAGCTGGGAATTGGAGATGAAGGGAGCCCTATCTTCTTGGCTGAATTCACCTAAAACAGTGCTTCAACCACACTTAGCTGGGGGTGAGGCATGCTTTTAATGTTGCATACTTTCATAGTTCTTACTCAGATTTAGTAGATTTTCTTCAATAAATATTTATCCATTTGATTATGTCCTTAGTACAATTTCCACACTTTAAATAATTGGTTTTCAAAATAATTTTCACAGGGCACCTGGGTGGCTCAGTTGGTTAAGGGTCTAACTCTTGATTTCAGTTCAGGTAATGATCTCAGGGTCCTGAGATTGAGCAGCATGTTGGGCTCTGCGCTCAGCAAGGAGCCTACTTAAGATTCTCTCTCCCTCCCCCCACCTCTACACCCCCCTACTCCCACTCTCTAAATAAATAAAATAATAAAATAAAATAAAATAAAATAAAATTTTCATCAGTTATGGTTGTTTCACTGAGGAGCGGGTTCACGGAGATCTTTTCATACCCATCCCAGAAGTGTTACTGTCAAACCATTTTATGTGTCTTCAGAGGAACTTGAAGAAATTTGTATGTTCTCATCAGTGTCAAAACAACACAAAGTATGGCCAGTGTATGTTCCTAACATTACTCATCTCTGATTCTTCTTTTCCCTTTTGACATGGCAAGATGTGAAGAAAGGAGGGAAATCTTGATATTCTTTTCTCAGTTTATACTTTCAACTGCTGACTTGGAAAGGACAGTACAACTGAACAACCGCGAACTCTACCAGTTATTTTCAGCTTTTCACAGCTTGTACCAAAATTGTTGCTATGTAAGCATATCTCATATCCATAGCAGCACTTTAGTTTTGTAGACTGATGCTTTTTAGACCACCTTGATTAAAATCAACATAAATGTGTGCTTCAAATGTTTGGAAATCTATCAATGACTGAGAGAAACTTGTTCTGTTTGTCAGAACAGTTTAGGTTTTACCCCTAGTCTCCCAGTATAATCTTATCCCCAACTCTTTGAGAATTCTTGAAAATTTATACCAGAAATTTATACCATGTATAGAAGTATAAAGACCTTTGCTGTGAGTTATATGTGTTAATGTTGCCAAGAAACAATACTATAAGTGCATGAAACAATTCTACTAAAAACATTAGGCAAATTTGCCTCTATTAAGGTAGCTATCAGGAGTGTAATTTCTAAACCAATATGAGACAAGTGGTAAATGTAGTTAATGTACATTTTTTGTTTTAAAAAAATAAATGTATACTTTAAGTTTCAGCTCCAAAAAATGAAGTGCTTTAAAGTTGTCACTTCAGATCTTACAACATAAAAAAAAAAGCTGAACAATTTTGGAGCGGGGGAAAAGAATTTTTTTGAGGTTATAGAGCAAACTGGCATCCAAAAATCTGGAGAGACCAGCAAAGTCAAAGAAGCATAGCTGAGTTCAGCTTACCTGGAGCAGAAACTACAGGAGCTATAAGTTTAAATGGTAAATGTACAGTTAAATTGTAATTTTGGTGAATTGCTGAGTGTGGATTTCCTTGAGAGTGAAAAAGAAAAACAAAACAAAAACCTCCTCAAGAGTCTAATCTTAGGGTATTCCCAATAGTTTCATTGTTTTTACCTCCAGGAAACCCACCTTGTTTGAAACGCCAACTTATATCACCTCCTATATTTGGCAGGAGGAGGGGAAAAAATAACCATTCTGAAGTATGACCAGTACATATGCCATAACAAAGGCCTACTCTCCAATGAAAAAGACCTTATCAGAGCCTTATCTCACATAAGCAAAAAGTTGACTTCAACCCCCTCTAGCTTTCCTGTCTCACCTAAGGGGTAGATGTGGGAGAAAACAAAAGATAAGAAACACTTGGGAAGGTCACAGCCTAGGGACTTATTATCAAAGAGGTCCCATAACTTACTTGCCCATGGTTATAGAACAAGTTAATGCCAAACTAAGGTATCAAAGCATTTTTAAATAGTTGCAAAGAGACATTCTTGAGACCTCTGATAGAGACCCAGGTTTAAGATACAAATATTTCATATTTGTAAAATAAAAATTTTTTAAAATCCCAGTTATCAGTATAAATAATAAATTTCAAAATACTTAACTATATTTTGAAACACAGCAGCAAGTACTTGTAGATTGGCAGAAGTCCTAGGAACCAAGTCTTCTGGAAGGGGTGGTTGATCAAATTATTTTTATTTGGTCAATGGCAAAAAGTCTATAAAGTAACACAAGAAATTTTTTAAATGTGTACTATAAATTAGTTCCAAAGGAGTATACATTTTAAAAAGAAGTTAGGTTTCTAAAGTAATTGGTGTCTTTCTAGACTACATCAGTCTAGAAGACGAAACAAACTGTTTTCATTGGCTCATCTTTCATCTCCAGAATTGCTATTCCCACCCTCTGTTCTAGGCTTGCTGGATGAGTCTATAAATCCCAAAGGATGTCTCATATAGTAGCCATCATAGACCTCCAGGCTACTTGCTCTTCAGTACGCTCTGATCTGACCTCCCATGAATGACTCCAAGGATTCCACGTTCTTCTAACAGTGACTCCAGGCCTGGCACACAAGAAAATGCCCCTCCACAAAGTGGTAGTGTCTGAGCCTTGTTCAGAAGCCCTAATAATGGTGATACTGTTTAAAGAGCCACTTTGTCTCTCCAAGATACTGGGCTAATATCTCAAATTGTGGGTGATGAATAGAAGAGATGGAAAAGGTCCAGACTAAATCTGAGTAATGCACATTATGATCATCCTATATCTTTCCATCTGTCCTTCGATCACATTGCATTTGTCTTGCTTACAATGAATTTCTTCCCATGAAAAGTTTAGCCCTTTCTACAAATAGACTAAAATAGTCTTGTAAATAAGTCTACTTATAGCTGTATTTTTAGCAGGTTATTTCTTATATCTGGAACCTTTTGATATACTAATATAAATAAAACAGTGAGATGAAAGGATTTGGATTTTTTTTCTATCATGAAATGTGTGCTATTACTTTCTTAATAGAAATATTTATATTTAAGGGGCACCTGGGTGGCTCAGTCATTAAGCGTCTGCCTTCGGCTCAGGTCACGGTCCCCAGGGTCCTGGGATCGAGGCCTGCATCCGGCTCCCTGCTCCACAGGAAGCTTGCTTCTCCCTCTCCCACTCCCCCTGCTTGTGTTCCCTCTCTCGCTATCACTCTCTGTCAAATAAATAAATAAAATCTTAAAAAAAAAGAAAGAAAGATTTATATTTAAAATGTGCAAAAACTTGGACAAACAGAAAGGAAATAAAGAAGTGTGTTTTGCTTTACAAATTTCTGACTTACCAGCATATACCATGAAAAACATTTTTTTTTCCAGAACAGGGTAAAAACAATTCATTTGAGCTTTTGAAGATTGTCTTCACAAAGCTTCTTACAGATCATAAATTAATACCCTAGATTAAATTTTTTCTAATATTTCTTTGGCCAATATTAAGTACTAAGCACTCATCTCTTCAAATGAGATACATTCCTTCAGTCCTAGATTAACCTATTATGTTTACATTTCTTAGGATATATTTATACTGTAACCGCAACCTCAGTCTGCTTTAAAGAACATGCATGCTTCAACTTTTGTTCCATATCATCTCTGCCGGACATGAATTCAAGATGGCTAGTAGATATGAAAAAGAACTTAGATTCCTCCCGTCTCTGAAATTTTGTGTTCCATGACCTGAAGTAAATCTCCTTTGATTATGGAAAGCTTTTTATGTTGCTTTTTCAGTTCTACTTAGCTTAAAGCATATATTTAGCATATACTCTGGGGTCAAATTCTTTTTTAGAGGATGCAGTAACTTGGAGATCTTATAGTCAATTTGGAAATAAAAACTCACATATAGGTAAAATAATTTGAAGCATTGTATCACAATGGGGGAAAATGGCCTACTGAGAAATAATAATACCATGTACAAATGGGTGGTGAAAATCATACTAAGCTTTCTTAAACAATTATGATGGTGAAATAGAGTAAATTTCATTTCAAAGATCAGATTTTTCACACATGTTCCGTGTAAACAAAATTTTTAAAAATCTTTCTATTTTGAAATTTCATGGGAAATAAGTATTACTTCCTTTTCATTTTTATCTGTAATTATTTGCTTGAGAACAGTTTCTCATTATTAATCCTTAAGGTTAGATTAACTTTTTTAGTGCATATAGAAATAAAAAGGCTTAATAGTATCTCTTCAACACTGTGAGTAATGAGACTCTTTACCCCTCTAGTTATATATCTGTTGTTTTAGCAGTACCACTCTCCCAACATGGAACCGATTGCTTGGACTGAAGATGTGAAGGTCAAATTCTGACCATATTGAAAGGTAAGTGTCATAATATTGAACAGACCTACTTCTCCTTATTTCTCTTACTAAGTACAGCTAAAAACCTTGGGCATACGCATAAAAGAAACAGAAGATTCTGAAAGTAGAGAGACTGACTAAGGACATAGAAACTAAGAAATTAATGACATGGTGGTGAACTTCCAGAATTTTCTTTTTGCTTCATATATTCTGGATTGGATACTAGAGAATCATGCAACCCAGCAATACCATCAGATGCAGACAAAAGATGTCACAAGAAAAGCATGTTCTCTCTAGCCAAAGGACCAAGAAAGGGGCCTAGCAAAACAGAACACTTTTAGACAATAACCACCCAACTCCATTCAAACATCAAAAAACAGACAAACAAAAAACCTTATAGCCTCACCCCCAGCGAATCAGCAAAGGTTAAGAAGAAGGCCTGGACTCCATCATCCCAAGACTATAATAAAGTGTCCCAACTCCCCAGCCATGGTCATGTCAGAGAAGGCTGGGTAGCAAGGAGCTGGGAATTTTATTCCCACCCCAAAGTAACACCTCCACCCCTCTGTGGTGTCAGTGGAGACCATGTGGGGAGTTTGAACTTATACTCGGACCTGGGAGTAATGAGATACTCAATTCCCTCCTTGCTGAGTTAGTGTCAGAGAAGAATGAATAGGAATTAAGGACTTTTACAACCTCCCAGCATTAATGAGGACTGTCTATCTGTATCAGTAGAGGCCACATGGGAAGTATTAAGGAAGCACCTCTCCTCCTTTCAGACAGGGTGGCACCATCAGAGGCCAGTGGGAACCTCAATTCCCATCCCTGCTGACTCATAACAATGCACCCCTCCTCCTTGAAGTGTCAATGAAGGCTAGGTGGTAAATGATTCCCATGCAGCAGTAGTGAGGTAATGCCACCTTTCTTCTGCCAGGGTGGTATCAGATAAAACTTGGTAAAACAGAGGATTTAAATAAGACCCAGAGGGTGCCTGGGTGGCTCAGTTGGTTAAGCGACTGCCTTCAGCTCAGGTCATGATCCTGGAGTCCCAGGATCGAGTCCCGCATCGGGCTCCCTGCTCAGCAGGGAGTCTGCTTCTACCTCTGACCCTCTTCCCTCTCGTGCTCTCTCTCTCTCATTCTCTCTCTCTCAAATAAATAAAATCTTTAAAAATAAATAAATAAATAAATAAATAAATAAATAAGACCCAGATCTTCATAGCATAATACCCCAAAATGTCCAGAACATAATAGAAAATTATTTTCATACCAAGAACCAGGAAACTCTCAACTTGAATCAGAAAAGGCAATCATTGCCCAACTGAACAGAATCTCAGGGATATGTGAAACTGTAGCAAAGGATTGAACACCTGTGTCATTAAAATAGAGTCCCAGAAGGAGAGGAAAAAGAAAGTGGGACTGAAAAAGTACTTAAAGAAATAATGGCTGCATTTATCAAATTTGGCAAAAGATATAAATTACAGATTCAAAAAGCATAGTGGAACCTAAACAAGATAACCCCCCAAATTCTGTGCCAAGACATACAATAATCATACTTATGAAAACTAAGAAGAAAGAAAAAATATTGAAAGAATAGCAAGAAAAGAATAGCAAGAAAAGCTACGCGTTAGCTATAAGGGGAAAATAATTTGAATAACAACAGATTTCTCATCAGAAATCATAGAGGGAAGAAGAAAATGGCACATTTTCCAAGTGCTAAGAGAATACTGTCAACCAGAAACCAATATCCAGTGAAAATATCCTTTAGGAATAAAAGAGAAATCAAGACATTCTTAGATAAAGAATAACTAAGAATGCCATCAGTGCTATCTGAAAAAAAAATGGCTAAAAGAAGTTCTTGAAAGGGAAAGATGATTTTTTTTTTAAGTTTGAAATAGCAGGGCAACAGAAAGAGCAGAAATATGGGTAAATGTAATAGGCTTTCCTTTTCTTCTTAAGTTTTCTAAATTATGTTTGATGTTTGAAGCAAATATTATAACACTGCTTAAAGTAGTTCTTAATGTGTATAGAGGGAATATTTAAGGCAATTTTATTACAATCAGGAAAAAATAAAGGAAGATAAAGTTACCGTACTTCACTTGAACTGTTAAAATGTCAACACCAGTAGACAGACTGATAAATTACTTATGTATAGTGTAAATATCCATAACAATCACTAAATACACACACACAAAGAGATATAATAAAAAATACAATAGATAAATCAAAATGGAAGTCTAAAAAATTCAAGTCACACATAGGAAGGCAGGAAAAAGAAAACAGAGAAGTGAAAAACAGAAGGAGCAAACAAAAAAAGAAAATGTCAGATGTAAACCTTAAAAGATCAATAATTACATCAAATGTAAACTGTCTAATTACATCAATTAAAAGACAGGGATTTGCAAAGTGGATTACTATTGATACAAACAACCACTTGGATTGATTTCAAGGGCATTATGCACCTCAACAGAATGCCAGTAAATGCAGCTGTCACAGTGCCTCAACCACCTGTCCCAGGAAACAGCAGCCTTGGCAATGTCATCATGAGTCCCACAGAAACCATCAACAGCAGTAGCAGTGATGAAGAATGGTACTCGAGTATCCTCCTTAGTGGCGGACACTAGCAAGGGGGCAGAAAAAATGACAAAAATGAGTGAACATAACTGAGACCCTCGTGGCTTTCCATATAATGACTGGGATGGAGTGAACATTATTTAAGTTAATGAGGCACAGAAAATGCTATGATGAGATAATACTTTATATTTTATCAGCATTATTTTTCATTTACCTCTATCTGCATTTTTACTGGAGGGAAAAATTGAGAAGAAAAATGCTCAGATAAAGAGGCCCACACTAGAATCTGAAAACAATTTTTTTAATGCAAAAAATAAGACTCAATTCAGGAAGTGTTAGCTTACAGAAGAATGTTGTCTATAGACTAACATATATGTTATGAATAATTAATTGGTAATATTAATGAGCAAGTTAATTAAAATAAGTTGAGCTTTAGTTCAGCACAATAATAAACTTCAGAGGATTCACTGTAACTTGATGTGATTAGACTCCTGATTCACATGAAATGATAGCAGTGTAACTTAACTCAAACAGGCATAATGAATGCTAGGTGAAACAGTATAGTTGCCCAATTAAAGAAATTATGAGCTTGCAGTTGAAAACCATGAACCTAAGGGTACATGCATTTTGCCTGACATTTATGAGGGGAAAAAAAGAGAGATGAATAGGACTAATACCCTTCAGGCATGTGTTATAAACTACAAAGCCAGATCCAGAGAAGAAAGGGTATTTTCTGGATGAAATGCATAAACTTGACAAACAAATACAATGTTGCAAAGATTCAAAATTAGCTGGATGACTCTTTTTGGAAAAAAAAAATCAGAACATTAGAAAAATCATTTCCTTGTCTTGCCGAAAATTTTAACTACT
This sequence comes from Callorhinus ursinus, assembly GCF_003265705.2. Taxonomy (NCBI): domain Eukaryota; kingdom Metazoa; phylum Chordata; class Mammalia; order Carnivora; family Otariidae; genus Callorhinus; species Callorhinus ursinus. The sequence goes on from NW_027397119.1 coordinate 3,124,561, forward strand.
ATGAATTACGTTTTAGTGAGGAATAATGGCAATTGACAAGTAAACAAATAAGAAAAACAACTATAGTTGATAAACTTCTCTGAAGAAAATAAAGGCATGGTGATGAAAAAAAAAAAAAGACATAGTTGCCGTCAGTCCCTGACAAGAGATGATACAAAGAAAAACTGAGTTTCTTAATCTTTTGCTTCTAACTTCTCTGTCAAATAAAATTATTTTTCATGCCAAAAAGAATGAACAAATTTTGATAGAAGGAATTTATGCCTAAGATTGGTAAGCTGATAAAAAATGTACTTTGATTCTCTTTTAAACCTCCAAAATATATTATAAATGGAATGGTATATATTATATACTAGATAAATATGTTGTCATCAGGGTAGACCAATGATGAGTTAAACATAATATGATGTAATCTGATAGCAATAAACATAAAAACTTTCACCAGTGGCCAAAAACCACAACTGTACAAGTACAAAATAGGGAAGACATGCTGTTTTTTATATCCTATTTTATCACTAGACAAGGTCATTATAAAATTTGAGTGATGAAAGGCTAAGAGCAAAGATGAAAATAGCAACTGTTATGTTGGATCATGGAGAAGGTGGTGATATGGACTTTGATAAGAAGCCAAAACCTTGTCAATGATGAAGTAGGGATTGGTTAGGTCAGATACTGTGTTTACTTAAAAAGACACATCAAACTGAAGCATGGAAACATAAGAATCAGAATCCCTAGGAAAATCAATGACTGACTTACAAGAAGACAAAACAGAAGTCTGTAAGCAGGCATGCAAATAATCCACACAAATAGTTATGGATAACATTTATGTTATAGAAGTATCTTCCTTAAGGACACATAGATTTACCCTTGTACCTAGAATTTAATATGACATCAGATAGCTTACTCTGAATGGAATCAAATGTTTATTCTGGAGTAGAGGAACCTCAGTGAAAACAAGGTAGGTGTGTTCAAATACTTGAAGACTTATCATAAAAAAGCAGGTGCTGATTTGTTATATGTAGTCTTAAAGAGGAGATCTAAGACTACTGGTTGATCTAAAAGAGATGCATATCTTAATTAAATATAAAAATAAACTCTGAGAGTTTTTTCCAAAAGTTGAATGAGCTAGCTTAGGACATATGAATTGAAAGTATAGATTGTAATAAAAACCTTATAGGGAAAAAATCTCAAATACTGAATAAGGTGATTCAAGTAGATGACCAAGAATTTTTTGACCCTAAGTTTCCATAATTTTAGTTACTAAGGTGTCAAATATTTTATGTCCTTAACTCAGCAGTTGAAAAACTATAGAATGAGAAACTAAAAAGAAAAGAAGGTACATGAAAGGCAAAAGGAACTCCAAGAAATATCACTTCTGTTCTTTTTATCTTATCCATCATTATTACTATAATCATGTAATTCTTAAAATTCTTCAATGGTTCTAGACTTCTCATTCAGCATAACTTCTCAGCCTGACATTCAAATGTTTCTAATAATTATCTATAATAACTCTCCAAGCTTTGATATCCAGTCAAATTCATTCTCATCTTTCAAAACTTCTTTCTCATCAGTGACCTCTATCCTCTATTCTTTCCAATTTGTTCTCACTAAAATCATAGCCTGGTGATGGGTATTAAAGAGGGCACGTTCTGCGTGGAGCACTGGGTGTTATATGCAAACAAGGAATCATGGAACACTACATCCAAAACTAATGAGGTAATGTATGGTGATTAACATAACAATAAAAAATCTAAGAAAGATAAATAAATAAATATAATAAAATGGGTCTTAAAAAAACTAATGATGTAATGTATGGTGATTTACATAACATAATAAAATTTAAAAAATTAAAAAAAAATAGCAAAATACTAGCACTTTTCTAACAGTTGGCACCCAGAGATCGCCAGTTTTGATCACAAAAACAAGTATTTGGTGAAAATCTTAATACCAGAGCTAAAACAGCACAGGCCCTGAAGGAATGCACAATCAAAGAGAGAAGAAAGAAAACAGAGTGTGAAGTGCCTCACCATGAGAAGCTTCATGCGCACTTAACAGCAGTGCTCAATCACATTCTTGTGAGAACCCGTAAAGGACTTGTAACAGGAAATAAACCTAAGTTGGTTTGAAGCAAATCTAAGTATAAATAAGTTAACCAGGCAATGAAGTATGGTAAAAGAGTCTAGAAGCAAAAGAAACTGTATGTACAAAAGAGAAGAAGAAGGAGGGACATACTCAGTGATTTGCAAAGTTTTCAGTATAGGGGTGGGGGAGGGATGAGAGATAAAACTGAATAGGAAAAAAGGAGATCATAAAAGATCTTTGATGCCACGCTTAAAAGTTTTTTTCCTGTCTGTAAGTGATAACCCATCAGTCAGTATTAATGTAAGAAGAAATGTTTGAGCCATGGAGGAATATTCTGTCTTGGTATTAGAGATCTGTGCCTTTAGGTCTTCAATACTTAAGTTCCTTTTATCTTGGTGTCACTAGCACTAAGCCAATACAGGTAACACTTTGGTCAGTGTACAATGACTAAGATGGTTGCAAATAAGGCCATGTGGGAACACAACTCAGACCATGTTCCTAGGGGTAGGGGGTGGCTCTTTCTAAGAGAAATAGCTTAATGAAAGGGAAATGCTTGGATTGATCCCAGATAAAAAGGTGTTAATATACATCTGGTCCCCCTAACAGAAAGAGTATTGTTCTTAAGTTATTTGTAGGTCATTAGTTGAAACCCATGAAGCATTTCCCCATAGAGTCATTATGGCAGATGGTTAGATCTACTTCTCATCTTTCAACCAACAGGAGCCAGGAACTCTGACTTCCCTGACCTAAAGTGATGTTTCATCAATAAAGACGGATAATAAGATAGATGGGGTATATGCAGGGAGTAGGGCAAGAAACAGAAGGCAGAAGACAGAACAAGTACTCCAGGTAGATGTATCTGTCAGCATCCAGAATGTACTTCTTGTGTAATTACCTGGAAAACCTCTCTCTCCCTCCTGCTCCCATATTTGGCTTCTGATCATCCATACTTTCCTATCCAAGCCAATCCAATAACTAAAACAGTCATCCAGCCTTGTCTACCTCTGAGTATGTGTGAGTGTGTTATTTTCTTAAGGGTGTTGTTATCATTCTGCCTTCAGAGAATGAGATAGGGCTAATTCAATAGGCTAGGTTACAAGCCCTATTCTGTTCCAAGGGTTTTAATCTAAGGAGGAAGTGATGCAAGACATGAGTCCTAAGGATGTAGGCAGGGAAATGGTGCAAGAGACAAAGTTCAGCTCTTTTTTTTCCATCCCCTTTCTCTTTGTCATAACTAATCTTTCTACCCAATTCCCTGGCCTGAATCCTCACCTTGTGGTGAAGTGAGAAATTGGAACTATACTTCTATGCAGCACAGGATTAGAGAATTGTGCAAACACAGAGCTAAAGAATTAAAGGCAACTTTAAATGTTTAAGACAGATACATATTTTTTACTTTAAAGAATTATTTTAAATATATTTAATTTTAAAATCATTAGTTTTTAAGACAAAATACAATATAAAGATAAAAATCAAGATAAAAAACTAATTCATGGTTTATAATAATGTTTAAGTTATTTTCCTTGTATAATTAGGCCTTATATATTTATAGTTTTGGTTAACTCTTACTAGCTGGAACATAAGCTCTTAGTTCTGACTACAACTTCCTCAATAAAAAATGTCTTTTTAGTAGGGGAAAGCATCTTCCTGTCTGACAAATGCATAATGCATAAAATATTAAAGATCTTAAAATAGCAAAGTGGTATGATCCCAGAGAGAGGACATCTTTATGCACATGGTAACTCCCTGATCAAAACAGATATGTTCCATCATCTCTGAAATATAAGCTGGGATTTGGTCTCCTTGACCTTAACCAACCTGTGCAATAAACCAACAATTATTTAAGTAATATTTCCAGTAGCTACAACATTCAACATGCAGAAAATCAAATCCCAGCTCCAATTAATAAAATGTAACTTCAATATTGAACTATTAAACAAATTTTCTAAAAACTCCATGAATCCAATGAAAAAGAAATTCTCTTAATCAAAACATCATTAGTGTGAATTAACTAATTCTAGCCAAGGGAGCATAAGTTCTTTAAGAACACAATTTTTAATATGATGGTAAAACATTGATTTTAAAAAGATATATATTATTAATGACAAATATCAGCTGTTAAAGTGGTGTTAAGGGAAGCTAAATGCTTGAAACCACAAATTCACACCATTTAGAATCTGGCACAGAAAAATTAAATGTTTAAGAAGCAAATTGATATCCTTGAAAATCTGGGATAGAAGTGAATAAGATGTTAACATTTTCATCTTTAACGCCTCCCATATGACAATAAGGTTCTGCTTTTCTTTTTTCTAATAATGTACCTGTTTAATTTTTTTTCTGAAAAAAAAAGGCATTGAAAACCAGAAAACAAGCATGCATTCAATTCAATGTATGACAATCAATTTTATGATAATTCAATCTTACAACACTCTTCAAAGATGGGTAATAGTCAAGAACCATTATCCCTAGTCTCTATTTTGTTGTACTTTACATACCATGTTGTTTCTGTTAATAAGTTGCTACAGATCTCTAAAGATTTTTACCACTCGGTTTTGACTTCCACATCACATTTCTTGATTTAAAGGCTTCACCAGGTATACTGCAAGCTGAGTTTCCCATTGCAGTGCTGTGGTCCAAATTACTACTCAGCTGCATTGATAGTTGCATTCCTATTCTCTGAAGTCAGAATATGGTATTCTCCTTGTCTTGGTGGTATTGAGTAAGTATGTTTGTCACCACTTGATTAAATAGTTCAGTATTCCTGGGATTTCAGCTCCCATATTTTCTGTGATGTGGGTATATCAAGAGCTGAATTGCTCTATTTGATAAAAAGAGACCACCTCTGGCAGTAGAAATCAAAGCTATCATTCAGCAAAATGACGTACTAAATATACCCCCTGGAAAGTTTTTACACATGTTGGAGGAATAAAATCAGATCCACTGGTTAGGATTCTGCCAATACTTATATCTATTTATTCTTTCTCAATGCCTGATGTTCACAAATGAAGAAGAAATCCCCCTTCTTACATACTTTTATGAGGAGCTTGCAAGTCTGAATCTGTAAGTCATATTTGTTTAGCAGAAAATAATTTGTGCATGCTGTAAATTTGGCAGATAGAATGAGATTAACTTGGGAAGACTGGTAATAATAGAGCACTTCTATAATGCTTGAGTTGAGGAAGGGACATTAGATTAATATGTATTTAGTTCTAAGTATGTACCAAGCACTTTCACGTATAATATTTCATGAAAACTTCTCATCTGCCCTAGGAAATTGTGTTTAATCCTCTTTTTAGGAACTGAAGTCCACAGAATGCAAGTAATTTCCCAAAGATCACACTGCTAATAAGTGACAGAGCTAGGATATGCATAAACTTTACCTAAACTCTAAATTCCATCATCTTTCCTCTGTACCAACAAGGAAAACTCCTTTGTCTCTACTGGCTTTGCAATATTGAGGGTAACGCAATAGTGCACCACAGAGAAAATAAAGGTTGGATCCACAAAATAAACTATACTATTACAAGGTTTTTTGTAACAGGGTTTTCAGCTTTTAAAGTCTATAAGTCTCCCAGTTTAAGGCTAGATGCATAGATTATTTCTACGGTCTCACAGAGAAAGGGATGAAAGACCCTTCCATGGAGATTTCCATTTGTGCTTTTAGGCAGAGATCTGCTTCATTTTAGGCAGAGATTTGCCAACTATCTCAGGTGAATCAAGCCTGGAAAATTTAGAATTGCCTAAAACCTGCTTTCCTGAAATATACTCCTTTGATAGGGTTAAAATCAAAATCAGAAATACCTGCATTTTTATCTTGAAATAGTTAGAAATGCCTTCAAGAAATGGAAAGGAACCACTGCAGTCTTCACATTTAGTGCTATTTGAAATTTTCCCCGGCAATCCTGTGTTCTGGTATACAACGCAGCATATTCAAAATAGTTGTGGGAGAACAGCTGCACTGATCAGACACAGATTTTAAAAGTGGATGAAATAGCAGTATTGTGTCATCAAATCTTCCAGCCCCAGGAGCAAGTGATAAGACATGTTCTTTTTTTTTTTTTTCCCTTTGCAGGTGCAATCATTTACAACTAAATGGAAGGAATGTCTCTCACACAAGCAATTAATACACACTAGAATTTTCCCAGTAACCAGATGGCATGCATTTCATACCAAGCTTTTTGAAATAAGAACTAAAATCATCTGCCAATAAGTTGCATGGAAGTTTTCCACAGTCTCCTTAGGTGACCTCCTTTAAGATTTTGAATTTTTTGAGGTCAGAAAGCTTATAAATATTCATTTCTTGGTGACTCACTTTCAGGGCTGTGGTGGAGTAATTATAGAATAATTCTAGTTAGCCATCATTGAAAATATTCCGACTTTAGCTTGTTAGGTTATCTTTTTTTTTTTTCACTTTCTGCTTGTTTTCAATACAGTTCTTACTCAGAGCGCCACATAAAGAAATGTAGATGAGTCTGTAAGGCTATGGACAATGTTATTTTCTTTGACTAGAGACATTATCTCTGTGAGTCCAAAACTTTAGAGAATGTATGAAAGTATTGAAATTATAGTTAAAATTTTTTCAATGTAAGTAAACATTGTTTTTGCCTAAATAGCATCTGTTGCCTCCTCAGCTGCAACTGATGCTCTGTTTTTCTTGGGGATGATATCCCTGCCTTCTACCAGTCCCTAATTGAAGGGGGGATATGTGATCTAGATCTGCCTAAGGGGCTCCATCATAGGAGTCATTCAGGATGATCACATGTCCCAGGCCAACCAATCAGAGCCAGCAGAACACAACTGTGGAATTTTCGTTGGAACTATTAGGAAGAAATGTCTTTCTTTTCCTTTAGACTTAAAGCTTGTAGAATATAAACATGAGATGCTGGTGGACATCTGGTTACCATGTAAGGGAGCTTATTTAGGAAGAAAGCTAGTACAGTAGAAAGAAAATCTCAGAGATGGAGTAAGAAAGAGGAAGAGAGAGATGGAGACAAAGACACAGAGAGACAGAGAGGGAGGGAGGGAGGCAGAGAGGGAGGGAGAGGAGAAAAAAAAGAAGCCCTAGATGCTGCTGGAGCCTAATTCTATCCCCAGGATTTTTTTTTTTTTTAGGTATAAGGTATAATACATATCTTGTTTGCTTAAGTCAGATTGAACTGGATTTTCTGCTACTTGGAAATAAGAGTCTTGAAAAAAAATATATATATATATAGCAAATTACATTTGTGCTCTAACACGGGAAAAACAATGTGTTCCCAGGCATTGATTATTCTATGAGAATGTTCTCCTCAAATTTGGAATAGAATTCATTTCCCTAGAAATATGAGTCAAGGGCGCCTGGATGGCTCAGTTGGTTAAGCGACTGCCTTCGGCTCAGGTCATGATCCTGGAGTCCCAGGATCGAGTCCCACATCGGGCTCCCTGCTCAGCGGGGAGCCTGCTTCTCCCTCTGACCCTCCCGTCTCATGCTCTCTCTCTCTCTCATTCTCTCTCTCAAATAAATAAATAAATAAAATCTTTTAAAAAAAAGGAAATATGAGTCAAAATTCTCGTTCTTTCTAAATAAACCAAGATATGGATTGCTTGCTTGTCCAGTCTCATACTAAGAGATGGTCTAGTGAAGATGAGTGTGGCCCTTGAGGAAAATTCTCTTACTCATGAATTGTTCTTTTTCTCTTTAACATTTACATACATGGAGAGCGGTATCATAAGCTGTAGGATTGTTATTGTTTTCCATACATGAAGGAAACGACTTAACTTTAAAATGCCATTTTTTTCCTAAGCAAAAAAAAAAAAAAAAAGGAGTAAAACACTATTTCAGATGCCATCTAGACTTATGATTTCCTTTGTCTTTTTGGGCTCAGCTTTCAGCTTCATTTGTTCAGTATGGTCCTGACTGGATTTATGAGGCATAACTGGGCCATTGTAGTCTATTTCTCACAGTAAATGTTTCAGGCTTTCCCTCTCTCTGTACTCTAGCATTTCTGTCTATATGTCTCACTCTCAAAATCATCAGACTCTCAGAGGACCTGTCCATTCTCAAGCTGTTCCTTTTTCTGTGCTCTTTATCATGTCCCTTTCCACCTCTCTAAAGCTTTGCTCTGTCACTTCCACATGCTTTTTTATATTTACAGTCTTTCCCATTTTCAGTCAACTGGCTCTTTCTCTTTTTCCTTCAAGTATAAAACATACATATATATATATATATATATATCAAACTTGCCATGGGAAAAGAAAATCCTGTACACTATCACCCCTTTCAGGTCCCATGCTATGGGGAGTCTTAGTACCATCTGCCTCCCTATGTCTGGTTTGTGTCTTCTAATGGGAGTCTTGTGATTAAGTGGAGCTATATGACTAGATCTGGGCAGAGTTGTGAGTAAAAGGGACTATGTCACTTCTAAGCCAAAATATATAATTGTCAATGCGAGGCTGTCCAGAGTTCCCTTTCTATCTGCTGATACATGTCAGTACTTGAAATAGTGGATGTTCCATTGACTTGGGACCCAAAGCAAGGAGACATGAAAAAGAACATCAGCCAAGGGACATGTAGTGAGTAAAAACGTGTTAATCCATTCAAGACTGAAGATTGTTTGTTACTGTGCCTTAAAATGGCTTATTCTGATTTATATACTTACCATTCTGGGTTTGTTTTTTTTTTTTTTTTTTTGGTCAGTTTATTTATTTAATTTCTAATCTCCTAAACAGAAGGTTTTTTTAGATGTTGCCACTATTTTCTGAATGTTCCATCATTTCTAATAGGTAAATGTGGCTTCCATAATACTAAAGGTGACAAACTCTTGCCATCCTAGTCTGTTGTTCTGCCTTTATTTTGTGCTATTGGACCTTCTGCTGCATCTCATACCACTTCCATCCTGAAATTCCCACAGCTTCCATTGCCCTCAACTGGTCTGCCTCTCCTACTTCCTATCAGACTCCGATTTTCTATATCAATTCTTCTTCCCTTGCCTAGTACTCGGTCCTGGCATGTTAGTATGATCAAAAAAGGCCAGACTCTGGAGCGAGATGACCTGGTTTTAAATTTCATCTTCACCACTTATTAACTATGCAATCCTGAGAAGTTCACTTAACCTCTTTAAGTCTCAATTTCTGTTTCAGTAAAATAGGGATGATAATGGCTAACTAGCAGTGTTGTGATAAGGATTAGCAATAAAATAAATGTAAAATGCCTAGTCCCTAGTAGGTACTAAATAATGGTGACATTGATTTTTATGCAATTCAAGGGTCTCTAGCCTCTCTAATTTTCAGAGAGTAATATTTTTCTTTAAACATGTGGCTGCATTACACAATCCTAGAGGGCACTGCTCATATTACAGTCTAAATATTGGTTGCCTCTGAAGAACAAGTCCAATGTAAAAGTTGCCTTTAGAGTTGTAATATTGTAGCACACCATTGTAAAGGTCTAAAAAATAATCCCAAATAATTGCTTCAGACCCTGTCCCACTAATGGCAGGAAATCCAGTCCTCTGTTACTTTCCCCTTCTCATATAATTTCTGGGAGTTTTTGCTACATCAGTGTTGAATATGATCCACAAGTCCATAATGGCTCTTACTTTGATGGTCTAAACAATTATGGTCACAGAGTCCTGCAGACCCTTCCTCACTATCTCATAACTGGCTACTTCAGGCTGTTGTTACTTGGCTCATACTTGTATCATTCTCCCAAGTAAAGCTAAGGCACACTGAGATGTTTAACCCACTCCTCCAGAAGTTCAGACGACACAAAGAATAACGATGAAATTGGCTCTAAGACAATACTAGTCTTAGGGCCCACTGTTCCAAACCTAGCACTTAGGAGGCTTTCACATAGCTCGGCATCTAACAATGGGAAAGCTCCAGCTTGGAATCTGGAACCAAATCTCTTAGAACCCAGAGGGGAAAAAAATTAATTTCCTATCCCACACCAAGGCCTCGTTCCTATTGGAAGATGATCAGTATAGGATAACAGAATTGATTAGGCTGCAGTATCAGATGGCATGGGTTTGAATCTCAGATCTACCACCTATTAATTGTGACAATGGGGAAGTCACTACAACTCCCTATGCCTCAGGTTCTTCATAACTAAAGTGAGGGTATAATATTATCTATACCATAGGGTTTTATGGAGATTGAATGAGAATGCACAAGAAGTATTTAGTATATTGACTGCTTATTATAAGTACTCCCTTCATATCAGGTATGATTATTATTATCAGTAGTAGTAGTCAAAGTCTAGCATTTGTGGGGTGCCTATTCTGTGCCAGGACACAGAGTTAATAACTTTACATATGTTGGACCCTATGAGGTAAATACAATTATTTATATCATTGTAGGTTCAGAGAAAAAGTTAAGTGGCTTTTGCAAGTTTAGAGTTGAGACCGAAAAACAAAGTCATCTGTTTAGATATTCCCATTGTCCTGAGAATGCAATCACAAAGTCCAGCAGTCCATCCCAAAGTTCAGTATAGTTTATTCAAAATTACAGCATACTGGGGGCACAAGCAAATCATCCAGAAGAATCCAGCACTGCTTTTCCAGCCTCTTGCTACCCAAGTAAGGAGAAGATACACCCTTCACCTTTCTAGCCTTTCTGGTTTGTCTGTAAGCTTGATTTCCTGTGGACTCCTGTTCAGAACAACACACACACACACACACACACACACACACACACACACACACACTAATACATGTGCACCTCTTCCCAAACTGCAATTTTCAGAGATATGGACATATAAGTCCATTTTTAAGAAGAGTATCCCTGCTAAACAACCCAATATACATCCCCAAGCAGAGAGGACTCAGTAAATCAGGTCTGTAGCAAGCATTCCAAAACACTATGTACTGTACTTATATAGCCATTTGACTAAAACAACACTCCGAAGTGACCTCTCCCAGGCAGGGTGATGCTGAACTGAGGCGGGCTGGCTCAGTAAAGCAGAGGCAGCGGGGGAAGATGGCGGCGGCCGTAGCACAGCGGGCCTAGACCGTGGAGCAGCTGCACAGCGCACAGCTACCCAAGAAGGACATTATCAAGTGTCTACAGGACCACGGTTCAGATTCGTTTCTTGCAGAACATAAGTTATTAGGAAACATTAAAAATGTGGCCAAGACAGCTAACAAGGACCATTTGGTTACAGCCTACAACCATCTTTTTGAAAGTAAGCGTTTCAAGGGTACTGAAAGTATAAGTAAAGTCTCTGAGCAGGTGAAAAATGTGAAGCTAAATGAAGATAAACACAAAGAAACCAAGTCTGAAGAGACTCTGGATGAGGGTCCACCAAAATATATAAAATCTGTTCTTAAAAAAGGAGATGAAACCAACTTTCCCAAAAAGGGAGATGTTGTTCACTGCTGGTATACAGGAACACTACAGGATGGGACTGTTTTTGATACTAATATTCAAACGAGTTCAAAGAAGAAAAATGCCAAGCCTTTAAGTTTTAAGGTTGGAATAGGCAAAGTTATCAGAGGATGGGATGAAGCACTCTTAACTATGAGTAAAGGAGAAAAGGCTCGACTAGAGATTAAACCAGAATGGGCTTATGGAAAGAAAGGACAGCCTGATGCCAAAATTCCACCAAATGCAAAACTCATTTTTGAAGTGGAGTTAGTGGATATTGACTGAAATAGCAATGCTTCGCATATAAAGACATCAGCAACAATAAAACATGGCCTTGAAGAAACTTATGTAACTAATTAGAGCTGGTTACTACTGTAAGGGAAGAGTCAACTGGAAAATTCAAGAACTCCGATATTGTTTACCCAATCCCCAACTTTTAATATATGCTAATCCATTATAATTCCCTAAAGGTTGAAATTTTTTACTACAGCTGTGTAAAATATTGGTTAAGGAGAAATGACTTTCCTTTTACCTCATGTTGTAAACTAAAAGCCTCAATAAAAACATATTCAATGTCAAAAAAAAAAAAAGTGACCTCTCCCAGAAAAAAAAAAAATCAACATCTACCCTAAAATGAAGAAGCTTCCTGCACCCTCTAAAATGTCAATGTTTTCAATATTTTCAGATCCAGTCTCCATTGATGTGTTTCTCCCACTAACTTGAAAGTACAGTCCACACTTTTAACATCAAGTACCACTACCATACTGCAGACTCCTGAAGGAAAACAATCTTGTCTGAGCCCTTCAGTCAAGTTCTAGTTCCATACACCTCTTCTAGGGGCATCTCTTGGATGCCCAGCTATCAACTAAGAATCATAGGAAAGGGGGAGAAAAGTATCACGCACTGATTCAAAGTGTGACTTCAGACTCATCAGCTTAGTTTGAATCCAAGTCTTATCATTTATAGCCCTGTGACCTTGGGCAACTTATATAACCTCCAAGACTCAGTTTCCTCAGCTGCAAAATGGGACTAATAATAGAGTCTATATCACAGGGCTGAGATAGAAATTTTATAAGTTAAGAATAGAAGAATGAGGGCGCCTGGGTGGCTCAGTTGGTTAAGTGACTGCCTTCGGCTCAGGTCATGATCCTGGAGTCCCAGGATCGAGTCCTGCATCGGGCTCCCTGCTCAGCGGGGAATCTGCTTCACTCTCTCCTGCTCCCCCCTCTTGTGCTCTCTCTCTCTCTCATTCTCTCTCTCAAATAAATAAATAAAATCTTTAAAAAAAAAACAGAAGAATGACTGGCATGTTGTACTTCTATAATAAATATTTTCCATTGTTTTTTACATTATTATTATGCACAAATTAAATTTATCTCTTCTTGTTATTCACATGTAAATTTCTGTACAGCACAATGGTAACTGTTCCTCAGGATCAAAACCTTATTTTAACTTATTTTCTCTTGTTTATATGTCACTTAAATTCTTTGTAGAACGATACGACATACTAATGAATAAGCTGAATAATTATGAATAAATGAAAATATAAATATAACCACCAAGTGTTAATTTCTTTTCAAAATTTATCTCACCCTCCTTATTCCTGCCCTCAAGACCCTGGTTTGAACTTCTGCCTTCCAGTACATAATTACCTCCATGAGGCCCCCAAACTGAACACTCAACCTGTAGGCTTTTGCCCTACAATTCATTGTCTAATCAAGCTTTTTAAGACATTGTTTTCAATCTATTGCCCTATAATGGCTCTTAATTTCCCTACCTGATTTTAGTCCAAACTGCTCATTCTGGCATTGCAAGATCCCCATCAGCAGGACTTCCCCAAATTTGACCTCTCACTGCTCCCAGCACTGACCTGTTCCTGAGCCTGAGGTCCTCACCCCTACCACATGCCAAATGCATTGGACATCATCCTGCCTCTGCCTCAGCCACCTGGAATCCCTCAAGCCTTTTAAAACACAAATCTAATCATGCCACTCCTCTGTACTTTATCCTGCAATATCTCTTTTGCCTTCAGAATAAAACACAATTTCTTTATCAGCATGTTAATAGAGTCAACCAGGTTTCAAGCATTATGCTGGGCAAAGGTGAACAGGATTCGGTTCTGGCTCCTAAGGTGCTCACAGTCTTACAACAAGATGTAAAAATGTCCTGTGAACTTGGTCCCTGCCTACCTCTGGCACATTCGCCACTCTTTGCTTGAATCTTACTCTTCAGCCTTATTTAATAGTGCCAGCAGTTCTCCACATGTGCCCTCTTCCCTTACCTTTCCAGGATCTCCCAATATCCACCCCTACCCTTGTCTAGTTTGGGTGTTTCTCTTCTGCATTCCTATAGCACTCTGTAATGGGTTCTTCCATAACATTACACTACCATATGGGAGGTCTCCCTAACTAGATAGTCAAAAGGAACTGGGCTAGTTAACTCCCGTGGTAGCTAGTACATACCGTTAAGTGATGGCATGTTGCTCTATTCTGATTATTAATGTTTATGGAATGACATTTTGATTCTCTCCAGAAGGAGAAAGGTTCATGTGTTTGAAAATTATTATGAGCTACCCCTTCACTGCTTTTCCTTTCCTGCAGGAATTTACCTTCCCTGGTAATCTCCCCACTGCTTTACCCACAGAGCTTGTATTCCTACTCCTGAGTGTTGTTTATTGCTTTCCTCTGGGCTCCTTCCTTATAATAGTTTATGCTTCTCTCCTATTTAGGATTTGCTCCTCTGGATCTTGTTTTCTGGGCATATAATTAAATGACAATTAAATGGGCTCAGGAGTCAAACACACCTGGTTTCAAATTCTAGCTCTGCTGTGGTGAAGTGTAGAAGGTTACTTACTCTTCTGATCTTCAGAGTGTTCACATCGAAAGTGGGATAATAAAATAAAACACTGTCATACAGAATTCTTAGGTGTATTAAAGATATACCCCATGTCAAATGCCACAGCAGCCAGGACTTGTGGGAAATCTAAGTCTGCTTATTTATCTATCTCTCCATCTATCCAATAATGCTTTGTTATTCAGCCCCTAGTTTTTATCACAGACATTATTATAAAGACCACAGATCTTGGTTTTTAATTCCCTCCAGTTTTAGACAGACGGCACCAACAGAACTGGCCACAACAAAGATTCATGTTCAGAGACTTTCCAATCACTGAGCACATGAATAAATTATCAGAGCATTCAACTTCCTCCTGCACTCTCAGCAGAGACCTGGTCTCCTGCTTCCCAGAGAAAATAATGCCATCAAACAGGCACTGCCTCAGCATCTCACTCTAAAACCTCTGGGTCTGCAGTGAGAGAATGTGCCTCCAATTAAGCACAGGATGTCACCTACTCCACCTTCCTCAGAAACTTCTGCCATCAGTTAACCTCATGCTCTCTCCTAATAACTTTAACCATCTACTCTGATTCCTTCCCATCAGTATGAACTGTCTCTTACTTCTCTATCCTGAGTCCTCATACGTAGTGGCTGATAAACTAGCAGTGGCTTGGTAAGCATTTGTGGTACGAATAAATAAACCAAGATCTCTGTCTGCTGGAAACTGATCTCCTCCACAAAGATGGTCCAGCTGCTGTTTTTCCTCCCTATGAGGTTCTACTGCATTTGTGTGACCACATCACCCCAAACCAAACCCTCCAAAAGCTTCCCATTTCTTTCAGAGTAAACACCAACATCCTCACAATGGCCCATGAAAACATTCTCCTGCTTTAGGGCACTTATACTTGTTCTTCCTTCTACCTGGAATGATCTTCACTCCAAATATCAGCTTGGCTAACCCCCTCACCACCTCCCAATTCTTTCTCTGTTCTAATGTCATCATCTCACTGAGGTTCCACCATTAACATCATGATTCTCCCCATCCCTCTTTCCTGCTTTATTTTCCATCATAATGCTTATCACTAGCTAAGCTATCATTTCCTTGATATCTGTCCCATACTTGCAGAAATATAAGCTTTATAGCCAGTTATGTTTGCCTATTTTATTTCTTGCTTCATCTCTAACACTTAGAATAGTGCCTGACACACAGCTGATGCTCAATATCTATTTGTTGAATGAAGGAATGACCTTGTAATTGGTTGTGTTTTATCTCATTAACTTATCACACAAATATTTATTGAGGATTTGCTGTGTACAAAGTACAGTTCTAAAATCTGGGGCAGAAAAAGAAGGGAGAAAGAGAATCCCAAGCAGTCTCCATGCCCAGCATGGAACCCAATGCGGGACTTGATCCCATGAGCCTGAAATCATGACCTGAGCTGAAATCAAGACTCGGACACTTAACCGACTGAGCCACCCAGGTTCCCCAGCTTTAATTTATACATAGTTCTGCATGATATGTCAAAGTAAACAACTGCATCACAATAGCCTTACTCAGGAGTAAACTTTAAGGGCAATTGTGAAGAGAAATCCTGCCAGTGGGCAGAATTTCAAGCAGAGCAGCTTTTGTTCATTTGCCTCAAAGAAGAGATGGCTAGAGGTACAAATCTATACTGATTCTTGTCCAGTGGCTAAAAGTATGACTGAATAGTCAAGAACTTGGAAAGAGCATTATTGGAAAATTGGTACAATGATATTGCTACAGCCATACAACTGAATACTTTTCAGTGATAACAAACCAGTGACCCGTGCAATAGCATGATGTTAAGAAAATCATGAAGAATCAAAAAGCAACATAGTCTATGATTCCATTTGTAGGACATTATAGAAAAGGCAAATTCTAGGACCAGAACACTGATTAGTAGTCACTGGGGGCTAGTGAAGGGAAGAGTTAACCATAAAGGGACAGCGGGAAATTTGGGGGGGGTGATGAACTGTTCTATATCTTGATTATGGTAGAAGTATACAAGTATATGTGCTTGCAAAATTATAAAATGTAAGATGGGAGAATTTTTCTGTGGGATGAATTTTACTGAATGGAAGAAAAGACAACTAGATGACTAGATGTCAATATCTAACAAAGTAGACTTTACACAAAAATTATTACAAAGGGGTGCCTGGGTGGCTCAGTCAGTTAAATGTCTGACTCTTGGTTTTAGATCAGTTATAATCTCAGGGTTGTGAGATCGAGCCTCATGTCAGTGCATGGAGCCTGCTTAAGATTCTCTCTCTCCCTTTCCCTCTGCTCCTCCCCCCTTCTCTATCCCTATCTCTCTCTCTCTCTCTCTCTCTCAAAAAAAAAAAGATTATTACAGAAAAGATAATATTTCACAAAAGCAAGTATTAATTCATCAAGAAGACATAGCAACCCTATATATACATGAGGCTAATGATAGCTTTAACACACAAGAAACAAAAAACTGATAAAACTAAAAGGAAAATTTTTTAAATCCACAATTACAGTAGAAAATTTCAGTATTCCTTTCTCAATAATGGTTCTGACAAGTTGGTGAGAAATCCATCAATTGTATATAAAAGAACTGAGTAACCACTATTAGCCAAATTTATCTAATCGAAATGTATATAACACTTCCCCAACAACGGCAGAATACAAAGTCTTTTGAAGTGTACTTGGAGTAGTCACCAAATAGACCACATTATGGGCCATTAAAAAATCCTAAATAAGCTAAAAAAAATTGAAAGCATGCAGAATTAATGCTTAGACCACATGCAAGAACAAATTAATGAACTAGGAAACAGAAAAAAGAACTGAGAAAATCAATAAAACCAAAAACTCGTTCTTTGATGAGATCAATAAAGTTAATGACCCTTAAGTCAGACTAATCACGAAAAAAACAGAAGACACAATTAAGCAGTATCAGAATGAAATAGGGACATCACCACAGATCCTTCAAACTTTCAGAAGTTAATAATGGATTATTGTAAACAGTTTAATCCAATAATTTTGACAACTTAAATAATATACAAATTTCTTTAACAAAACATAAACTACTAAAGCTCAGTCAAGAAGAAATAGAGAAATTGAGTTCATAGTTTAAAAAAATCTTTCAACAAAGACAACTTTAAGATTCACTGGTGAAGTTTACTAGTCTTAAGGAAGAAATAATGCCATTTTTACACAAATGCTTCCAGGAAATTGAAGAGGCCAATTTTACCCTAATACAAAAACTAGATAGATATTACAAGAAAGGAAATGACAGACACATATTTCTCATGAATACAGATGCACATAATATCTGTAACAAAATTTCAATGATCAAATTCAGCATTGTCTAAAATATTTAATGACTATGAGGGTAATTTTATGTGTCAACTTAACTGGGCCACAGAATGTCCAGATACCTGGTTAAATAATATTTCTGAGTCAGTTTATAAGGGTATTTCCAAAAAAGATTAGCATTTGAATTGGACTGAGTAAAGCAGATTGTCCTTTCCAATGTGGGTGAGCATCATCCAACCTGTTGAAGGTCTGAATAAACCAAAAAGGTGGGGGAAGGCTGGAAGGTTGAATTTTCTCTCTCTTTCTGCCTGTTTGAGCTGAAACATCAGTGTGCCCTCACCTGGGACCTACACCATCAACACTTTGATTCTCTAAACTACTACCACCTGCTTTCCTAAATCTCCAGCTTCTAGACAGAAGACTATGGGACTTCTCAACCTACATAATCATGTAAGCTGATTCCTTTTAATATATATATGTACATAAAGATTATTATTAAGATAATAATTACATATATTTATTATTTATTTGTTTATATGTATTATATATTTATTTATATATGAGTTTGTATTTATTATATTACATGCAAATACCTAATATATATAACCATTAACACCATTCATGATTTGGAAAAAAAATTAGAAATATAGGAATAGAATTAAACTTTCTAAAAAGTTCATCTATGAAAAACCCACAGCTAACATCATATTTAATTTATTCGAAAGATCAAATGCTTTCTCCCTAATATCAGGAACAGAGCAATCTATTCTTATTTCTATTCAACAGGAAAAACTGAAAAACCTAGCTACTGCAGTAAGGCAAAACAAAAATTCCATATTCATGTTGAAAAAGTAGAGGTAAGACTATCTTTAGTCACAAACAATATTTTAATCTATTAGAAAATTTTAACAATTTTAAAACAAAACAAAACTTCTATATTTCATAAGTGCACTTATCAAGGTCTCAGAATACAAGGTCAATATACTAAAATTAATTGTATTTTTGTATAGTAACAATTAACAAGTGGAAATGAAATTTAAAACCCAATATCACTTACAATAACATCAAAAACATCAAATACCTAAGAATAAACATAACAAAGTTTTTCAAGAACTCTACCCTAGAAAAAACATTATTAAAGACCCCAGAAAAATATAGTTTTTTTTACTATATTTGTGAATTAGAAGACTCAAAATTGTTAAAAGATTTCAGTTCTCTTCAAATTGTTATATTTAAGGCAGTTGATGTCAAAGTCACAGTGGCTGTAATTTATTTTTGTTGTTTTTTGTAAGAATTTGCAAGCTAGTTCTAAAATCTATATGGAAAGGCAAAGGACCTAGAGCAGTAAAAGCAGTATCAAAGAAGATAAAAGTTGGAAGATATACATTATGAGATATCAAGACTTATCATACATCTATAGTAATTAAAACAACATTGTCTGACGAGTACATGGAGAAGTCAGAAACACCAACACAAATACAATTATCTGATTTATAACAAAGAGTTGAAATTCATAGGGGGAGCGAATGATATTTATAAGTAGTGCTATGTCAATTGTATATCCACATGGAAAATAATGAACCTTGACCCCTGCCTTACCCACACCTCAAACGCAAACAAATGTGATTAAGTCATAGACCTATATCTGACAGCTTCTGAAATAAACCAGAGGATAATATTTTTATGACCTTGGAATAGACACAGGGTTTTTTTAAACAGGATAAAAAAACCCCACTAATCATAAAAGAAATAATCAGTACATTAGATTTCATTAAAATTAAGAATTTCTATTCATCAAAAGACACTATTAAGGTAAGCATACCACAGACTGGAAAATGGTATTTCAAATACCTAAAGTACATAAAGCTTTTTAGGATTTCTAAAAGTTAACTTTCAAATTAATAATAAAAAAATCATTCAAAAGAAATAGAAGCAAACACTTGACACTTCATGAAGGAAGATATAAAAATGGCCATTATACATATGAAAAGATTTGCAATATCATTAGCCTTTAGAAAAAAAATTCAATTAAAATCAGGAGATACCACTTTACACCCACTATGGCTAAAATTAAAAATCAGTATCAAATTCTGGTGAAAATTTGGATTAAAGAAAACTTGCTTACGTTGATTATGAGTGCAACTTGATACAAACATTTTAAAAAACTTTCTGGTGGTACTTACAAAAACTAAATATACCTATATCCAAGAATGGAATTACTGGAATTAATTCCATTCTTCAACACATAAGTGCTTATATCCAACAAAAAATATGGTAAAGGATATTTATAACATCTTTTTTCATAATATCCCCAAACTATAAACAACCCAAATTTCCACAGCAATAGACTGAGGATAAAACTTGTAGAACTGTCATACAATGGAATACTACACAACAACATTAAAGAACAAACAACTGATACATGCAAAAATGCACCAACAGGGTGCATGACTCCCAATGCTAAAATAAATGAAAGTCAGGCAAATCTAATCTTAGTGTTTTGGTGATAGCTGTGAGAATAGTATGTGCCTTTATGTAGGGAGGCATAAAAAAAGACACAGGGTTGAATAGAATCACCTAGGAAGCCGGAGTAGATATAGAAAGGGATGATCCTATATATAGAGATAGAGAGAGATAAAGATAGATGATAGATGATAGATAGATAGATGATAGATAGATAAATAGATAGATAGATAAATAGATAGATAGATGATAGATGATAGATAGATAGAGGGGGGAAGAGAGAGAAAGAGAGAGAGAGAGAGAGAGAAGAAGGATTTAGTGAAGTCAAAGATAAAAACCAGTACTTGTCTACACAAGACAAATGCTGAGAACTTTTTAATAAAGGACTGGTCAATTCTATCAAATGCTGCTTAGGGCATAAAATGTCAGTGAAAGAAATGACAGAAAATTAAACACTAGGTTGGAGAACATGGATATCATTTGTGAGCTAGACCAGTTTTATTGGTTTAAAGGCTAAAGCATGATTGGTGGGTTAAAGAGGCTTTGGATGAAGAAAACTGGAAGCAGAGAATATGGATAATTATTTTATATAAATTTTGCCATAAAGGTGAACAGAAAAATGGAGCAGAAGCTAGATTAAGAATGGGAGGTCAAGAGACTTTCCTTTGATAGAAAATATTATAAGATTATAACTAAGTTATAATCAATTAAAAAAGAAACCTTAAAGATGTATGAAGGGAAAGGATGGAATAGTGTCAGGAGCAAAGTCCTTTTAGAGTCAACAGAAGACAAACCTGGTTGTTTCCAACTGGAGTATTTTTCTGGTGAAACCTTGATTCAGTCACAAATATTTATGATTCCTGTTGCCCTTGACTTAATCTTGAAATCCCAACCACACAAACACAACAGCTTGTTTTCAGTTTCACAATTTTCTAAACAGTGTGTTTAACTGGGGTGGGTTTTCCTGACATACCACCAGTCTAAAGGTGCATGATTGCCTTACAAATAGAAGTGGCCTACGCTGCTTCTGTTAGAGCAAGTGATGAGGCATTGAGAAGTGCCCTTTTATCATGAAAAACATTAGAACACAAGGACTCCAGGAAAATGGCCAAATTACCAAATGGGAAAATAGAGAGTTCTTTTAGAAATGGAAATTTCTAGTAGAAAAATCCAGTGAGAATTTTCTCTTCTTCTATTCAGAACAAATAAATATAACCATAGAATAAATGGATGGACTTTTTGAATCAGAAATATAACACCACAGAATTACTAACTTTAAAAACCACCTAAGCATTTAAGCTCTCTGGAGAAACATGAACGTTGAACATTACTATTAAGATGCAAAATGATTATGATTTTTTTACTCACTTTTCTCTGTGAAAATTTAATGAATTATTTGGGGTTTTTCTTCCTCCTTATCTCTACTGGGTTTTCTTTTCCCATTAATGGAGTATTAATTTTATCCATTCCACTTATATGTTTTAATAATTTTTACTCTGATAAGCACTTCAGTGAAAAAGCAATGAACAGTGTGTTCAATTTAACATTGCTAAAAATGACTTTAACATTTATATTTCCTGAATGTAGTATTTGAACATACAGTATCTATCTTGTTTAATATATTTTGTGTTCACATTGTAATTTTATTCACATCTGTATGTAAAGAATAAAATCCAGTACTTACCCATGTTCACTAACAACTGAGAAAGAAGTCAGGAGAGCATTGGCTCCAAATGAGCATTAGCTTACTCTCAAAAAAAGTTCACTGGGCTTCAGGTCGCTGTCTTCACATGAATTGTCATGCTGACCAGCTGATAACCGGTGCACACATTCTGTTGTTGTTGTTGTGTTGCTGCTACTGTTGTTGTTGAAGCCAACTATTTGGAATTTAGAAAGTATTCATGCCAAAAGCCTTCTTGGTGACAGGCAAACTATTACATTAAGAAGATAAGGGCCAGTACAACTAAAGTGTATTCCATATAAACATTTTTTGGATGGGGGGCTTTAGTGAGGACATTTTTACTTTGGGATGAAAAAAACAAGAAAGGATCCCCTCAGCACAACTTTGGGTTTCTGACGTCTTTTTAATTTGCTGGTTTGTGCCTTCAGCTTATTTGTAGATGATACAACGAGGTGTGATCCTAGGTTTTAAGCTGTATATTGACAACAACATTGTCATATAATTTTGGGTTTCAATTTATACTTATCTGTGTCTTATGTTCTTTCCTATATTTTGCCAAAATCATAACACACCCCTTACTGCAACACAATAATTAATATTCAGCAGACATAATTTAAATATTGATATAATTCAATAAAGTCACCCATATTTGTGTTAACCACACACTCAAGTAATAACATTTGCATTATGGGACTCCCTAGAGTTCCTATTTTTCTCATGTTTGCCTCAAAATAGAGAATTGGACTCCAAACATATGGTGTTACTCCAAATTAAATTTTAAATGATATATAATTAGATTTATATTTGTCTTATAAATTAAAGTTACATTGTTGGCAACAGGAACCAGGGAGTTGGCTGGTTGTAGGAAATAACAAATTCTTCCTTCCCTTGTTTTGTCTGAATTCCTTCCTTTCTCTGTCAAAAATCACAATGCATTCTTCAAAAAGAACACACCATGAGTCAGAGAGATTCTGACTCTCTTGCTTTCATTCTGAGTACACCAGCACCGACAAATGACACAGTTCAATGCCAGGGCCCTGCCTGCTTGTCTATTAACCTAATTGACAGTGCCTGTGACATGTGTCGGAATGACTCCTCTCTGAACAGCTCACAGATTTGAGCAAATAGGAAGGGGTGGAGGAGGGAAAACCTAATCACTCCTGCTCCTTCATCTCTGGGAGAATAAAGTGCCAGCCTGACGGTTCAGGATCATGTCAAAAACTCAAAAAATTATTTGCAAGAAACATATATGCAATGAGGGGAACTTCCCAGGATGGACAATAGGAGCTGTGAGAGAGTATGTTATTAAGGGCCTTCAACATGGTCTTAGGATCAGGATACAGCTGTGTAACTGATCAACAAAGGAATTTTCAAAGGCTTCCTGGACAGTGATGAATAAAATTATTCATCTAAAGGCAGGTGCATTAAAAAGGAGAAACACTGTTAACTCCTAATATGGAGCATAAATATAAGGGTCCAAGAGGATGAGAGCAAGAGAATTATAGAAACTAAGCTCAGATATGCACGGTAAGGCTGATAAATTAGTAATATAGCCTCAGGCTTTTTGCCAAGAAAACTGACAACACCATGGCTCAAATTGTCATGAGACATGTTTAGTAGTATGTCAAAAAAGTCAAATTTCACTCCCCTTATCTAGCAGAGAACAAGAATATGTATATATTTTAAATGTCCCATTGCAGTCCCACAAGTTATATGAAACTTGCTATTTTCATGCCATATTTTCCAGTGTGCTACTAAGCTTTATCTTGCTTATCAAGATGGAAAAATTAATTTTTTAAACATCTACTAATCAATCCTTCTTTGAAAGGGGTCATGGAATGTCCCCAAATTAAAAAGAGAGAAGCCCAGCTAAGTATGTTATCATTTTTGGATCCTTCTCCCAGACATTTTCAAATAGCAAGACAGACCATGCCATACGCTAGTTAGTCTAGCCAGGAATTCTGGTAGGAAAACACTTCATGAACATTGTGGATGTTAATGGTTCCTATCAGTTTAAGCTCTGCAAATACTGTGTCTGTTCCTTAGAAATAATGATTATATTCCTTTGCTTCCAACTTCCATTACAGGCATTTTACAAACTACTTATTCATTAATTTATCCAACTAATATTTATTGAGTGTTTATTATGTGCCAGACCCTCTGAGAGAGGTTACTCATTATTGCTACTCAGTATAAATGTGAACTACGTATGAGTCCAAATTCTGCCATTTTTTTAATATGTAGAAGCTATTGAATTAATACCATCATTAGGATAAAAATTCCAAGGATGATTATTGTGTTTTTTTAAATCTGTTTCTTCTAAAATTATAAGCTTTGGGGACACAAGTATTGAACCTAAGTTGTTCTCATTTTTTTCTCCTAGACATCACCTCACATAGAAGACCTTCAATATTTCCTACAGATGTTGATATAGATACAAACAGACAAGTATATAAAATATAATCATCATTTATCAAAGCAAAGTTCAAAATGTTGGTTGACAGAGTATAATTAAGTAGAAGATGCCCACTGTTTATATTCAGCTATTTTATTTTTTTAAAGATTTTTATTTATTGAGAGAGAGAATTTGGTAGAGAGAGAGCATGAGAGGGAAGAAGGTCAGAGGGAGAAGCAGACTCCCTGCTGAGCAGGGAGCCCGATGCGGGATTCAATCCTGGGACTCCAGGATCATGACCTGAGCCGAAGGCAGTTGCTTAACCAACTGAGCCACCCAGGCACCCCCTATATTCAGCTATTTTATTCACCCATCCATCCATCCATCCATCCATCCATCCATCCATCCATCTATCCATCCACTTTCCATCCATTTATTTCTTCAATACTTTTTATTGACATAAGCTAAGGATAAAAGAGTAAATAAAGTAGACAAGGACTCTACAATCTCAAGAAGATTGTATTCTTCTGAAGGAGAAGAAACAAATCATTATATATTGTGGTAAGTACAAAGAAAGAAACCAAAAGACATACTGTAGAAAATACTGAGAAGAGATTACCTTAGATTACACTCCTCTTTGAGGAGGTGACATTTAATCTAAGAAGTGACAGAATTAGAGAATTTTCATTACTTTTGCAAGAGCAAAGACTCTAGAAAAAGAACTTGGTGATGCCTAATGTACTGGGTTGAATAGTATTCCCCCAAAATTCATGTCTGCTGGGAACCTCAGAATGTGACCTTATTTGGAAATAGGGTCTTTGTAGATATAATCAAGATCAAATGAGGTCAAACTGTATTAGGGTGGGCCCTCATCTAATGACTGCTATTTTTATAAGACAGAAATTTGGACATAGACACACATGGAATAAAGCCATCTGATAACAGAGGTAGAGATTGGAGTTATATTGTCATAAGCCAAGGAACACCAACAGCTAGACAAGGCAAGGAAGGATTCTCCCCTAGACCCTTCAGAGGGAGCATGGCCCTGCCAACACCTTGATTTTGGACTTCTAGTTTCCTAAACTGGGAGTCAATAAATTTCTACTATTTTTAACCATGAACTGTGTAGTAATTTGCTACAGCAGCCCTAGGAAACTAATACACCTAGGAAATGTCAGAAGGCTTCTGCTAAAACCAGTCAGAATGAAAACCTTCCTTTGCTGAAGCTGCTAATCTAGGTGATTCAAGCTAGAGTATTTGCCATGGCTAAAGGACACCTTGACAAAGAATAAAGGCATCATAAGCAAAGTTAAAGCTGAGAAAGCCCTCACTGGACATCTGGATTCAGCCTAAGGCCTTTCCTTATGTAAGTCAATTTGAGTTGAATTTCTGTCGTTTATGTCTTAAAAAAAAACTAAATAATACAGAAATCAGTATTTGGAAATAGCATGTTATACATGATGAATTCTAAAATATGGGCTTATATACATCAAGATGGAGTTCTGAGCAGTGATGAGATCCCTGTTTCAAACTGAGAAATTGGAAGTTCCTGTGTATGTCAGGAAAGCAACTGATTCAGCTTATGCCTGTTGTCTCTGGAGACATAAAGCCCATGCTTCACTGAGCCTGGAATTTGAGTGAATTCATAAAAAGTATCAGGTTTGTGATTATAATTTCTCGAAGCTCTTGGTAAAATCCAATGAGAAAGAAAAAACTTAACGAAGAGAAATGTAAGAAAATAGGTTTTTGCTAGAGTGACTCTATCTGCCTTTGGCCAGAAATTTAAAGTCAATGAACACCTAGATCATTGTGCATTTTGTTAGGTCAAATTATCTGACCTAAACTGAAGGACCTGGGAGCAAAGATAAGAAGGCTGGAACAAAGTGGGAGGGGACCTGGGGGGAGATACTTCCTGATTCCCCAGGCCCTTCCTAAGCACCTCTGCTCATCACTCCCTGCCTGACCACAGTGACAACTACCCTCATTGTAAAGGGCCATCACTGGGATGTAGCCTATAAGCAGGAATGGATCATACCTTTCTCCCCAGCAGGCTAGAAAGCACTGAGTCTGGTTTTTAAGAGATGGACAACCCCAAGCCATGGTTTAAGTTTAAGGACAACAATGTGACAAGATCTGACTTTGGGTATTAGACCATGAGTTAACCACAATTGACCAAAACTCCCAGAAAAACACCAAGCCTGAAAAACAAAGACCTGTGATTATTTAAATACTCTTCAGTTTTCCAAATCTGCACCAAATGAGCACAATCCGTAAATGAGTGTCTTCCTAGTACCCACCTCCAATGTGGTCATGGAAAATAATGAACAATGGACAAGAAGCAAAGACAGGAGAATCCAGCTTGGTAAATTTTTGCTCTCTTACTTTAGAAAAATATGCTATGTTCTACGAAGTTGTAAACTTCAGATGTGAGTTTATATTTGAATTTTCTTGTTTTCCCACTCCCAGGAAGTTGAGTGGTTTCACAGTGGTTGCATTGAGTATTTTATCCACATGTGTCCAGACTATGAGAAGTTATGCTGAATCCAATCAAGGTGAGTGAACCTTACCTTGCACTGACTTGGAGTTCAATGCCACTGGATATAAATTTTGGTTTTCTCCTGCTTACAAGGGAGTAAATATTTGGTTTCTTATAATGGCATAATATTCAATAGGAGAGTTTTTGAAATTCTATGTATCAAAAGAAAACTTTATGTGGATCATAAATACCAGGAGTTAGAGTTTATTGGGACATATTCTTTTTGCCTTCCTGACATCCATTTCTACTTTATCTGGTTCTTTATTTATTATAAAGTCATTTAATCCCTATTTGTAGTCCATGCCATTTGGGAATGAGGTCTGCCCCACCCCAGATCCAGACATCAGCATAAGAACCACACTCAATCTACAGAGTGACTAGCCCATAGATGGTGCATGGTCCAAGAGGAATCATTAAAACTTGATAAATTTGGGCTCCAATGTCGTAACATTCTGTTATAACATTCTGTTAACTTAGCAACTTAGAAACATTGAATCATTGACACAGATACACACCTAATAAAATTATTAGACCACAAAGAGGAAGAAAAACAGAGAAAGAAAGCGGGGGAAGGAGGGCAGGAGAGGGCACCCATACTCCCTGCTCTCCTCCATTCACTATAATTTCTTCTTCAGAATTGAAGAAATGGTAGTAGCTGTTTCAGAATCTCTCAAAGCAGCATTGCACATAATTGAAATGATGTTGATAATGGGTATGTAAGATTAGGACCTTGCACTCTAAATCCAATTGGTATTGCATGTGCATATATTAACAATGCAACTATGAACATCATTCCCTTATTGTATGAGTAAATAATAATTTATAACATTTTTCTGGACAGTCTTTTAATAAAACTTCTGTGCTCCACTAAGGTGAGCAGCATGAAATGCCTTACCTGGGCATCTCGATCTTCAGTCATACAACAGATTTTTCTTGATACTTTCAAAATAAGAAAATCATGTTTGTCATCCCTTCACCAGCAAAAAAAAGTTGTAATGATTTCTAAGGATAAATCTGAGTATTTTTTTTACCAGTATGATTACTTGAATACATTCTAAAAGCTTCTCCTGAATACTGTAGATAGTAAAGGGACAACTGAATCAGTTTAGGTGGGACATTTGAAATTGCCAACCACATAATGGAACTGCCTAATGAAAACCACTCCTACCACCCCCTAGGAGAAATGCTGTCCCCAGTGATTCTTCCTGCAAAAAGTTACTAGGGCCTCTGCCATGTATAAAAGGAGAAACCAACCCCACATCTCTGTGAAGGCTGACTGACAGGGACTCATGATAAATCTGAAGGTAGTAAAAGACAAGGATAAGCAAACATTTTTGCATAAGAGCCATTCAAATATGAAGTTGTTGAAATAAGAACAATAATAAACATAAACAAAACAAAGTTAATATTTCCCCTTCTCCTACAACCCTCTCCAAATCTCAAAAGAAAAAAATGAGTCTAGCAAGACTCAGGTTCATCCAAAATAATTTTACCCCAAAGGGATGTAAATGTAAGTTCAGTTGAGCAAGTGGTCCTTATGACTTTTTGTGCTATGGGTCACTGGAGAAACTCACTAAGTTTGAACAATAAAAGTAAAGTTCTGACTTCAGATTGCCTGGAATTTTAAAACTGAATTCCCAGGAAACTCACCACTGCATAATATATACTGAATCAATGTGGCTGGTTAATATTTTCACTTGTAAGGAGAAATTCAATACAGAAAAATCTCTCAGGAGACTTTAATTGAAATGAGGTGAATAGAGTTAGACCATAATCCACAGAAACACAGAGGAGGGATATCCAAGTCAGCTTGAGGTTTTTGGAAAGTGTTCCTGAATGAGAAAACTTCTCATGAACTGAGTTCCTTAGGACAGAGTAACAAGATGTTGGATGGGGAAAGACTATTCCATACTAAGAAAATAAAAATAGCAAAGAATGGTGACATAAATAGCCTGACATTTTTGAAAAACCACAAATTATTTGGGAAGATGATCCCCAAAGGATAAGTAAGACTTAGCGAGGGAAAAGGTGAAGGGAAGAATATTTTAGGCAGAGAAAACAGTGTGTGGGAAGACCCTGGAGAACAAAAGAACTAGGCACATTTGCAGACCTGAAGGAAAGCTGTTGTGGTTGGAGCATATTGAGGAAGGATGAGAGCAAATTGAGGTAAGGTTGGGCAGATAGAAGGGGCCAGCTCATGCAGTGTCCCATGGGCATGTTAAAGACTGTATTTTGTTTTTAGTTCACAGAGAACTATTAAGGGTTTTACAGAGGAGTGATCTTTTTTAAATGATTACACTGGATACCATGTGGAGAATAGATTATGAAGAGGCAAGAATGACCACAGAGAGAACAATAGCAAGACTCCATTTGTCCAGGAAAGATATGACAATGATTTGGACCAGGTTTGTGGTCTTAGGTTTGAAGAAAGACAGATAAATGAATATAATAAAACATAAGAGAAGTTAGATGGAAAGGACTGATTTGTTCTACAGCTATAGGAAAATATTAAGAAACTTTAAGATTTTAAGCAGGGATGTGACTTTATCTGGCTATTCTATGACAATAGTACAGAGGACTAGAAGAAGAAAGGCAGTCTAGAATTCTTTTAAAAAAATATCAGTCAGTGAGAAAGAAAAAGAGAGAAAAATAGAGGATGTGATGACAGAAGACATATTAAGGAAATAGAATATCTAACTCTTGATGAGTGACTATAAGTAAGGATGATGGAGAATGGAATGTAAGAGGAACAGAACTTTGGCTGAGTTTCTAGATGGACAGTTGTGACTTTAACTGATGTTGAAGCTTTAAAAGGAGACAAGAAATTTGGAGAATAAATAATAAATCATTTTCCAGATTTGCTCAGTTTGTGGGACATCCAAGAGAATACAGAAATGGTTCTGGGGCTTGGAAGGAAGGTCTGGATGACTCAGAGAGAATCAAAGTCACCAATGTAAAGGTGGTATTTGAAGTTATAGGTTTGGGAACACCTAGGTGGCTCAGTCAGTTAAGCCTCTGCCTTCGGCTCCGGTCAGGATCCCAGGGACCTGGGATCAAGTCCTGCATTGAGCTCCTTGCTCAGCAACGAGCCTGCTTCTCCCTCTGCCTGCTCCTGTTCCCCGTGCTTGTGCTTGCTCGCTCACTCTCTTTCTGATAAGTAAATAAATAAATAAAATATTTAAGAAGTTGCAGGTTTGCACGATTGTCCAGGAAGAATATTTCAAATAATTAAACTTTTTTTGTTAATTTTCCCAAAATACTGAAGCTTTAAGTCTATAAACCCCTCATTACCAGTGATTTTGACCATGTAAACAAGCTCACTCAAGTAAATGTGAGAGGGTTAACAACAAACAAAATAAAAATAAACCTATATTTTTCATACTCTCCATCTCACCCCCAAATTATTGAAAGCCACTAATATAGATTAATCGAGGCAAGCATCCCTGAGGAACACCAAAATTGCCTAAAATAATGGCCTTCATGGCAGGCTCTCAAAAATTA
Organism: Callorhinus ursinus; assembly: GCF_003265705.2. Classification (NCBI taxonomy): domain Eukaryota; kingdom Metazoa; phylum Chordata; class Mammalia; order Carnivora; family Otariidae; genus Callorhinus; species Callorhinus ursinus. Next base: position 3,154,691 of record NW_027397119.1, read on the forward strand.
TGTGTTGAATGTTGACCAGAACAATGAAAGATGAAATGAGACTAAGAAAATGGCTGAAGGGGAAGCAGGAAAGATAGTGCTAAGGAAGACAAAGGAAGAGATAAAAACCGTCAAAAATAGTGGGTGACTTTATCACACTCTATTTTAATTATTTTCTCTTTCCCCAAATTTAAATGACACATATCAGTCTGTTGTCCACCAAAACTAATATGCACTTGGACAATCATCTCTGAGCTGCAAGATAAACAAGGCAAATTGAGGATGAACAGAAATTTTTGCCTAGTTAGTCTTCCCTTAATGCTACCCTTTTATCTATCACTCAAAACAAACACCAGAATACTAGTGAATGAGAATGATTTCATTTCAAGGATAACCTACTGATAATAGCAAACATTAAAAAAATAAATAAATAAGTAGCAAATGGTACGAGATAAGCTCTGTAAATGATCACAATATCACAAGACCGAAGTGAGTGAGACTGAGAGTTGTTAAACTGGATGGTGAGATCTTTTGAATATTTGTATTCTTAGCACCTGGAATATGGTAGGCGCTAAATAAATGTTCAGTGACGTAGAGTGAATTGAATTTCCAAACTGAGGAGTCATGGTATTCTTTTCTTTCGCCCCTCATGGATGCCTTCTGATCTGGTCTGTCTGGCCTCTGGCTGGCGACTACCTGCTTATTCTCAGAAACTATGCTTAGACATCTCCAAAAGCCTTCCTTCAGCCGCCTCCTCTTAACGCCCCTGCATTGTCCCCTCCCCACCACCATCTCAGGGCCGAGCTGAGATGCCCCTTTTGCACACCATTGAAGCAATGGGGTTTCTCAATGAAAAGCAATTTACACCCCAGCTCTGTGACATTTAGCAGTGTTTGGGGACATTTTTGGCTGTCAGAACTTGGCTGGAAGTCGTGCCACTGGCATCTAGTGGGCAGGGGCCAAGGATGTTGCTAAACATCCTACAATGCACAGGACAGCCCCTCACAACTAAAAATGACCCAACTTAAAATTTAAAATGTCTATGATGCTCAGGTACAGAAGCCCTGTGCTAAAGCCTTTCCTGTGTGTATCTCACCTTGTACTTATTGCATTGTATTATAATTTTTTGTTTGTATCTACACTATATACACTTTAAAAGAAGGAACTTTCACCCTTTTATTCAAATTATCTGGCACTACAGATCACAAAGTTACACTTACAAACCAAGGATCATGAATTAATTTGTTGCTGGAGTCTTTTCTTTATTTCTAGTGTCTGGCCTCTAAAAAGTAGTAGATGGTCAATGAATGATTGAATAATGTTACTTAATTCTTGACCACTTCAAATTCATCTTTCATCTTCTAGCACACTCACATGACCTTGAAGAATTGTTATCTTAGTATTTCGAATTAGAATGTGTTGTTGTGTGTGAATGTGGATTTTTAATTCCTTAAGACTATGTATAAAAATTTAAAAGTAAACTTTTTCCAAGCATTAATCCTTGGGGTACTATATTGCTTACATTTCTCCATTATATAACGTATCCCTTTCTTTCCTTCATTGGCTTTCTATCTTTCTTATGGTTCCCTAGACATGGTAAAACAGGCTACAAAACTTATGGTAATTATATTGCCCAAAAGCTTTCACTGGGGAAAGATTATTGAAAGCCTAAATCCATCTTCAGTTATGGCCACTGCTTCTTCCTTCTCTGCCTGTTTATTTACCTACTCCAAGAACTTGCATAGGTTAGTCAGGCATAATTTCCTTTTACAGAGAACCATGATGCCTATCCCTCCATTAGTTTTGTGTTTAAATGTTCAATGGATTTGTTTTCCATTCCTTTTATAGCTGGTAACTTGTGAGGCCCCCTCAAGGGATAATATTAGCTCCTCTGAACAATCTGGACAAGAGATTTCAACCTACTGGGCAGAGAATGCTGGCAGTGTGGCTCCTGGGAAATGAGCATCTGTCTGATTTCCTACTGAGCTCATCTAATGCTGTGTCCCAAGGTATATATTTCCCCCTAACCTCAGTGGCTCTGCTGTTAAAGCAAGCATGATATTTACTACTACTCTGTCTGTAAGAAAAGAAAGATCATAGCCCAGTAGCATAAACAAGGACTTAGGAGTCCAGAAGACCTGCCTTTGAAACTCAGAGCTGTTCTTCTTTATCTGTGTGACCAGGAACATTTTTTTTTCTTTTCCAAGTCTATAGTTTATTGCAGGAAGAGGATTCAATACAGCAAAAACATTAAAGTAAGGATATGCATCACAGACAACAGCAAGGGGTCCGATAGACCAGACTCAGGTCTAAATGTCCTCCCTCTGTTAAGGATTATACTGGACACAGTTTTTCTCTCTGATTAGAACCAGTCTGTGGCTGGAACACTTTAGAAGCAGGAGCATGAAATGGAGTCTCAGACACGAATTTCTACAATTTGTTGGTCAGGTAGGCATATTTCTGCTTTGTAACCAACTTCCAATAGTCTCATCAAATGCGGTGTGAATCAGGGTGCCTGGGTGGCTCAGTTGTTTAAGCCTCTGACTCGGTTTCTGCTCAGGTCATGATATCAAGATAATGAGTTTGAGCCTTGCATCATGCTCAGCTTGGAAGGGAGTCTGTTTGAGATTCTTTCCCTCTGCCTCTCCCCCACATGTGCATGTGTGCGCCTCTGTGCACTCCCTCAAATAAATAAATAAATCAAAAAAATGAGGTGTGAATCATCAATATCACTCTTACCAATAAACAGTGCCAATAAACTGAGTACAAACTACCTCAAATCTTCTTAGACATATGGTTACAAAGCAATACTTTGTAAATCATTAAGTTTCATGCCTTGATCAGGGGTCATTGTGTTACAGAAACTTTAGCAGAACAATTTACGGTAATTCCAGGCCTGCTGAAATTAACCCTTACAGCACTATTGCTATGAGCAGCCACATTCCAGTTTTTTGATACACATATGCACATATCTCTTGGATGAAATTATGCTGGATTATAGGGTATGAATATATTTAACTTCAATATATAATGCCACACATTTTTCAAGTGGTTGGACCAATTTATAGTTATACCAGCAATGTATGAGGATTCTCATTGCTCTATAGGATTATATTATTGTTCCTTTGAAGTTTAGTCATTCTGGTAAGTGTAGTGACTTTTTTTTTATCAGAATTTCTCTGCTTACTAGTGAGGTGAGCCTATTTTCAGAACTTTATTGGCCATTTAGATACATTCTCTTATAATGTGGCTGTTAGATTTCATGCCTATTTTGCTATTGTGTTGTCCTTTTTTCCTAATTAATTTGTAGGATACCTTTAAATAGTCTGATTATGAATTCTTTATTATATGTATTTCAAATATTATCACCAATTCCCTACATTGCTTTTTAATTTTTTTAAGTAGCTCATAACTTTAATTCAATTAATTTAAACTAAAAGAAATAAAAAGTTATAGGAGAGATCATATGATATTTGTCATACACATATATAAAAATAGATGAGAGGTCATATAATATTTGTATTTTTCTGACTTTTTCACTTAGCATAATGCCCTGGAAGTCCATCCATGTTATTGTAAATGGCAAGATTTCATTCTTTTTTTATGGCTGAATAATATTCCATTATATATGAATATCACAGTTTATTTATCCATTCATTCATCAATGGACACTTACGTTGTTCCCATATTGTGGCTATAGTAAATAATGCTGCAATAAACATGTGGGTGCAGATATCTTTTCAAATTGTTTCATTCCCTTTGGATAAATATCCAGAAGTGGAATTGCTGGATCATATGGTAGTTCTATTATTAATTTTTTTGAGGAGTCTCCATATTGTTTTCCATAGTGGCTGTACCAATTTATATTCCCACCAACAGTGTATGAGGGTTTACTTTTCTCCACATCCTCACCCCCACTCATAATATCTAGTCTCTTTGAAAATAGCCATTCTAACAGGTGTGAGGTTATAGCTCATTATGGGTTTGATTTGCATTTCCCTGATGATTAATAATGTGGGTTATCTTTTCATGTATCTGTTGGCCATCTGTATGTCTTTTTTGGAAAATGTCTATTCAGATCTTCTGCCCATTTTTTATTTGGATTGTTTTCTGCTATTGAGTTGTATGAATTCTTTATATATTTTGGATATTAGCCCTTTATCAGATATATGACTTGCAAATATTCTCTCCTGCATTTAGTAGATTGTCTTTTTGTTTTGTTGAACCAGAAACATTAACCCCATTTTCCTTGTCTGTAAGCAGAAAATAATATCTACTTCAGATACTTAATGAGTTACACATACAAATATTTAGCAAAGGATTTGGCCATTGTTAAGCATTCAACAAATTAGAGCTTATCGTTTTTCCAGGAACTTTGTTATGTGTTATCCCATAGCAGTGAATTAGAGAGTTCAAGTATAAGATCTAATTTGAAATCCTTTTTTTAATGAGAGCGATGAGTGCACTGAATCATGCCAACAAATTTTATCCCCTGCAGGAAGAAATATAAAATGTAGCAATAAAGCACAATGTGGATTTTCTTGGTGGGGCTTCACATCTGGTAATAGAGCTCAATGAGCCCCTCTGATAAAGTATTCCCAGGTAACTCTCTTTTGGATTAGTAGCCTGCTAGATCTTTATTCTGTCTAATTTTCATGTGGCTGCTTCTTTTTTCTCAATCACAAGGACCAGAGATTCCAGCTGGTTAATATGTTGCACACTGTGAAGGAGACGCTATTTTAAATTAAGGCACTATATGAGAACACGCAAGAAGCATATAAAATCATTTGACTTTTTTGACATTCCCATATTTTTTGCATAAATACATAGAGGGCACCTTCCAAATCTCCCCAATGGTCTGTCACAGTTAATCTCAAGGGGAATACAAATCACAGTAGCCGAGTCTCAAGAAATACACTAAAAGCAAGTGACTCAAACTCTCAAGTGGCTCCACTCTGCTCATTTGTTTTTCCACAGACTAGATTTTGTGCCTGGGTGATCACTTTTCCTTTAGCAAGAAGTAAATTGTATTTCAGCTGCTGCTCTTGCATATTTGGGACTCCACAGATCTTTGATTGCTGAGATGTATATTGCATATAGAGCTGGCTTTAATGACGTGTTCATGGAAAACTGATCTGCCTCGTCAGGAACTGACATTCATCTCAACTCAGTGGAAGTTGCTGATCTGTTGCCAAGTGCATAGCTTCTCAGAGATCAACATTCAAAGGCAGCATTATTAGTAATAATAATATGTTGAAATCCATGCTATAAAGCTCTTCAAATACTCACATTCATTCTTCTCTTAAAGCCAAATGCCTTCAGTCTTCAATAATCTGTATTTTAACCAGGATCTTAGCCCTGGTAACTTTTTAAAAATTTTTAAATGATGGCAACTTAAGAACTACCTTCTCAGTAGGTCTAAGACCATTTTTATATAAAGTAAATGCCTAAAACTCATTTAGAAAGAAAACATTCAGAGCAGCTATGCATTTCAGTACCCATTCTTGTGTGTTTGTCAAGACAATTATTTCTCAGGTACCACTAAGAACATGAAAGTGGAGATTTAAAAAGATAATGAATCAGCCAAGTTGAGAAAATCCCTACTATGACTTGTATTCAATAAGGAAATAAGAGACCATTATACTTTTGGATTTATAACAAATAGGCCTTATAAGCTTTTAGAAATTTGTTTATGGCAATGTGTGCACGTATAATAAATGTAGCAAAAACAATTCTTAACCCACTCACTCAAAAGTGTAAGAAGTAAAACTTCCTTTTTGTCATTGAATTTACTTTTCTATTTTTAACCCCTATTTCTCTTAGTTTTCATTTAGGTCCTGGATCTCCAACATGAGGTCAAAGCTTGTGGGAGGGGAAGAAGTCTGATCTGAAGCTTGGTTTCAAGATTGTTTATTGATGCTATCCACTGCAATATCCTCATTCCCCCTGGTCCTTCATCAGTCATGTAAGTTTGAGCTGAATTGTCCCTCATTCCTAACCTCAAGGCCTCACAGGATTTTGCCCTCACTACCTTGATGTCTTTCCTCAGTGCATGGGCATCATTTTATTGCTGCTAGATAACACTACCCATAGAAATTCTATTGAATTAAAACCTTGTTGATGTCTAGATCACCCTTGAGCATATGTATGACTGACCTTGTTTCATCTTTAATAGGCTGCAGAGACACGGGTTTTTGCTCCTGTTGGCTCTGAAACACTAGGATTTATATCTAGGATTTCTGCATTGGGTGTGGGACTTGCACTTTTGGGGGAGAGCGGTGTTTCCCGCAAACCCAGCAGTTTAAGCTCTCCTGGCTTCCCTTCTAAGGAGATTCCCACTCCAATCTGGGAAAAGGGAAATTTGTCTCTAGACAGGAAGCCCTACTCTGAGTTCTTCATATGTGTTTTGAATCTGTTCTTTGGGTCTCATGTCCCTTTGAGTCTTCTGTTTATGTCCAGGAAAAGGCAGAAATGGCTCTCTTGTCTCCACTTTTTATTATAAAACTCCTTCCCTAAAGCACCGAAAGCTCAATGGCCTGAGTACTCAAATTTGAGAAGGGTTAAGTAGTATAAGGAAACACAGGAATAAAACTTTAGTTCATATTTCAAATATTGTCACATTTCACTAAATATTATTGAATTCCAACTCTCTGTCATGTGAAATAGCAACACAATTTCAGGAGAGATTTCTATTTTATAGAACACCTTATTTTCAGCATATAATCAATAATTTAGATATTGATAGGCAAAGAGAATCCTTAAATATATGTGTCTCTCAGGTCTTTATTCTAAATGACCCTGAACTTTTTTACTCTGAAAATCAATTTTTCTGAATCAGATCCCTTGAAAACCAGTATCTATAAATAACAAGCAGAAGGATGATGAAGGTAAGAAAGAAAAAGGAATATAAATTAGCCAAAGACCCAATTATATTTGGCTGCTTAGATTCCCGGATTGATTTTACTTGATTTTTCCAGCCATTAGTAAATGTTATGAGACCCTATCAACCAAGGCAGGTAGAATGCTTTTTTATATCCTGCTTTCTCTGTATGCAACACTCATCTTCATCAACTATTCTTTGTCTGCTAAACACTAGTTCAATTTTGAATCCTTCCTCCCTCAGGCTACGTGAGTTGTCTTTCCCTGGACTTTCCAAACACTTTTGCCCCATTGTTGGAAACCAATCACAAGTTGTATTTACAACAATAGATGTCTATTTTCTGTACTGTAGTCTATGTTTCTAAATGTCTTTTTTACCTTGTATTACTGATGCTCAGCATAACATTTGGATGGTCATTAAACGTTAAGTATGAGGAATAAAGAGGGAGAGTCAAGTAAGAGTAAACAGTATCCTGGTAGAGCTGGCCTTTAAAGTTTATTCATTAGTTCAGTTATCCAATCATCCAAAAATACATATTGAGCACCTACTATATGCTAAGCACTGTATAGGCATTAGATTTAGTACAGTGAACAAAATAGACAAGATTCCCATTGAGCTTACCTTCTAAAAGGGGATGAAGACAATAAACAAACAAATGTATAGAACATCACGCTGTGATCAGCAATCTGAAGACAATAAAACAAAGTAGATAAACAGAGTGGACCCCACATTGGAAAGTTACTCTCTTTTATAGAGAGCAGTTCCAAAAGGTCTGACCACCTCAAATCAGGTTATATTTGGGCAAAGACCTAAAGGATGTGTGGAAATGAATTATGTAGATATTAGGGCTGGAGGTGAGGGGGGACCATTCTATGCAGAGAGAACTCTACGTGCAAAGGTACTGGGGTAAAATGATACCCACTGTGTTGAAGGAACAGGCATGAGGCAGTATAAGTAAAATGAGGAGGAGGGTAGGTAATTAGGTCTGAAAAGTCTTCTATGTAGGTATTTTTAGTCTGTGACAAAGATTTTGGATTTTATTTGGAATATGATGGGAATTGATTAGAGGGTTTTAGAACATAAGACTGACATGCTCTTAAATCATGATTGACATAACTTAAGTTTTAAAAGTGCCATTCTGAATGCTGTGGTAGAAAAGCCTGTACAGGAGCAAGGGTGAATGCAGCAATACTGGTTAGGAAGTTATTAGAATAGCGCAAGTGAGAGTTGATGGACTTAGACCCAGGCTCTGGGAAGTTGGCTGACTCTGGATGGACTTAGAAGGAGTAGCCCCTAGAATTTCCTCATGGAATGATATGCATTATTAGACAAAGATCTGAACTAAGGATTACTCAGGATTTGAGGCTTGGCCGATATCCTGAGAGGAGGAATACTGAGGACACAGCTATTTGTGAGCAGAGGAATCAAGAGCTTTGTTCTGGACATTGGAAGGAAAAAGTTTCCCTTGCCTCTCTCAGGGTCCTAGGCTGGCTCTGAAAATTAAACTGAAAAAGATTAACAGGAGAAAAGCTTACACATTTTACTAAATTTGGGGTACCTCGGTGGCTTAGTCAGTTAAGGATCCAACTCTAGATTTTGGCTCAGGTCATGATCTCAGGGTCATGAGATCCAGCCCCAAACTGGGCTGTGCACTCAGCAGGGAGTCTGCTTAAGATTCTCTCTCCCTCTCCCTCCTCCCCGCTCCCCCTGCCCCCTGCACTCTTTCAAAAAAAAAAAAAATATATATATATATATATAAAATTTTCACATACACAGTAGCCTTCACAAGAGAATGAAGACCTAAAAGAGTAACCAGTGCAGGAAGCTTTTATATGTTTTAGACAAAGAAACAATAGCATGTGAAGAATTGACAAGACATGGGTTTGGGTTAGGGGTAATAAATAGTTTTAAAAAAAGTAGGGAGATAAGGGCTAATTTAATAAGGTTTATTTGTACAGATTTCTTGACCCCCAATTCCCCATCTATGGTGATAAGAATATCTTCTTTCTTCCCAGGTATGGCAAGGATAACTTTCACAAGGAAGTTTTATAACTGTTTCAGGGAAGAAGGGTGAGGGAGGGAAGATCAAAGTGTCCTTCCTACTTCTGCTATTTTAATTTCCTTCAGCTTAAGATATTTAATATGCCAACATACTATATTTTGGGATAACCTGTCCTGAACCCCATCAACATGTTTACTTTGAGATGCCTATTTGACATGCATGTGGAGACATAGAGTAGGGTGATAAAAATAAGAGTTGGCAGTGCAGGGGAGAATGTGAAACTAGAGATGTGATTCTGGGAGTCATCTGCCTATAAATGGCTTTTCAAATCATGGAAATGAGTGAGATTACATAGTGAAAATATAAAGAGATAGACTAGAGGAGTGAAGCCTGGGCACTCTAATGTTTAGTCAAAATAAGTAAAAAAGAAGAGAGGGGAGAAAAAGAGGTGATCCTCTACCTCTGATATCCGGCCAAAATATGTAGGAGTCGTAGGGTAGTGTGGTCAGCTGGGCCAAATCCTACTGAAAGGCAGGTTAGGGTAAGGACTGAGAATTACGAATTGAATGTGGCAATGAAGCAGCCATTGAAGACACTGATATGGTCATTTTCAACAGAATAGTGGGGACTAAAGTCTGATTGCTTGTTCAAGAGAGAATTGAAGGAATAGTGAAAACCATAATTATACACAGTTCTTATAGGAGATTTACTATAAAAATAGAAATAAGGCACAGACAGACATGGATTTGGGTAAAGGGAGAGATTATTATAGTTTTAACTTTTAATTTTGAAATGATAGTAGATGCACAAGATGTTGCAAAGGTATTACAGAGATCCTGTGTGCTCTCCACCCAGCCTCGTGGTACAGGAAAGATTTAAAAATAAGATATAGTTCTGTGTTCTTAGGAGAATTATCCAGTATATTGGGGAAAATGTATAATATAGGATAAATGGAGGTAAGTGTAACTGTGAAGCTCTTTGTTTGATGAAGGGATAAGATCTAGTACACAAGCAGTAAAGTTGGATCTGAGCAGGACATTGTTACTAGTGGAAAGACATGCTATACATGATTTATATGTTTCTTGGTAGGAACATGTATGAATTTTTATCAAATTGTTCCTATTTCTTCAGTGAAGAAGCTGAGCATGTGGAAGTATGATGAGGTATTGTTAGGTTGGGAATGATGTGAGTCATCTTGAAGAGGGGTGGGAATCTCTGGACTAAGAAAATTTAGTAGGGTTGCTGTTAGCACTAAGGCCTCTGAAAGGTTTGTGGTCATAATTTTAAAATGAGACTAATCAGCCTTAGAGCTTGTTTTTCTTCAATCATATTCAATTGTTTGGGTGAAAGTGTAGAATAAATGGAGAGTTGGATTTTAGCCAGAGATGGAGTTTTGACCAGAAAGTAGGGCGAAGAGAAACACTAGTAAGAGAACTGGAAATATATACTAAGGAGGGATTTCTGTGATGGCTCACGAAGTCTAAGCCAAGTAAGGAGGGAAGAGAGGACATACAGTGGAAAATGGCCAATGGATTGTAAACCCCAGCAGAGATGAATATTTCTAGAGTTTGGAAACTGAAATGAATGAGCTTGAAATACAGGCAGTAAAGGTCAGAGAGATGGATATTTGGAGTTTGTGGAACCAGTGCAGTTGTTGGTAATGAGTAGGTCTGGATAATGACCATGGAAGGAAAAGGCTAAGTTGAAAAATTACCGAAATTATGGTGGTAGTAGTTTTTGACAGAATAGCAAAAGCCAGATAGTAAAAGATTTGAGAAATAAGGGGAAGTGACCCAGACATCTATGAACAAGCCAGAACCACCAGCCATAGGACACCCATAAGCAAATTAGGAAATAAATAAATAAGTAACCCCCCCACCACCACCCTGGGGGAGACACTGCTGCACAGGTCAACTAGGAAGTGAATGATTCATTTGAACATCTTTAAAAAAAGGAGTCTCATCCTTGACAAAGATGCATCCCTGAGCCAGGTCTCATGACTTAAGAAGAGCTCCATGAACCCTTTAGATTAGAAATTATTGTGTAGGTACCCTTTTGTCCTTGTACAATTATATGTGTCACCTGTGGCTGTAATAGGTGATTGAAATTCAAAGAATCTGGGCATGTTAAAAGGAAGGAAGCAAACTCTGGAAGCAGCAATTAAGAACAAGAACACTAACTTCCTTCCCCCCAGGCTCACCAGCATATGAGTGTGAAAGGAAGAATTTCTGTAGAATCAGTGTTCTCAGGAAGCATCCAAGCGTTAGTAGAAGGTAATGTGTTACTTTCATAAGAAAATGAGGATATAGGGATTTTACTCATGAAAAGTAATGTGTTTCATAGATACAATGGAGGGGTTCGGGGATTTAGGAGGTTTTGAGGCTGAATCTTAGACTTCTTGTGAAGATTTAAATAACTTTGGATGAAGAGAATAACAGGATTAATCCTCATTGCATTTTGAGATAAGATAGACGCTCCATTCTAATTACGGCCTCCTTTTGAGGACTAAATTCTTTGGCATCCTTGATGAAGTAGAAATGCTGATAGAGTAAAACTGGGGTTGGCTCAAAGGCTACCTTTGCCCATCTTTGCCCAACTTTGCCAAGATTACTGTGGAAGCTACATGAGGGATTTACAAAGAGAATTAAGTATATGCCAAAAATCCGAATCCCTACTACCCTTAATAAAACGTCATTTATTCTAAATAAATTGATTAGAATTTGTCTTATTTTGACCTGAGCTGAGTTAAAGCTTACTGTTTTGTGGTATTTGAAGATAAGGTTTACTCAGCAAAGTATTACTACAAATAATATTGCAGATGTTTAACTTACTTAGAAGTACTCTTTCAGTGACATTTACACATGAATGTGTTAAATTGATCCTGTTAATTTACGAGTCATTTAATTTGTTATAAATATATATGAGTGCATTTTCACACAGTAAAATCCTATTTATGATAAATACCCTGCCAAAAATTTGCCTCTATAAATATATAAATGCATACTTATTCTAGTAGGAAGTGTGTTTCCAATTTTGTCTTAACAACAGAAAACTTAATTCTGTGCCCAGTTATACAATCTTAGATAGCTATAGCATATACTCCTGCATCCTTTATTGTTTTAAGTCTATTGAATACCTAAATGTTTAATTTTGTAATAACTTATTAACCTATAAGGTAAAGATGACAAAAATTACACTACCAATCCCTACAAGTTTTAATATATACACTTGTCTCTTTTATATGAATTTATTAATAAATTGTTATCCAAATGAATATATAGTTTTGTAAGCTGTTTTGTTTCCTATACAATAGGTATCATTAAAAGTATATATTTTTTAAAAGATAATTTTAACTTTTACCAATAGTCATGGTGAATTAACTGTTATCAGATTTGCCTATAGGAAATGATTAAAAAACTGCACTCAATATGAAACAGTTGTTAGCAGGCACTGAACAACAAACAATACAAGTCTGTGATTACTAAGGAAAGCGAGGGGAACATAGCCCTAATATTGCCCTAGCTTTCTAGCTGGAGGCACTTTCCAGACTGCAATATATGAAAATATAACCCAAGCAGAGCATGCTTCATATACAGAGAACACAGAAATAAAGATTTGGGGGAGCCAACGTGGTTGGAATTTAAAAGGCAAAGAACCAGAAAGGCAATAAATAAAAGAAGAAAAAGAAGAAAAGAAGAAAGAGGAGGAGGAGGGTGGGGAGGAAGGGAAGGAGGGAGGGGGGTTAAAGGGAGGAAGGAAGGGAGGAGTCATCCAGAAATCTGCAATAGAGGAGCCCTTGATTCTTTGGCTCAATACTAAGCTGAGCTTGGGTAGGAAGATTCCATGAAGTTAAACAAAAACTACCAAGGAAGAAACAACTATTGGGAGTTGTAGCTAAATGATTTCCGGACCTGAAATAGGACTGAGAATTGTTTGAATTCTGACCAGAGTAAAGATTACTTATTCAAATCCCAGGGCATTCAGTAGAGACTCTAAAGGGTAAATTTAGTAGAACTAAACTATCTTTAAAGACTGCTATAGAACCTTTTTTTTTAAATATTTTTTTATTATGTTATGTTAGTCACCATACATTACATCATTAGTTTTTGATGGAGTGTTCCATGATTCATTGTTTGCTTATAACACCCAGTGCTCCATGCAGTACATGCCCTCCTTAATACCCATCACAGGGCTCACCCATCCCCCCTTCCCCTTCCCCTCTAAAACCCTCAGTTTTGTTCCCAGAGTCCATAGTCTCTCATGGTTCATCTCCCCCTCTGATTCCCCCCCCTTCATTTTTTCCTTCCTTCTCCTAATGTCCTCCATGCTATTCCTTATGTTATACAAATAAGTAAAACCATATGATAATTATCTTTCTCTGTTTGACTTATTTCACTTAGCATAATCTCCTCCAGTTCCATCCATGTTGACGCAAATGTTGGGTATTCATCCTTTCTGATGGCTAATATTCCATTGTATATATGGGCCGCATCTTCTTTATCCATTCATCTATTGAAGGGCATCTCGGCTCCTTCCACAGTTTGACTATTGTAGACATTGCTGCTATGAGCATTGGGGTGCATGTGCCCCTTCTTTTCACTACATCTGTATCTTTGGGGTAAATACCCAGTAGTGCAATTGCTGGGTCATAGGGTAGCTCTATTTTTAACTTTTTGAGGAACCTCCACACTGTTTTCCAAAGTGGCTGTACCAACTTGCATTCTAGAACCTTTTTAATACAGTTTAAAAATAAGCCTCAAAACACTAGGTTGACCCACAAGTAACTTACCTGCCCAACAAACAATCAAAGAAAAAAAAATCTAGGTTTTTAAAGAATGACATCCAAAACTTCAAAAATATAACATTCATAATGTCAACCATCTGAATAAGAACTGCTAGACATATGAAGTAAGTAGCCAAGAGAAAAACCAGTCACTAAAAACAGGCCCAAATACAATGGAATTGAGCAACTTTTATAAATTTCAAGGATTTAAAGGAAAAGATTACCATAATAAAGAGAAAAATGAAAGATTAAAAAAGAACCAGATGGAATACTAGTGCTGAAAAAAAATGTGATATCTGAAATAAAAAATATACTGATGGGCCTAATAGGAGATTAGACATTTCAGAAGAAAAGATCAATTAACTTGGGGATTTTACAATAGAAATTATCTAAAATGAAGCACAAAAGGGGGAAAAAAGTGAACTAGAATAAAGAATGAATAGAGCTCTGATGAGCTCTGGGAAAAAATACCAAGTGGTCTAATACATATTATTTACCCACATCAGGAATAAAAGAGAGGACATCACTACAGATCCTATAGACATTTAAAGGATAAGAGACCTTATAAACAAATTTATGCCAATAAATTTAACAACTTAGATAAAATAAATGGATTTCTTGAAAGATACATATTACCAAAACTGAATGGTAAGAAATAGAAATTCTGCATAGCTTCATACCTAAGAAAAATAACTGAATTCACAACAAAACCCTCAAGATAACTCCTGGTCTAGGTGGATTCACTGGTGAACTTTATCAAATGGTTAATCAATAAATTATATAGCTCTTTCATCAACCTTTTCAGAAAGTAGAGGGGAAGGAAACAATTCTCAACTCCTATACCTTAATAATAAAACCAGGGAAAAACATTAAAAGAGAAGAAAATTAGAGGCCAACATCCTTCCTAAACACATAAATCCTTAATAAAATATTTGTAATATTGTGATACATATATAGTATCAGGACCAAATGGGATTTATCCCATTAATTCAATGTAAATCAGTATAAGTCATTGTAATCAGTAATCAATGTATTTCATCACACTATCAGAAGGGGGGAAATAGATAAATGAATAATGCAACTCATCACATTAACAGAATAAAGGGGAAACGCATAACTATTTCAACTGATGTAAGGGCATTTAACAACATTTCACATCCAAGAGACAAAACCTCTTAGTAAACTAGATATAGAAAGGAATTACATCAATCTCATAAGGAGTGTCTACCAAAACCTATAGATAATCCATATTTAGAGACAAAACTCTAAGATTAAGAAAAATAAGAATTTCTTTCCCTCACCACTGCTACTCAACACTGTACTGGATGCCCCAGAATAGCAGGACAAGAAAAAGAAGCAGCCTTCAGTTTGGAAAGAAGGAAGTAAAACTCTCATTATTCATATACAGCATTATCATGTATGTAAAAAATTCTAAGAAATCTGTATAATAGCTATTATGACTAATAAGTTAATTTAGCAAGATTATAACAAGTAAGATCAAGAGCAGAAGCCAATTTTTTATAACTTATCAAAAAACAAATGGAAAATGAAACTTACAAAATATTTTCATGTATAATAGGATAAAAAACAAAATTCTTAAGGATGAATTAAGAAAGGAGTATAGGAATTACACACTAAAGACTAAGAAACATTGCTGAGAGAAATTAAAGAAACCCTAAAAAAATAGTGAATTATACCATGGTTAGAGATTGGAAGATTATATGATTAAGGTATAATTTATCTAAATCAATCCTTAGATTCAATACAATTCCAGGCTTTTTTGGTAGAATCCATTGAAATGCAGATTCAGCATTTCACAACTTATCTGGAAGTGTTAGAAACCTCAAATAGGTAAAATAATTTTGAAAAAGAAAAGGAACTAATTCAGAGGACTTACATTACTTGCTTTTATGATTTATTATAAAGTTATAGTAATCCAGACTGTATGGTATTGATATAAGGATAATACATACATCACTGGATCAGATTAGAGAGAACAGAAATAGATTGGAACATATATTGATTTTCAACAAAGTTGTCAAGGTAATTCAATGGAGGAAAGGATAATCTTTTCAACAAATGATGCCAGAGGAACTGCTAATTCACAGGAAAAAAATAAATTAACCTTGCCTCTTACCTCATGCCTTACACAGAAACTAACTAGAAATGGACTACAGACCTAAATGTAAAAAGCCAAAATAAAACTTCTGAGAATAAACTTAGGAGAAAATCTTTATAACTTTGGAATAAGCACAGATTTCTTAGGATACAAAATGATTACTCTAAAATAAAAAATTGATAAATTGGACATCATCACAATGAAAAAGTAGAGTGACAACACTAAGCCTTGACAAGGGTATGTAGCAACTAGAACACCATTACATGGATTATTTTGCTAGTGAGACTCAAATGTCACAGCTATTTTGGGCAACCATTTGGCAATTTATTATAAATTTAAACATGCATCTACCCTACATCCAGCAATTCTACTCTCAAGATCAATGAAAATATATATGTCTACAAAAAGATTTCTATAAGAATATGTGTAACAGCTTTATTCATAATATCCAAAAATGGGAAATGAAAATTATACTTCAGTAAAGTTGGTGTTTGGGCCAAGTTGGATAGCTTATAGCATAATTGGGTATGAAGACAAAATAGATTATAAATATTATCTAATTGTTGGTAAACTTTCAATGGGTGTACTCAAAATCTGATGGTAACCACTATAGCTAGTATAGGTGTATGGGAAAAAAAATCTATTATTGTAACGATAGACAGAAAAGGGTGGGAGAGAGATGGAAAGCAACAGGAAAACATAGGAAAAAAATATGTAAAATAAGTGTGATAAAATATTTAAAAGACACTGTTAAAAAAATAGAGATCCCTCTATATGATGTTAACAAGAAACAAATCAAGTAACAATAGAACTTAGAAATAAAGGCACAGAAAAAAATATACCAGAAAATGGAAATAACAGAAAGCAAATGTAACACCATTAATAATGTATAAAATAAAACCAATGCAGAAAGCTGAATCTTAACATTAACAAATGTTATTGTTTATCAGAGTGGATCTTAAATCTTTGTTTTCCTTTCAATATGGAGGTTCCTCAAAAAGTTGAAAATAGAGCTACCATGACCCAGCAATTGCACTACTAGGTATTTACCCCAAAGATACAAATGTAGGGATCCGAAGGGGTACATGCACCCCGATGTTTATAGCAACAATGTCCACAATAGCCAAACTATGGAAAGAGCCAAGATGTCCATCAACAGATGAATGGATAAAGAAAATGTGGTATATAGATACAATGGAATATTATGCAGCCATCAAAAAAACCAAAATCTTGCCATTTGCAATGACTTGGATGGAACTAGAGGGTATTATGCTAAGTGAAATAAGTCAATCAGAGAAAGACATTTATCATATGATCTCACTGATATGAGAAATTCTTAATCTCAGGAAACAAACTGAGGGTTGCTGGAGTGGTGGGGTTGGGAGGGATGGGGTGACTGGGTGATAGCTATTGGAGAAGGTATGTGCTATGGTGAGCACTGTGAATTGTGTAAGACTGATGAATCACAGACCTGTACCTCTGAAACAACACATTATATTTAAAAAAAGAGAGAGAGAGAGAAGAGAGCAGGAAGGGAAAAACAAAGGGGGGGAAGCCAGGGGGGTTGGTGACGAACTATGAGAGACTATGGACTCTGAGAAACAGACTGAGGGTTTTAGAGGGGAGGAAGGTGGGGGGATGGGTTGGTCTGGTGATGGGTATTAAGGGGGGCACGTATTGAATGGAGTACTGGGTGTTATATGCAAACAATGAATCATGGAACACTACATCAAAAACTAATGATGTAATGTATGGTGATTAACATAACATAATAAAATAAAATTTAAAAAATAATCTTTGTTTTCCCTTGAATTTGCCTCATTTGCTTTTTAAAAAAATAACTCTATTAAAGGAAAAAGAATAAAGCATATAACATAAAGATGAGGCCATTATAATAGTTCACAACATTTTTCTCTAAATTTCAGTCATTCTGACTTAAAATTCCATTTGGAGGATACCAACATTCCAGTTTAAATCTCTATTTTTTTAGACAACCATTCTTCCCTTTCTCTAGGGAGATACTATAGATAAGGCATGCCTGTTTCACCCTCAGCAGACCTCTTGGCAATTCAATCTGTACCATCTGCATAAAAGGTTTTTCCAGTTTTCTCTAAGAACAATAGATAGTTAACTATTATTTTATCAGATACATAATAGGAGTTCCTGCTAATGTAATATAACACTCCCCCCTAAAAGTTCATCTTCTGAAAAATGTCACACTAAAAAGAATATCATTTTAAGGGAAAAACAGGGTTGAGATCAGTCAAAACCTCTGAAACTTTTTGTTCAGAGCACTAACATAAACAATAGTAACCTAAAACTGTTCAAGCACGGTTAAAAAAGAAAACACGTTCAATCCCTAAAAAATATCATTGAGTATAAGGCTTTACCTTTGGGGGAGAAAAATAAAGGTCAAACTAGGGAGGACTGTAGGAAAAGATTAAAGCTGCAAATCTATGGAGAGAGGGCAAATGCACTTGCAAGACAGAACATCTGGCCTAGCGGAAGCAAGAGGAAGAATATGAGGGCACGTCCAGTACCACATCCTGGTTAGGTGCTGAGCTCAACTTCAACACACACTTGAGGTTCAGCTGCTGTTACTTGGTAGGGTAGAAGCATTTATCTGCTGAAGAGAATCACCTATGAGCCAGTGAGTCTTCTATGTCATGACATCATCCCCTGTTTATGAATCATATTAACCAATTTGCATTAAAGAAACATTTGCTATGGCAAAATAGGGTGTAACTAAAAAAGACATAACCAGGTGAATTTTCCAAAGCAATAATGATATACTATAACTGGTATAAATAACTACCAACCACTCCCCAAAGAATAAAACTTAAAAACAAATAATCAAAATAACAAAAAATAATTTCAAAAAAGCATCTTTTTTCCCATCATGCATCTTACTAGTCAATAAATTGTAACTCAAAAAGGAAAGTTCCCAATACCTGATAATAGTTTATGGGAAAATAAAAACTACTAATCCATACCAAAATAAGATAAATGATAAGAATATTACATTTTTTATAAAGCTATCATTATTTAAAGAACTATTCTTTGTATGTAGAGTGACCAGACACAATTTACCTCAAATTACTATCTGTTGCTACTTTTTAAATTATCCTTGTTTTATTATATGGGAATCCTATTTATAGCATTTTTTACTTTTTTTTTTTTACAATATAGTGGTCTATTGTTTCTTTTTTAAATAGTTCAGCATAAACAACATGTACAAGTGTATAAATTACCTTTAATCTGAGCCCTAGTAGAGGACCTGCAGAGGCTGTTAGCTTATAATGTACCTTAATCAAGAATTTACACTACAAGTGTGCTTAGTTTGCACTTGGCACACCCTAATCAGGAATCCACACCACAGAGATGTGTTTTAAATGTGAAGGGCAGAACTAGATGGCCTGTTAATTAGATTAAGGGTATTAGAAATAATTGGTAAACTGAGCAGTGTTTAAGATAAACAGTTGGCCAGAAAGACTGTACAGATATTTACACCTTTGCATGAACAAAATATAAGAATAGCAAGTTCAACACCTTTAGAGAAAACTGATCTTGGTTCTTTCCACTGAAGAGAGGATGCAATCACATGACTGAACTAGAAAAAGTCCACTGGTCCTGCCAACGGCATTGTGTTGCTTCCATCATGAAGTGACCTTTTATGCCAAGTGCTTATTAGAATGATTGAAGGGCCAGAAGGCAAAGGTCTTTGCCCACTGCCTAGAATATGCTCTATGATTGTTTTGGTGCCTGCTTGCTAATAAATGTTTGCATTCATAGCAAATTTTCCTCAGACTTTTGATTCATCATAACATCCCAACAGGTGGTGAGGTTGTAGGCAAGGAGTCCCATAGTCCTCACCTGCTTCTAATTGTCACAGACTACTGCCATTTAACAAAAGAAACCGACAGACTGTGAAAGGTCAAACTGGCTTAGGGTTAAAAAACAAATAAAAAAACATGAGTTTTTTTGTTTGTTTAATGAAATAAGTATAACAGTAAATGTTGGCATTTGTTTTGTTTTGTTTTGTTTTTTGCTTATTTTGTTTTGCTTGTCTTATTCTACAGTTCAAAATAAAAAGTAGCAAAATTCTATAATTCATTTGTATTTTAATTATACTTGTTATTTATTCATAAATGGATGAATTTTATCCTTCTGGACTAATAGAATAGAAACTACTGAACTAAAATGCTCATAAAACTAAAGAGGATGATGTTGGACTCCCTGCTTGGCAGGGAGTCTGCTTCTCTCTCTCTTTCTCAATTAACAACAACAAAAAAAAAAA
>NW_027397119.1:3174850-3186131 GCF_003265705.2 Callorhinus ursinus
AAAAAAAACTAGAGAGGATGGGAGTGAAGTAAAATATCAGCAAGATTTGGTGAATGAAAGGATGTAGACAAAAGTAAAATTTATAGGATGAATTAAATACTAATCTGAAGTTTCAGAGACTATGTGATTGTGTCACTGGAGGAGATGGTAAGTTGAGGAAGAGAAACTTGACTAGGGAGGAATAAGAATTCATTAATTACATTTTTATTATGTTGTACTTAAGGCAATGGCAGGTCGTTTGATTGAAAAGTATAGTTTAGAGCACAAGTGAGTGTTGAGACTACATTTTATTTATTAAGCAGTTATTACTGAGACTGCCATCAGTTAAAGTGAGAAACTGGGTATATACTGTTGAAAAGGCAGATGCAGTCCCCACTTCATAGAGGTTATAATTTGAAATTAATAGTCTAGAATATGCACTTACTAATCACTATCTCAAGAATGTGTCAAATGTCACAGAAAAGTCAAAGTTTAAATTAAGATGGGGAATGGCACCAAATTTGGCAATAATAAAGTCATCAATAACCATCAAGAAAGCAGTTTCATCAGAATGAGAAGAGAATCAAGACTACAAAGGGTTAGGGAAGGAGTAGAAAAGAACACCTTAATAGATGGTATCACTACTTATTCCTCAAAAATAAGAAGGGTTTTTATGAAATGTTGATCACTTGTTCTCTTTGGTTCATGAAGAAAAAAAGGAAAAATAAAAGTTAGCTTTAACTAAACCCAGAAAGACTTTACATGGTTATAAGAAATAATTAGCATAACGGTGGCATTCTTAAATGTCCATAATAAAATTTGTGAAATGTAATAATTGTTGTCTTTCAGGTTTTCACAAATAGAAAATTGTCCTAAA
This sequence comes from Callorhinus ursinus, assembly GCF_003265705.2. NCBI lineage: Eukaryota > Metazoa > Chordata > Mammalia > Carnivora > Otariidae > Callorhinus > Callorhinus ursinus. Next base: position 3,175,707 of record NW_027397119.1, read on the forward strand.
ATGTTCTTTTAAAAGTGTCCTTTAAGACCCTGATCATATACCTTTCAAAGTGTCTTCTAAGCTATTCAACATGCATATAGAGAAGGAAGAAGTCAAGAAAGACCTGATTTTGAGCCTGGAAATGGAAAATAATGGTCTCGCCAGAGATATGGGGAACCCCAAGGAGAAGCAGCTAGGGGGAGCTGTCCAGGGGCAAGTCAATGAGTTGAAGTTAAAAGGCCAAGCCAAGGTACGGAGGGATGCACTGTTCATGTTGGTTCCTGTTGGGCAAAACTTCTCTTCGATCATTTTCTAAAGTCATTCAAACCTTTCCTAAAATTTTTTCTGCAATATTTCTGAAGATCAACAACCTATTCCTGATTTGTCATTTTTTAAATTCACCTATTCTTTTTTTGAAGGATGTACACTGGACCTTTTAGAGTCTTCTAGTAACTCTCCCTTTCCCACATTTCCTCAGATACAAATGGTGGTTTTGCAGTTCCATCTCCAGGTTCTTTCAGGATCCTGATGTACAATCTGTGTGGGCCTGAAGTCTTGAAGTCATTTAAAACAACTATGTCTCTTTTAATCTACCTGCCTACTTTGAGCTTTAATTCCCCTCTTAATGATGTTCATTTTTTTAAAAAAGATTGCAAGTTCAGACTAAGTCAGTGTAGCCTTTGCTCTTTGTCATTTAGTAACACTAGTTAGTAACATTGTTGTGTTTCATTTTAGACTCTGTTTTCATTTGGACCCACAGATTATTGGGTAGGATTTTGAATGGTCTTGTTATGGGAGGGTTTACTTTAAAAGACTTTCTTTGTAAATTGCAACTTCATGTCATTTAATCATTATTTTAACTAACAAACCAGCAATGGAGTGTTTTCACAGCCACTTGTTATCCAATAAATGAGTCAACCTATGGCCTTTTCTGGGTGGGAGGAATCCACACTGATATCATCATCCTTGTTTTCTATAATTAAAAGAATAAAGGCATCTTATTATAAGAAAACACAAGACATCTTTGAAACACCTAACTTCTAATGTTTCTTGAAATTCAATCCATTGAGATGCTTTTCTCCAAATTGAAGAAAAATAGAACTGCTCCCAGACTGAGGTTTTGGTGTGTCAAGTTTCAGCGGACAGTAGATTTTTTATGGCAAACTTGTGAATCTCTGAAAATCAGAATGCATGTGGAATTGCTGACACAGCTTCCCTTACGGATCTACTCCCTCCTGGCACTGATAGGATTTTACCCAAGAGCCAGAGGTGATCGCCCAAGTTTCTTAGTCTCAGAGGAAGCAGGAGGAAAATGTGAGCAAAAAGTGCCTTTTGTCAGTTAATGCTTTCTCAGTTTATTTGTCAGTTAATTTTTAGTGAATACATCATACACCCGCCCTCCTCCACAAAAAAAATAATCACTTCTCAACATCTAAGGGATTCCCAAACCAGTTTTTGGGCTCAAATTGAGATTTTTTTTCATGTGATTATGATATTTTAAAACCATGAGATTGAAAAAAATTAACTAAAGAAATCCATCCTTGCCTGCTTTGTTTAGAAATGGAATGATAGTTCAGAAATAGAATTCATATATTAATGATTACATTGCAAAGTTTTCTTTGCCTCATTTTCTGTTCCTGGAAAGGTAGGTGAATTAGTTCACATGACAGCAGAAAAGAATTAATATTACTAGGAGAAAAATATAAGCTTTGATATGGACAATGTTTTTCATTTTACTAAATAATTTTACCAGTAATAAGGGGACATAAGATTTGAAAATATCACCTTCTATGAACCAAAACAAGAGTACTGAACTACAGAATGCACAAACTGTTAAATTTGAAAAAAAAAAAAGAATCCAAGTCCTACTTATGATAGTTTAATTGTAACTTACACAAAGTATGATTTAATTATGAAGACATACTTCATTATTTGTAAAATATATATCTTTATTCATGAAGAAACACACCATTATAGATTTCTATTTAAAGTCATAATCAATGTCATTTTAACTATCATGCATTCTGTCAGTTTTCTATAACTGCTGCTACACATTACTAAAAAATCCGTGGCCTAAAAACACATTTATTGCCTTACAATTCTGGAGGTCAGAAATCTGAAATGGGTCTCATTAGCCTAAAATCAAGGTGTTGCAGGGCTGTATTCCATTCGTGGGACCTAAGAGAGAGAGCTGCCCCATTCCTTGGCTCTTGACCCCTTCCATCATCTTCAAAACCAACAACAGTAGTTTAAGTTCTCATATCCCGGCTCTCTGACCTCTTCTTTTGCATCCTTCTTCCACATTTAGGGACCCCTGTACTTAAACTGAGCCCAGGTGACTAATTCAGTATAATCTACCTATCTCAGATTCAGCTGATTAGCAACCTTAATTCCATCTGCTCTCTCAATCCGCCTTTGCCATGCAACATAAATTCACAGCTTCTGGGGATTAGGACATGGACATCTTTGGAGGGTCATTATTCTGTCTACCAATCATACAGTTTTTAGTTTGCATAAATCAGAGGGGAAAAGAAAAACACTGATAAGAATTTTAGTGACAAAAATTGCCTTTGATCATACAATTTTTTGTTTTTGTTTAAGAAATTCTGGGTAAAGAATTTTCAGAATCTTCACCTAGAAGATCTTTTGGCAGAATTTCATAGGTTGAACTAAAACTGGATAAATATTGTCATAAAGATATTTGTATTATTGACATCAGTGATTTATCATAAATCTAAAAGAGAAGAAATGCATCTATATATATATATATATAGACTTTCTATACTGTGTATGTTTATGCTTTCACAGAGTGTTAAGTAGACCTGGATTCCATCCATTTCCTTCCAGGACATTAAATACATTTAATTTAATAGATTGGATATATAGATAAAATGAAAATATTAAAAATGCAAAATGCCACCAAAATATAATACAGAGAGTCAATAACTGATAATCACTGTACTGCTAGACACATTAGAAGATTGGCTTTTATATTCTAAAAACATTACAAAGCCAAAAGAATCCTGAATTTTTCACTCTATAATTGGACTTTGGTTTTGGGTTTTTGTTGTTTTTGTTGTTGTTGTTGTTTGTTTGTTTTTAAAGATTCTATTTATTTATCTGATGGAGAGCACAAGCAGGGGGAGCAGCAGAGGGAGAGGGAGAAGCAGGGTCTCCACTGAGCAGGGAGCCCAATGCAGGGCTCGATCCCAGGACTCTGGGATCATGACCTGAGCCGAAGACAGACGTTTAACCGGCTGAGCCACCCAGGTGCCCCTGGACTTTGGTTTTGTAATACTCAGGGTTTGTTAAATGATCCCAAGAGCTTAGAATGGCAGACAACACCCCAAATACTCATAGCTCTGTCTGAACTCCACTATATTACCTCTGAACTGTAGCTCTTTCCCAATGATGCTCTCCCCACACTCCCTGGGGCTTTTCCCCCTGAATATTCTCCCTTTTCTCTGCCAGTGGGGCATAGTTTCCTTTAAATCCAGTATTTTCTGACTTCATTAAAGCCATGGCCTTAAGAATAAGGAACTGAATCCAGGTCACACATAAATTTTTTTTAAGATTTTATTTATTTGAGAGAGAGAGAATGAGAGATAGAGAGCACGAGAGGGAAGAGGGTCAGAGGGAGAAGCAGACTCCCCGCTGAGCAGGGAGCCCGATGTGGGACTTGATTCCGGGATTCCAGGATCATGAGCTGAGCCGAAGGAAGTCGTTTAACCAACTGAGCCACCCAGGCGCCCCATACATAAATTTCAAAAGCAGAGAAGGGAACTATCTATTTCAAAATCCAACTTTTTTTTTTTTTAATTACAAGCCATTGTTTAACATTCTAGTTCTCTGGTTGGTTTTAGGAACTCAAGGGTTGCTATAATAGGACACAGAGTGAGTTAATCATCATTTTGTATTATCCATCACAATAGTCTTTTTTTAGTAAGTCAGGTATTCATTTACTGACTTCTGTTTGACCTAAAGTAAGTCCTCTAAGTCCTCTGTTACTCAGCTTTTTGGCTGCAAATAGAGTGCTATTTATGCATTACTCCAATGTGTACAATGTAAGGAATGTTGCTCCTGGTTTTGGTCATATTGTCCTAATTTTCTACATTGATAAATACATATTTTTGTAGCATTATTCTGATAAGAGGAAAGAAGAAAGTACTGGATTCAGCATGGTTTAAGTGTTGCAAAGATCAGGAAAATTATATAAAAAGCAAATCAACATCTCATGGTTAAAGAAGATGGAGCCTCATCCTTGAAAAATAGTAGGATTTCCTCTTTTAGACAAAATTAAAATTAGGAAAGAGAGGCCATTAAGGAGATAGAAGGAAAATGCCAATAGGGCATCCAATGTCACAGTCTCCTGTTTTAGACTATTCCTTCTTTATCACTAATTTATTTACTTCAGAGAACCATGTAGACAGAAAAAAAAATAGTTGTCATCAATTTAGTTTTGAAGATTAAAACTTGAATGAACTAATTCTCAACTGATTTCTCAGATTTGAAATTCCTACTGATATTAGCTATCACACATACTCGAAAGTAAATTGCATTGCAGGGGTTGAGGAAGTCAGGTAAAGACTTTATAATGGTTATTTGTTAGGTAGGTGTGCTAATGCTAGGACTGGTACTACATTTAGGCATGACATATGTTAACAGGAAGATAAAACCCGAAATGGCATTTCCCAAAGTGAATATCTTGCAATTTAATCTTAATAGTAGCTTCATGTTAAAACAGTTCTATGGTCAAAATGTTTGGAAAAGTTTACACAGCACATCCCTCTCATGGCAGCTTACCTCTAATCTGCTTATATAGCAATCTTCTTATCTTAGTAAATGGAAACTCCATTCCTCCTGTTGCTCAAGCAAAAATTGCTGGAACTATCTCAAATCTTCACTTTTTGTTTCTATCCCACATCCAAACCAATGGCAAATACTGTCAATTTATTCTCAAAATATATTAAAAATTTAACTAATTCTTTGGTTTACAATACCACTACTCTGGAAGAAGCCACCATCCCCTCTCAAGTGGATTATTTCAGACTCCTAACTGGTCTACTTGCTTTCACCTTGTGATCTGTTCAAATAATTTTAGTCTTATGTTAATACCCTTCCAATGGCTTCTATTATTTATTATTTCTATTTATTTGTAGTCCTATGTGATTGGTCCCTTTGCTAGATTTTTGACCCTTCCCTTTGCTCAATCCATTCACACTGGCCCCCATTTTGTTTCTCAAACATGTCAATTTTATTCCTAATTCAGGGCTATGGAAAATGTTTTTCTTTCCCTTTGGAACCTCTTTCTACAGAGGGACACAAGGCACTTCTTAACTTTATCCAGGACTGTGCTCTAATATAACAATCAGAGAGATCTCCCCAAACTCAATTAAAAAAAAGCACCCCCAAACTATATTGCTTTGATCTATTTTATTCACTATTTCACCTTTAGTATCTAAAGAGCAAACAAAAATAGCGTAAAGTTAATTCCAAAATTAAAAGAATTGGAAAGAAATATAAGTCACGCGTTACCCAGCATAACTTGCCAAAATCACTCAATTTTCGGTGGGGAGAGACAAAGAATATTTGCTCAATAGTCTAGAAAAAAGCTAGAAGGAAGTACTTCTTGAGTATGGCAGAATAACTCAAAGTTATTATACCCTCTCAAGGCTTTGGTTTTAATTCCTGCTCTACCATTTAATAACTCTGTGGCTTTGGTCAAGTTACTGAGTTAACATCCCTGAGACTCACTGCCCTCTTAGTAATAGCCTATCATCCTCCAGGGTAACAGAAAGAGACCCCCTGGGGGACAAGCAATGTTATATTTGTTGTTGAGGCAATGTGGACCGTGAGGAGCAGGGGTTTCAAATATAAGCCAGCAAGTGAAAAACAAATTTGGGCTTACTGGTTTATTTCCCAAAATCAGTACTTATTAATTCTAATACATGTGAAGAAAAAGTTATAAAATAGAGGTGTATGTTTGTATGTGTTTGATGCCAAGGAGAATACACAAATATAACTTTATGTAGTTCAACATTTAAATTTAGAAGAGTATCTTTGAACCAGAGGGAATATTTATTAACCTACAAGATGTCTCTTGGACCTAAACCTGAATGTCTGGTATCTTTCCTAGTTCAAGTGCATATTAAACTCCTAGAGTTGAGTTCAGCATTGAGCACACTCCCAAAGCTCTATTTTCGGTTACTAATTTTAATGAACATTAAGGGCTGATATGCATTTAGTGTTTAAATGCCACTCTGTTTAGGGGGCCTGGAAACTCTCACTTCTGAAGATACTGGTGCCAAAGAATGCTTCCATAATCTCCACATTTTAGCAGAAATATTTGCTTGGTGTCATTCTTTTGTTTTTGCACACATAAAATCATCAGAGTTGTTTCATCATTCAGCTCTCAGACATAAAACTAACCTCAGAGCACTACCAAGCAAAGGCAGGAAAAAAAGGTAAAAAATCAGGAATGGTCCTAATTGCAATATTTTAAAAACAGATATTGCATAAGTACACAGTATGTTATTTGCTTTTTAATGAAGAAAACATTTTTTAAAAATTCAGCTGCTCTTGGAATTCTGGCCCAAATGGCTAGATCTAAAAATACATTTTGTGGCAGAAAACAGAAATAAAAGTTGGGAAAGTGACATTAAACATTTTTACAAATCAAGGGGAGCCTGGTGGCTCAGTTGGTTAAGTGGCCGACACTTAATTTCAGCTCAGGTCAGGATCTCAGGGTCCTGGGATCGAGTCCCGCATCCGGTTCTGTGCTCAGTGGGGGGTCTGCTTGAGGATTTCTCTGCCTCTCCCTCGGCCCCTCCCCCCAAATAAATAAATCTTAAAAAACATATTTTTACAAATCAAGTTTCAAAGCCTCTAGGGTTCCAGATTCCATCTTGATGCTCTCTGATTCTAATCTCTCTCTCTCTCTTCCCCCCTCCTTCCCTCTTATCCTCTCTCTCTCTCTCTCTCTCTCTCATACACACACACATACACACACACCCCATAGGGGACAAAGTCCAAATATGGCACTCTGTCTGTGATCTTGACCTTTTTTAAGATAAAAAAACAATGGATAAGTTATACCTTTGGAACCTCAGTGTTTCTTCTCTGTAATATATGGATACTATTCTACCTACCTCAAAAAACTTGGTAAATTTTAAGAAAATGAATATAAGGCATTTTGCAAATGGTAAAGAACTATACAAATACTAACTATTACCATCCTCCAGTGCTGTTAACAGTGTCAGTATCCATTACCAAGAGACAGGGCATATTTTAGTTGAATTAACTAGGATATAGTTTATGAACAAGGATCACATAATCTTAGTGCTAGAAGATCATTCAAACAACATTATGTTATCTATTTTCAACCTATTTAGGAATTGTTCTCTACTGCATCCCTGACAAAAGGTCACTCAGCCTCTTCTTAAATAATTTCAGTGATGGGCAATTTGGTGTTTGTTTTTAATTTATTTATGTATTATGTATTTATATATTTATATATATATATGTATTTATTTATTTATTTGGGGCAGGGAGGGGAAGAGGGAGAGAGAGAGAATCCTAAGAAGACTCTGCTGAGCATGGAGCCTAAAGTCAGGCTTGATCTCACAACCCTGAGACCAAGACCAGAATCAAAATCAAAAGTCAGAATCTTAACCAACTAAGTCACTCAGGCACCCCTTGGTGGACTTTTTTAGACAGTCTATTCCATTAATGGGAATAGAAATTTTTTCCTTATTTTGAATTGAAATCTTCTCCATAATTTCTAATATAACCAGACACATGGCTTGGAAACTTTCATCCCTCTTCATCTGGCAGTGCTTCAAATGCTTTATAAAAAATTGTTATGCCTCACCCTTTGCATTTAACCAGCAATGCTATGTGTCAAAACTGAGTTAAGTGGCAAGACTTAAAGATTAATCAGAACTAATGCCTGTCCTCAAGTAGTATACCAGTCAGGGTCTAGCTTCCCAAAATAAAAATCAGACTCCTAAATACATAGAACAAACTGGTGGTAGCCAGAAGGGAGGGGTGGTGGGTGGATGGGTGAAATAGGGGAAGGGAATAAGGGGTACAGATTTTCAGTTATAAAATACATGAGTCATGGGGATATAAAGTACAGCATAGGGAATATAGTCAATAATATTGTAATGGCTTTGTATGGTGACTGGTGGTAACTATACTTATCATGGGCAGCATGTTGTAATGTATATAAATATTGAATCACTATGTTATACACCTGAAACTAATTAATATGGCATGTCAACTATACTTAAATTAGAAAAATTAATTGAGGGACAACTGAGTGGCTCAGTTGGTTAGCATCTGCCTTCAGCTCAGGTGATGATCCCAGGGTCCTGGAATTGAGTCCCACATTGGGCTCCTTGCTCAGCAGGGAGCCTGCTTCTCCCTCTGCGTGACACTCTCCCTCCTGCTTGTGTTCTCTCAATCTCTCTCTCAGAAAAATAAATGAATAAAATCTTTTAAAAAATTAAAAATAAATTTAAAAAATTAATTGAGACAGAAAGTACAGTAAGAATTTCAAGCAAATAGAATTTAATGCAGGGAATTAACTAGTGTTGAAAATTTAAGAGTTGGAATGCTTAAGTAACCAGTTATTATTATCTACAGGAAGTAATTACTATCCTAAGGGCTGAACAGGAAGCAGTGGTCACCATTTTGAAGAGATAGAGCTAACAGAACCTAGCAACTTGGCAGAGGCGCCACGTCAGGGTTGGTCCTTAGATCTGTAAAGGTAGCACAGCATACTGGGTGCTCAGCGTTCCCTGGGGGTAAGTATGCCATGTAGTTAGTGCATGCACCACCAAAAGTGGAATAGTCTGCTAGCTTCAAAACTCTGAGGAGGTCTAGCACAATTGGTAATGAGGGTGCAAAGAGAAGCTAGAGACTAAAGACATAGCTGTCCTTGATTGCCTGTGGAAAGCTGACAGAGTTGAGAAGAGGACATAAATCCTTCTCCCTGTCTTCTCTCCCTCTGGTTTGCCATCAGTGACTGCCATTTATAAAACCAACTGGAAGGAAATTTGCAAAGTAGTATGGAAAATGTAACTTGTAGAACCCCAATCCCAGCATCAGAGAATAAAGTATGTAAGGCAAGCTTGATATTAAGACACAGTAGGTAGATTAATAGCAAAATCTATGCTTTTGGCCACTCAGCATCCCTATGCATTCTCCCATCTTCATTTACACCTCCAAAGAGCAACAACAATGACATATATCTTCCTAACAAGATGCAAGTATCTTTCATAAAAATAAAAACTCTCTCATCTCCCCAGGAAGGGCAGATACAAAGTTTTAAAAGTTGCAATACCTATCTCTCGATGATGTTATTCCTCTTCTAATTCTTCAACCTCTAACTGAACATTCTGTAACACAAGGATTAAAGTTTGCCACTAAAAGCATCCATTAAGAGGACAGGGGAGCAGGGCGGAGCAAGATGGCGGAGGAGTAGGAGACCTGGATTTCGTCTGGTCTCAGGAATTCAGCTGAAGAGGGATCAAACCATTCTGAACACCTACAAACTCAACAGGAGATCAAAGAAGAGAGTAGCAACAACTCTCTGAACAGAGAAGCGACCACTTACTGGAAGGTAGGACGTGCGGAGAAGTGAATCCGAGGCGATATTCGGGAGGATAGACGGCGGGGGAGGGGTCCTCCGTCAGCCGCTTCTGGCAAGTGCTAGAGCCGCGGAGCACAAAATCGGACCTTTTAGAAGTCGGCTCCACTGAGGGACATCGCTCCAGTGGCTAAGCGGGGGGTGGAACCCTCGCGGGACAGTGTGGTCTCAGGACCCTCGGGGTCACAGAAAGACCGGGGGTGCCTGAGTGCGCCAGAGCTCCCAGGTATCGGAGCGGGGAAGCCAGCTGCAGAGACAGAGCCGAGGCGCGGGCTCTCAGCTCAGGGTGGCCATAAACTGTGATCTGCGGCCCAGTCGGGCCACTGCTCCTCCAGCAGGGACCCAACAAGCGGCAGATCCGGGGAGACTCCCCTTCCTCCCCCTGGAGGAGCAGCGCAGGAGCGCACCGCAGGGATCTGCTGGGTTTGGAGACTCCACACGGGGTCGGGTGCCAGAGATAGAAACGTTGGGTCACAGGCCGGGTGAGCACGGAGTGCAGCCGGAGACCAGGGAGACGGGAGTGACTGCTTTTCTCTGGGGGCGCACTGAAGAGCAGAGCCCCGAGTTCTCAGCTCCTCCGGGCAGAGATTGGGAGGCCACCATTTTCACTCTGGTCCTCCAAAGCTGTACCAAGAGCTTGAAGGGAACAAAAGCTCCTGAGAGCAAACCCGAGCAGCTTGCTTAGCCCCGGACTGACAAGGGCGGGGCAATTCCGCCTCCGCAAAGACATTTGGGAACCACGACAACAGGGCCCTCCCCCAGAAGATCAGCACGAACAGCCAGCAAGCCAAGAC